>NW_015557082.1:1134006-1148948 GCF_001515605.1 Sinocyclocheilus anshuiensis | reverse complement strand
AAACAAAATCAAACTCTATTTATCTATCTATCTATCTATCTATCTGTCTACGCACAACACTAAACAAAATCAAACTCTATCATCTATTTATCTATCTATCTATCTATTTCTATCTATCTATCTATCTACGCACAACACTAAACAAAATCAAACTCTATCATCTATCTATCTATCTATCTATCTATCTATCTATCTATTATGACATCCAATGGAGTTACAAAAAATATATAGCTACTAAAAGTTAGCATATGCACTTACCATTGTGTAGAGCTCTGTGGTTGCCATCTGGCCAGAAAGTTAATTTCTGCTTTGACAGATGAAAGGAGACCTCACTACAACTTCAGCTATTCTTTTAATGTGTGTCTCAGAGCGAGTGACTGGCCCCGTGCCCTTTGGTCTGTTAGAGATTCAGGCATCATAACCGTAATGGTAAGTTAACAGTTAATACTTCAGCTGAGAGAGGGACATTTAAAACAGCTCTGGATCTGAACCATAAACTCTCTAAGCAGCTTAAAGTAGTGCAAACAAATGGATAGCACATAAATGACAGCACTAAAGAAACATAAATAAATATGCTGTCGAGTGCACCATCTGTAGGATCATTAAAGAATGAAACAGCCTTGATATTCAACACAAGAACATTTTATTTTGAGAAATGCGTGCTGCTGTGGGCTATGAACAAAACATTTTTTAAAAACATAGTTTTCGCCCCGTAACACGTTTAATTAAGTTGCTTATCACAGGATGATGTTTACACATCACTTTATATGAATCGTGCGTCACATTTTATGAATCCCCATTCACATTTGAATTTAAGGTTCAGATTGTGGAAATGTTATTCAGTGTCAAGTATGAATAGCTTATAAAGAAAAAACGAGCAGTTTTAACAAGCACCAGATGAGTTGAAAACATAACATTTGAAGTCAAACAAAGCCATACCTGTTTATATGTTTATCAATGCCTCCCCAGTAAAACATTTGGCATTGAGAATAACACATTGAAACTGAATTTAAACAGCATAATACTGATTTGCACCTTAGTTTGATTAAGAAAGAGGGTAAAATATTGTGAAAATAAGAGAGAAGGTCAATATTTTTGCACAAACATATACCTTTCTCTTTTTGAGAGAGCTTTAAACATTTTTAGTCACAGAGAATAATCAACTTATCAGTTTAGGTCAGCTGTGACAAAGTATAGCACCCACCAGAACTAGAGGACTGTGTTTTTGACTTGATTGTCATCATATCAAATCCAAATACCTCCTCTCAAAAATAATTTAATGCAGAAGGCAGTTCAACTGCTGAACTTTTCTAACATTTTGTTCTTTTAGAAAAATGTTTGAAAAATTAAAAAATAATGACAATAAAATGGAAAAATGCCTGAAAATCGAGCCAACAGTCTCAGAGAGATCCCAACTGAGGGGCGTACATGGATATTCAGCGAAGCTGGGAGATCATCGTGGTGTGTTGATCGACAAGCGTCTGGTTGTGTTGGGAAACTCAGTGCAGGTAATTCAGACACATTTGAATTACCTGTCAAAAAAAAGAGGCATTTTGGTGACTATTTCCTTTAGGAAACAATAGCAGAAATGCTGCCATTTTTCTCCAACTGTTTGCTTACCTTTGCTATACTTCCTGTTTATCATCATTGCAATTCCCCTCCTGTTTGAGTGCGTCGCCCTCACTAGTCGTTTCCTCCACGTGAGCCAACATGTCAGCCATCAAAGCCTCCTCCAGTCGCTTTCGCACGCTGTACACCAGCTCCTCTTGCTTTCTGTGAGCATCAAATTCAACTGTATCATTGTACTTGCATGAATTTCCCCACAGTGATAGAGTGCATCATTCAGAGGGTTGAAGTACCTGATATCCTCATCTGTGACGATGAAGGCCTTGCAGAGAGGCTGAGTTGTGTTGAGCCACACGCCGGGGTTCTTCTCCACAGCAGCGGACAGCTGGCCCGTGATAGGAGCCGCACTGGTGTGAAGAGCACTGGCAATAGCTGACAACAGGGTCTTATCTGTGCAGCCAGGGCCCACTCCTTTAGTGACGTCAAATATTATCAAATTCACTCATTTTATTAGCATCCTTTCATTTAATCTTTTTTTTAACATATTTTAGATATCATATTATGATGCTCCAAGAAATAAATACTTTTGTTCAGCAAGGACACACTAAATTGACAAAAGTGAGAGTAAAGATTTTTATAAGGTTAGAAAAGATTCATTTTTCAAATAAATAGTCTTCTTTTGAACTTTCTATTCATTAAAGAATCCTGAAAAATCATGGTTTTCAGCTGTTTTTAATACTGACCATAAGATATAATACGATCTTCTCGAGCTGCAAATTAGCATATTAAAATGATTTCTGAAGGATCATGTGACACTGAAGACTGCAGTAATGGCTGCTGAAAATTCAGCTTTGCATCACAGGAATAAATTACTCAATTATTCAAACAGAAAATGGTTATTTTAAATGGTAATAATATTTCAAAATATTGCTAATATTGTTTTTACTGTAGTTTTGATCAAATAAATGCAGCCTTGGTGAGCATAAGAGACTTTTTTCCAAAACATCAAAAAATCTTACGACCCCAAATTTTTGAAAGGTAGTGTATTTTTTTCAATAAAATACAAATCAATTTCAATTCCTTTATTCTTAATGAATCCTTAATTCTTAATAATTTTGTATATAAAAATAAAATTAAAATGTCAAATAAAATGTAAAATTTTGTGTATGTGTGTGTGTGTGTGTGTGTTTAGTGCTGCGCTTTTATTTTGGCATTACCACATTGTCTTTTATTTTGAAATTGTCAACCGTTGAATTGAGTGTGTCCACCTGTTTCATGATAGTGAACGAATTCCTGAGTATAAATATCCCTCTGTTTGGGCCTTGTCTGCTGTTGTTTATGTAGACTACTCTGGCTTACTTTTGGTTCGTTTTTGTTTGCTTATCTCATTTTCTTCAGATTTCACAAAGTTCATTTATTCTTGATTAAAATAAACACACTTAGATTAAGTTCTTCATCTCGCCCAGACGTACCTTGTAAGCCTTTGGGGAGCTCCATTGTTTTCACCAACTCCTCTGCTATGTCAAAGGCATTGAGGCCACTCAACTTCTTCTCCCAAAAAAGCTGTAGATGAAAAGTATATTAGCATTGTGCCACTATGGGAAAATACTGTTATTGCTAAATAAAACCTAGGTTAGATGAGTGTTACCTGTCTGGGCTGGTCAATGGCCTTCTGTGGGTCTGTTTTAACCTTATTGCTGGGGTGGTTGGTGACTTTTGTGACAGGCTGTTTGAAGATGGAGGCCGTCTGTCGTACTGGGAGGGACGTATTCAGGTCGGGTTTTCCCTGTTAAAGATGTAACACACTTTACTAAACTGCTTTTTGATGGGAATTGCTGGTCTTTTACTGGATATTTTGCAGTTAGACCAGCTTGACCAGTAAAACTGTCTTGAAATAGCCTTTAAAGAAATAATTCACCCAAAAATGAAAATATGATTGTCATGTACCCACCCCAAGGCTATCCAAGATGTAGATGAGCTACATTTTTAGCATTTAGCATTACATCACTTTCTCACCAATGGACCCTCTGCATTTTCAATGGGTGCCGTCAGAATGAGAGTCTAAACAGCTGATAAAAACATCACAAGTAATCCACATGATTACTGTCCATCAATTAACATCTTGTGAACTGAAAAGCTGCGTGCTTTTGAGAAACGTATCAATCATTAAGTCATTTTAACTTTAAAGTGTCACTTCTAGCTGAAATTTGAGTCCATAATTCATAACAACTCTTCCTCCAGTGAAAAAGCCCATCCCCTGTTGTCTTCTTACATCTACATATATTTGTTTAGAACTGTTTTGGACTGTTTTATAAACAGTGCATATTTCTCTCCTGTTTCAGACGAGATTAATTTTTCAATGGACAAAGCAATGTTATAGATAGAGGACTCGTATTTTAGCTGGAAACAATGGTTTGATATTAACAACATCTTAAGGATGGATTTGTTTCTTACAAACACACAGCTTTTGCTTCACAAGATGTTAATTGATGACTGCTGTCATGTGGATTACTGGTGGAATATTATGATGTTTTTATCAGCTGTTCGGACTCTCATTCTGACGGCACCCATTCACTGCAGAGGATCCATTGGTGAGCAAGTGATGTAATGCTAAACTTCTCCAAACCTGTTCTGATGAAGAAACAAACTCATCTACATCTTGGATGGCCTGAGGGTGAGTACATTTTTGGCTAAGTTTCATTTTTGGGTGAACTATTACTGTAATTTTGTTTTAAATGCCATGCATTTCTTCTCAATTAATCACTCTGTAGTTATAAATCTAGGATGATGAATATGTTTTTCTGAATGTGAAAATGTTTGTTCAAATAACATTTATCAAATGACAATTTATTGAGCCTCTGCAGTCCTCTCACCTTAGTCTGGCTATTGTTGTCATATCGGGGTCTCTGTCTGTTCTTGTTCAGTTTGCTCATGAGCATCTTGCCTGTGCGGAAATCAAAGGAGCTGAGATCCATGGAGTTGCCAAGGTAACGGGCCAATTGAGGCTTGCTCCGGAACTTCTTCCCAGTGGGGCTGGCGAGGGTGAGCAAGATAGGACACATCTCAGAGATTTGATAAACCCGTATGGATGCACATTTGGAAAGAGAATGGGTTTTGGTGACGGCAGTTGCATACGGATATTAACACAATATACGCAAACAATGACATGCAATGCCTAACTTGGAAAGAATTTTGATAAATCCCAAGCCTGTGATGACGAAATGACAATGTTATTAGACCATGAATACTGTGAGGAGGACTAGAACGCTTTCTGCCTCTTAACACTGACAATTATGACGGCATTAAAATCACATTCAAAATGTAATTTTGACATGCTTAAAACACATGATATGAATTTTGAATGCAAATACCTGTTTATTTAATATATAATTAAATATAATTAAAACTAAAAGTAATAATATTTTTAATTTAATATTGCATATTTGCTCTAAGAGCAGTATGTGCACAGAGAAAAAAAAAAACTATTCTTGATCTAGTCTCACTTTTAAACACATGAATGAATACATTCCTGTACTCTGTCTATTAGGGTTTTCAAACACTTGTACTAGATAACGTCCTTTTAAGTGCCCTAACAAGCTCTGTAAGCTGTCCTTGTCAATCTTCTCTGCCAAATGTTTACATTTGTTTCACATAGCTTGTCTAGATCTCAGCTGACGTTCTGCACTAAGCAGTTGCACTTCTGCTTCTGAAACAAACCCAGTCCTTTAAATCACGATCCTCTGTTAAAAGTTAGTTGACACACAGGTGTGATGCAAAGATGAGTTCACGGAATACTCTGCATGTCATGATACCATGAAGATTTCGTGCTTGTTTCAAGTTCATGCACAACTCTGGACAAACTTTTTTGGTTTTAGTCGATGGCTCTTCAAGCTTGTCAAGGCGTGCAAACATGTAACAACATAGATGGTTTTTTAATTGATGAAGTAATACGATACCACAAACTATACAAACGACCTGCCTCCCCCCTCTCTCGCCTCTGTTCTTCCTCTTCTTCCTCACCTCTGCTAAAAAAAAAACAGTCATGTCTATTTATGACATGTTGTTGACTGGGAATCCTGGGGAAAATAGGTTTATTCAGACCATGAGACATAATTTGTTCAACTTAACAGTTGATAATACCAATGGAATAGAGATCCAAACAAATCATGTTTGGTTCTTCAGGTGCCATAAATGGTGTAAAAAGTAAACATTTCGCATAAAAACTCGGTCAACTGTGAATGTAAACAAATGCATCACTAGACATATTGACATTCACAAAATGAGACAATTTGTTAAATTTACCATGATAAAAACCAACTGAATAGAGATCCAAATGAACCATTTTTTAAAACTGGTTCTTTTGAATGGTTCTGCCGAAACAATTCTGTTAGGTTGGTGAATCATAAATGAAACAATGCAAATTTCACACATTTCTTCAAACCAGTTTGAAAATTAATTTGGCAAAAAAACGTTTTATTCAGAGTGACAACGCAAACAAACGTAAAGTTTCTCAAATGAACTGAACTGATGAATCAATAAAACTTATTTCAACAGTCACTATTCGTTAAAACAAATCTGACTTGCCAACAGATATGATGCCTGACTCACTTCTCAAATGGTCTTTTGAACAGCTTGTATCAAAGAAAAAAAAATCAGATGTTGCTATGGTTACCACTGCAGACAAAGGTGTTTTTCTGTATATGTATTCATTTACATACATTTAGTGCACTTTATGTCTCTCTCTCTCTCCTTCAACTGATTTTAGTGCACTTTGACTCAAAGTCTTTGACAAACCAGTGAAATAACTTTTTGTAATTCTAAACCGGTCTAGCCGAATCATTAGGAAAAAAAAGAGCCAATTCAATTTGGATTCGATTCACATACTCAATTGAGACATGCACCCCCACCCTCTTCTGAAATAACGCACACAAAATCCTCTCCACAGCTGGGCCTACTACTTTTACATGACAATCCCCCCTCTGTACTCAGTCTCTATACTTTTCTATAATGTTGCTTTGTCACTTTGCAAAACGTTCCGCCGTATCGTAGCCTCATCACTTTAGGCTCTTCTGCTCAATATAAGAGTCCTCCGCTTGGAAAATAGGCTACACTTATGCCTCATGCATCATACAGATGCCATAACCCTGTAGTGGCACTCGTGGTATAATAAATGTATGCGTATTTTCGTTGCAGACAATGCTGCAATTCCGGCATCTCTTTGTTTTGTTACCACAGTATCATATTTTGCGTAACCTCGACCAATTGTGAATGTAAACAAATGCATTACCAGTTAAACCGGACCGGCACACATCTTTTTAGCGAGAAACTGAATGAAAGACTACGGTTGGTAAAAACTACGTATCTTATGAACATCGTGCGTTAAAATGACAATCGCGGATGCTGCACCTGGTCCAGCGCGACGTTAAAACAAGGTTAAATAAACAGTTTATTTAGCAAAACCTTTAGCTTTTTTCATGTTAAGACAAAACACGCTTCCAAATACTTCATTTTATCATTTAGCTGTACAGGCCGCTGTGTTACTCTATTACATTAATTAGTTTATCATACGCTATGCGCGTTTTCTTTCTTTAAGACCATCGCCGATTGAAAGCACTGCGAAAACTAGTAGCCCCGGCAAAGCGGAGACTAGTCGACTCAAATCAACAAAAGCGATCGCTTAGCTCGTAAACCAGCATGACTATAAATGCAGATGCGGATCGCGATTTAATACGTTTGCGATATTAAATCGGTTATACTTACTCGTTTTTCTCCATCGCGCATTCTCTGTTGGTGTCGCCCTTTTTGTGAATGTTAAATCCCCCTCTCTTCCTCTATACTTTCACTCCCCTCCCCCTTCAATGAGACAAATGAAAGACATTATGCCCGATTAGGGTTGATTTAACGAGACAAAGCCCTGCGGTAGTCGGGTAACGACAAACTACATGATGACAATACAATGCATTGTTTTGTTTCATGTAGCAAAGATTTGTCGCGTTATTTAATCGAAGAACATGTATTTTCATATTATACAGGTCATTTTACAATATGTTTTAGGCTGTGTGAATTAGCTTTGTTTGTTGCGTACAAAAAAATACCATGGTAACAACAACAGTTACCGATTCAGTTACTGTAAAACATTCATTTGGGTTGTTCTTCAAAACCATGTAAGATTTTATCGTCTTATTACTTTTTTTTTGGTTTTGTTATTTTAAGTACAGTTTACTACTTGTCCGGTTCCTGTTTAAGAAGTTGTACAGTAGGTTTCCTGCGCGAGTCTTGTGGGATTTTAAAAGTCCTGCAGGAAATCCCATACGAAAATCCTGTGGGATTGTGCTGGAATACATGTGCATAGGATTCTGGGAGAATGTCTTTTTTTGTGAGGGGCATTTTGGCGGAAACCATGGTAACATTTTGTATGGGTAAGAAAGCAAGATGCCTCCTCAAAGAGGCGCTGATTTCCATCAACATGAAGTGCACAGTTTATTAAGAAGTACAAGGAATATGTAAAAACTGTCGCATTAATTATAATCCACTAGCCTAAATAAATGTCATGACACATGCATAGAGAAACATGACCATTTATTCACAAAAGTAACGCAATATAAAACTTGCAGGCTCGATGTGCAAACTCAAGCGGAGTGATGTGCCAAGCATAAAACAGAACCATTTCCAACTCCCTGTACAGACAACAACTTGTTAGCAAGACATGCTAGTCTGATTTACACACAAAAAAACAACATCATAAGATATGATTCAACACATAAAATGAAGTGACAGATCTTCGGTCTTTATGGCTGAATGTCACATCACCAGCGCCGCCTATACTGGCTAGTCAAAGCATCAGCTTTATTTGTTCCCTGTAAAAATGCACAGCAACCGCTTTCCACAGATCTGGACAACTAGTCGTCCTTCTTGAATTTGCCTCTAATGTAGGGAACATAATCCAGAATCATCCGCCAGTCTGTAAAATAGACAACAGCCAGGCCACCAACTGTACCCCATCCGACCAGCGTGGGAACCCTGAATTGCAAGAAAAGAAACAATAGTATGTCAAAAAATCTATAATTACTAATTAATAGCATGCTATTCTGGAATTATAACAGTGGAAACACACACTGAAGCTTGACTTTTAAGTTCCTGTTCTACTTAACTGTTTATTAAATCAAAGATGAACTTACCACGTTCTGGCAATGGAGACATATTTGGGTCCGATCCGCTTTATTATTTTTTGCATAATGTTCTCTCTCTCTGTTCAGAAGGTAAACAAGTTCAAATGGCTGATTCAGGACCCCGGACTGCCCGTTATTAGCCTGATAGAAAATTCTGGAACTGTGGAGACTGTATTTGCATAAAACAGATTTGTGGAGTGTGAATAGCATAGTCAACATTTTAAAATAAGGCTTTGCGATGAACATGGCATAAAATGCTGGTGATGTGTAATTGTCTTGAATAAAGTTTATTAAATGCACAGGAGATATTTATCAGAAGAAAAAGCCATTAAGCTGATAGAGAGAGAGAGAGAGAGAACGGCAACAAAATATAATAGTAGTAGTAGTATTGTTATTGTTATTATTATTAAGCCCTTTTCACCCTAGCCTTTTTAGTTTTCGCTAATTTTATTAAATTTATTTATTTATTCTTCTATTTATACGCATGCTCCTTCTGGTCTAATGCAAATATGTATTGTAGTTTGTCTTCGGGTAATCTGGGACATTTTTGCAATTTTGACTTCTGCGATTTATTTAAATATCTATCTAACACATTAGATCAACACATTAGACTTTTCTGAAATCCCTAAGATGTTTTCTAACCACACCAGAAGAAAGAATGTAGATATTATACCCAGAGGAGACATGCCAAACCTATTAAGTGTTTTTGTGCCAAAAAACAAACAAACAAAAAAACATTCTGCCTGAATTTGATAATCTGGGACAGGTCACTTTGTAATCTGGAACATTGGCCTAATAAAAGTCTATATTCACCATACTTTATGCATGCATTATGAAAAAAATGACAAGTAGGCCTACAGAAATCTCAATAAGAAAATGTATATTCCAATATCAGGAAACATCATTTCTATCTCTCCGCGGGATTAACGATCTACTGTGTTAATTCATTCAAATTAATTTAAAACTCTAATAAAATTGTTTAACATTGTATTAACATGTTAAAAAATCAGCTAAAATGTAAGCAACAGCAAGCAACAATTTGATTAACGGATTATTCATTCGGTTATTCAAGTTCTCCATTCTATTAAAATTGGGGCTACTCAGGGAACAAACACTCCTTGCAGGTGAGAGACCCATCATCATCTATCACGCCATTATCTTCTGCACATGTTTCGTGATACCAATGTGTGTGTGCGTGTGTTTGTGTACAGAACATTGTCAACTGGCCTGGGTGCAGATCCCCCTCCTGCTCAGTGGTTTGAACCGTTGTATATAGTACTAAACTAACTGGGAATTTGGGAAATTAAATTAACGGTTTACTTCATCCTGATACCTTTGCTTGCTACTGGAATACGTTTCCCAGATTCCATCTCTGTAGCATCTCTCTAGCTAGCTGGTTTAGCTAGCTGCTAGCTACTGTGAACTTATGCTAATGTTATAACCTCCAGTACTCCACATTAACACCCATTTCTCATTATAGCATATATTATCCCTTGTCATTAGACTTATAAAGTCCCTAAATACATATTTCCTCCATTTGAAGACTGTCCCAGATTACCCAAAGCATGCTGTCCCACATTCTCAATCATATTTGATAATGTGGGACAACAAAAAAATGTTTGAAAGAAAAAAAAACGAAAACACATTTTCAACACTTTAATAGATATTTTGTTGCTTGAATAGATCACAAACATAATTTGACAACAATTAGGAACATTGTCTTATTTATGACAGATTTATGTCTCTAACATTACTCTAGTCAGAATCCTATGTCACTGACTTTGCCATGCAATTCCCAGGGGAGCTTCTTGATTGACAAGTGCCCCGCCCCTTTCTGTGGACTCACCCCCATGAAGTCATGTGATTTCAGTCACATGACATCCACGCTAAAATTATAGTAAAAGTCCTGTTGACTAAATTTTGTTAGAACAGGAAATAAACACACTGAAGTTTAGGTGTCCCAGATTACCCGAATTCACCCTAGTTAAAAAAAAAAAAAAAAACACAAATAGCAAGATCTTGTTAAAATAGTCACTTCCAGTCTGGACTTTTTATCAGTCCACCTACAAACAAAAGTTCATAAGTTACCTGGCTACTAATGAGAAAGAACTAGTCTAGAAGAATTAAACAAATTTTGATGTGGCATCAAATCTTTGAAAGCTATCGGATTTGCGCTGCAATTTTTTTGTTATGATTGATTTAAAGGCCCGTTCACACCAAAGACTGTAAAGTTTATAAACAATCGGGTTATATTTGACCATAACGACACTGAGCTGGAATCACTTTAAGAACTTTTTTTTTGTCAGTCGATGAATAATAAAAAAAAAAAAACATTGGAAAGAATCCAAAAAACACAAGGCATCTTAAGCGGCAGATGACGTAGCTGCATCGCGCGCTTTTAACAGAACGATATGGGCCGTTGGTGTGTGGACGGTATAATTATCGTTCTCTTGGTCTGAATGGGCCTTATTTCCCTTTACTCCAAGCATTTCTCGGCAAAGACACGCAATGGTAAGACTTTTATTACAATGTTTTTTTTTTTATTATTATTTAACTCATTTGAAGGTATACAAGATCCAAAGCAAGACATTGAATTTTTTTTTTTATAATTTTGTTATTAAAAATGGCACATTTATTGCTACATTACGGTTATATACAGGACAGTTCTCAATACCTACTTTATATATATATTTATAAAAACCAAGACAAAAAAATTATAATAATGACAAAAACCGGAGGCACTCTGAAGACACAACAGCAGTATTGTTCATGTCCCTACTGCAACTGCAAGACACCAGGTTCTGTAAAATTCACACACATCTTAATTCTGATGGAAATCATGGGCAGCAATCTTACTTCGGCACACAACTATTCATTCAAAATGTTCACTTTAGTTGAACATTCAATGCTTTGGGGAGAAAAATAAAGTAATTATAGACAGGAGAATCTTTGATGACACGACAACTCTCCTTCAGCATTAAGCAGGAGGCAAAACCAAGTCCAGCACTCAAATATTTTATGGATATTATCAAAACAAACATGATGGTATCAGCTGGATAAATTGAGAATTACTCATAACAGTCAAGTGTTTCCGGCCCCCATCTGATAATTCGACAAAGATCCTTACATTTTCTCGTGTGCTTCACAGATCACAGGACACTAGCATCTTGAAAGCAAAAAAAAAAACTAATTCCAACCTAGTCGAGCCAAAGATGACCGTAACGAGAACCCTAAAATTGCCAAAAAGGTGCACACACACACACACACACACACACACACAGCATAATAATGAGAATGAAAGACTACAATGCTTCTAAATGGCAGATTAAATACTACACAGATGCTTCCAGAAAGAAAAACAAAACCAAAAAGATGGATGAGACAATTTTGCATTTTCGAAATAAAACAAATGGTCAAGTTTACAATGAAAGTAAGTTTAGGCACTGACAAGGCATCACTCTCAAAAATGACAGTCTTGAGAATAAGAAGGCCACGATATATAAATGTTCAACAACTTTTTATCTTCATCAAGAATTGATATTATGTTTCCATTATACTTTAGGACAACCTAAGTTCAGTATCCCCCTTACGGTGAAATGTTATTACTCAGAAATCATATCCATTGTGGACATTGCGAAAATTACACCGGTTATAACACCATTTTTTTCCTACATACATAATTCAAACCAGCGCGGAACATTAACTCACACACATGACGAAAAAAAGGGGGTTGAGACGTACACCTTGAAATGACAATATGAATCAACTAAACTCACAGTAAGCCAGTCTGATGGAGACGTGAGAGTGTGTACATTTGAATATTACATTCAAACAGGTTGCATTATGTGCATTGGCGAGACTGAAATGATGGTGAACATTGCTTGCGCTCTACACCATTGCCTAAGAACACTTCTAGTGACGTACAGTTCCCTGAAATCAGGAAACTATCGCGAGGCTTTGAACCTCGACACGCCCTAAACCATCACTATCAATTCTCTTTATCATTTCTTCATTAGCATAGTGCTATCAGGGGGCGTCTGGGATAAAATGAACCATGGCTCGCCTCGGCCAAACCTTACGTTTCTGAAAATATACATAGGGTTTTTCTTGAAATCGTACGACGCGTCTCTGAACGTTCACTTGCGCTATAGACTCTACACTTCAAACTAATATGTTTTTGTTATTTAGAATTCTACAATGTATAGACTAACAAAAATATATATATTTATATATATTCTTACATTTTTTCTCAAATCGAAATAATATCCATTACATATGTGTGAGGTGGACATGTGTACGCTTTCAGACTTTTGGCAACAATGAGTCGATGCGAGCGAGGGATGATTGAACGTATTCTGGCGAAAAAAATAAAGGAAAGAAGTGAAAGGTCAACTTGGCAATTTTGTGCTTGGGGACGCAATGGAATCCAAGCGTTGTTGTCATAGTAACAGAAGCTCACGCTAGTTTATGATGCGCTTTCTTACGATTGGCTGAACTAGTCAATGGCATCGTGAGAGCTGATGACGCGTGATGTTTCCAAGAAGATGAAACAGTCTGGAGAGCTGCGATGGCCCGTGTGCTTTTCTCTCGTTCCGAAAGAGCCCTGGCCCATAGAGCAGAGGCATGCTGGGATACACCGTCCTCAAAAGCACCACAGGTTCGCCCCACTTCTCATGGGGTTTGGTTACACAACGCACGTAAGACTGTACCTTTCATTAGGGAATGACAAACCACATTTAAAAATGAAAAGAAAAATTGCTCATATACAAGCAACTCCCAAACGTTTTTTGTTCCACACAAGCAAGCAGTTTGAATCTTATATAAAATGTAACAATTAGGCACAAATCCATGATTAAATTGACGTCTGTCTCGTCTCTTGATCAAAACTCTCTTTCTGAAGTGGAAAAACAAATGTCAGTTGTGGTCAGAACTTGTCTATTCCTATGATCCATTGTTGTAAGGAAGCAGAAAAATACAAAATGACTTGAGAAAGAGTTCTTCACATTTGTGCTGGTAATTGCGGTCTGGAGTGATCACGGACAAAATCTGCTGTGTCAGTTTTGGCGGGTCGGTTCGTGTGTCCGAAAAGTTTTGAAAGGTGCATCTCTGATTTTGTGAATGATATGCTTTCCGAGTCACTATATGCACACAGAGAGGATGAGAATGGTGGAAGAGATTCAAGGTCACTTCTTCCAGGAGCCCCAAGAAAGTTCACTGGTTCTAAGAATAGAAAACAGATTTCAATCAGAGTTGTTATTGTTAACTAAAACGATAAAATATCATTTCAAGTAACTGAAATTAAGCTACTTTAAAATAAAAGTAACACTTTACAGTAATTACTTCATGCTGGTTAATGCATTAACTAACATTAATTAACAATGAATGCAACTGTTCATTGTTTGTCAGCTTAAGCTAATTAGATATTAACAGACACAACTACTGTTCTTTATGTATTAGTAAATGTTGAAGTTAACATTAACTACAAATTCTTAAGTCCTTTAAAAGTATTTCTCAATGTCAATGTAGTTAACTAATATTAACAAATGTTGTTAAAATAAAATATAAGTATTAGATGAAAAACTTGCATTGGAAATTAACTGAAATAAGTTAAGTTGAAGTTCTAAAACAATTAAAAATGAATTAAAGCTACATAGAAATACAATAAAACTACAAAAAATGACAAAGTGCATAACACAATTATTCAAATAAAGCTGAAAATAGGCTATAACTGAAAATACAAAGAAAAAAGCCGATTTAAAATATTAAATACTATAATATCACATATACACTAGGCATGGGCCGATTACCGGTTTCAAGGTATACCGCGATTTTAAAATTTCACGGTTTCAAAACCGCTAATAACCGCATTTCCTTTATACCGTTCCTGCGGTATGCGCTGTTTTTCATGTCTCCTCAAAGACTGAAAGTGTAGGAATCCCTCAGGTTGAGTGCAGTGTAGAGAGTAACACGACCCTCCTCCTCCTGTTGGTGTGAGCGAGCGGTCAATCACGTGTGTGTATGACGGCCGAAGGAGCTTCCTCTGGAACTTACGCGATCGGCAACCGGCCGTTTATTGTTTTATTGCAGCCGATCTCTGTTCTGGACTTGCACAAACTGCGTTGCAATGCATATCATTTTCCAAATGTCGTTTATGTGAAAATATGAAGTGTGTAAACGCCCGTTAACACAGGCCAGAGACGCTGAAGA
>NW_015557082.1:1123654-1133315 GCF_001515605.1 Sinocyclocheilus anshuiensis | reverse complement strand
GCCCGTTAACAGAGGCCAGAGACGCTGAAGACGGACGCACAGAGAAAAATACTGTAGCAGGCAGATCACTCACTGTTCATGATGCACGAACTATTGGAAGAAAATCCTCAATATTGATTTGGGGGTTTATATGAATGTGTTTCATAAAAAGCTAGTCAGAACATTCTGTTTTTGCTTCAAATTGGGTTATTATTAAATCAAATTATGTATATGAAATTATATTAATAAATGATATGAAATGATATGTATATGAATTATATAACTAAAATTAAATAACTGTAATTACAGATTTAAGTTAAATAAAGATGTCAGTCTTTATTTTTCTTCTTTTTAGGGCAGCAGTAGCTCTAGCAGCAAATCAACCATCCACATCAAAAGCTGCAGGACAGCCCACATTTCAGAAACAAATCAAAAACAAATAAAACAAATACTACTGTTCCAAATATTCTGTATGTTGCTCAAAATATATTGTGTTCAGTTTTTTTTTACCCAGACATTTTCAATTAACACATTTTAGAGCTGTAACAACAATACCATGAAACTGTGATATTTTTGCTTAAGGTTATCATACCGTCAAAATCTCATACCAGCCCATGCCTAATATACACTACTAAAATAACACTTGATTTTTTTAGACTAATAAGAGGAAAATTATTTTAATGTTATTGCTGATAAATGGCAGATATTTAAATTCCATAGCATTTTGTCAAAATAAATGACAAAAGGCATTACAACATTGCATAAAAATGGATTTTGTTTTTGACATTTGCTTGAGACCATTTTTAACAGTGCTATTAAAATAAGTGTTAATCGATACAGTTGCGATAACATGCAGCTCTAATTTTTGGTGTCTAACCATTGTATACTATTAACTGTATTAACAATAGTGAAAAAAATCTAACTAGTGACCAAAAAATGTTTGCATAACCTGGATTACACAAAGTGAGGCAATGTTTAAATGGACATTAACATACCACATGATCACATGTGACTGACAGAGTTGCGTCCATCTCCTCCCAGTCCTGGATGTGGTCCGGAGAGCTGCATTTGAGTGTCTCCAACCACCCCGGACACTTTCTCCTCTTCACGTCGCTTCAGACATGCCGCTTTTGGGTTCAGGTTGCGTTCTAAATGAAAATGAAAGTAAAAGCACAAAATTAGAGATTGATTCACCGAAAGGGAAGTCCAATACTGAATTTTAGAAAAGTTTAACTGTTCATTTATCACAAAGCATTTCATTGAAATTTACAAGGCCAAGTGAACAGATATCAATCAATATTATTATAAATGAAAATATTTCCGACATATTTCCCCATGAATATTCAGTATTACTCAGAAAATGTCAAATTATACAAGTCAATGCTGTTTTATGTCAGTATTAAAGGGTTAGTTCACCCAAAAATGAAAATCCTGTCATTAATTACTCGCCCTCATGTCGTTCCAAACCCGTAAGACCTTTGTTCATCTTCGGAACACAAATTAAGATATTTTTGATGCATTCCGAGAGCTCTCTGACCATTTGTATTACAGTCTAATCTAGTCCACCTTAATTAAAAGACCTTAATTAATTTTTTTTAAACAACGTATCCGCGTACATACATTGCATACGTTGTTTTTGTAAACAGTGTATCCACGTACGGTGTTGCTGACAAAGAACAGCATACATTGTTTACGTATGTGATACTCTCCAAAATGGCGCTATAGGGTGACGCGGAGGAGACAAATTGTTGAATAAAGTCGTTATTTTTGTTTTCTTTGCGCACAAAAATATTCTCGTAGCTTTGTAAAATTATGGTTGAACCACTGATGTCGCATGGATTATTTTAACTGAGCCTTGATCGTGTTAGGATCCTTGCTGTCTATGGGATGGTCAGAGAGCTCTCGGAATTCACCAAAAACATCTTAATTTGTGTTCCGAAGATGAACGAAGGTCTTATGGGTTTGGAACGACATGAGGGTGAGTAATTAATGACAGAATTTTCATTTTTGGGTGAACTATCCCTTTAAGGAAGAAAACACATACCGCGGACTTGTTGCTCCAGGTTTAGGATCACGTTGACGGCCTGGTGCAGGATGAGCAGTTTGGTCTGGGGTTTGTCGTTGGTCAGGTGCAGCTGGCACATGCGGCCAAGCTCTTTGAAGGCCTCATTGATGTCATGCACGCGCAGTCGCTCTCGTACGTTGTTCGCCACTCGCCGCTCTTTCTCCCGCTCGACCTTTAACTCTGGCGGCAAATCCTCATCATCTTCATTGTCTTGACTGTGAAGAGATAATAATATATATAACATTATATATAACATATAAATTCCGTTTTTTTAAATTGTACAATGAACTGAAAATGTACTTTATTTAAATAAAAAATTAAATAAAATAACATTTTCTATGTTTAACACGGTGACATGTAAGCTTTGTAGTCCAGGTGCCTGCTGAAGTATATTAGGTGTAAAGTTGTGTACATAAATTACTTATAAATCTCTTAAATATAGTACTAGTCAAAATTTTGGACACACCTGACAAATGTCTACTCATGCTAAATAGGTTTTGGATCTGAAGGCTTATGCATAAATGTGTGAAATTACTTCAGTAGAGAAATATGTTGTCTATATGTACCATTCAAAAGTTTGGGGTGGATAAAATGATTCCATGATCCTCCAGAAATCATTGTAATATGCTGATTTGCTGCTCAAGAAAAATTTCTTATTATTATCATTGTTGAAAACAATTGTGCTACATATATTTTATTTTGCTTATTTATTTTTGCTTGAGTAGGACTAGACAGTGTCCAGAATACATGCAAACTCCTTCAATGCGGTTAAGCATCCCATAGTCCATTAGTGTTATTTCATAGTTCTGCTGACTTTTTTCATTTTCACCATTTCATGATAAAGAATGAGAATTTGTGTCCAAACCTTTTACTGGTGTAGTATAGAAACATCAATTTTAACCCAATTTTTAGATCAGGAGATGAATGAAAAAATTCATATATATAAAAAAGACAAAAATACAAATCTGCTTTATATGCTGCTTTGCAGACAATTGTGGATTGAAAAACAGACAATTCTAGTTTATACTCATGAAACCGTCCTATATAGGTCAGAGTCCCACCTGTGTAAAAATCATCTTAGCGTTTTAATGGCTTTGAATTTATTTTGTGCACAATAACACACAGACATTTAACCTTTAAAAGTGATCAAGTGTGCATCCGGAGTCTTTCACAAACATGCACTCTATGGTGGGAGATAGACTTACTCTTCTCCCTGGTCTGATACACATGAAAGGACTTGATGGGTAAACACCTCCTTTCTGAAAACAATGTGAGAGTTTGGGAGGGGGAGGGGGGAGAACACTATAAAACATGGTATTTTGGGTTTTGGGGAAGCCCAAACACTTTCAAATCAGGCCTGGTATGGTGTGAAGAAACATTCGAACAAACACAGAAACTTATTAGACATTTGTTGTAGGCGATCAAATTAAGACCATGCAGATTTGCTTCAAACCATCATGTGGTTGAGTGTTTATGGTTTCAAAATCATTCAGCCATTAGTTTAGAGCAATGCTTAAAAAAGCGGTTTTGTACCTTGATCTGGGGCGAGACGGTTTGCTTTCCTTCTTCTCTTCCTCAGACTTATCGGCCACGGAGGAGTTCTCATCTTCCTCCTTGTCTTCCCTCTTAATATCGGACTTGTTTGATGAATGCGTGGCATGGGCCAAGCCTCCGGGCAAACCTGAAGCCAAAGACAGGAAATCGTTAAATGCATCCCGCTGAAACTCACACACAACTCTCAGCATTTGCATCTGTTGTTTACATGTTCAGTTGGTTCAAAAGGAGAAATTGAAACTTCTACTCACTGTTAAAACCCTCTGGTGCTCCTCCAGGCTGTGGGGTGCCTGAAGCATGAGCGGACTGCAACAGGGTGCTGCTGGGAGGAAGGCAGGCATGGTCGTCATGATGGCTTCCAGCCTGCAGACAAGTGCAACAAGGGAGAGTAATTAGCACATATCAATACCCACAGGTGCATTTTTATTGTTTTGTGTTACACAACACCACATACAGCTCTAAACTAGAGGCCTGTTATCAGTGTTTGTGAAGCTAGTTTGAAACTGTAGTTGCATGTTGTTCCAAACCCATAAGACCTTCGTTCATCTTCTGAACACAAATTGAGATATTTTTGATGAAATCTGAGAGCTTTCTGACCATGCTTAGACAGCAATGCAACTGACACGTTCAAGGCCCAGAAAGTTAGTAAAGACATCGTTAAAATAGTCCATGTGACATCAGTGCTTTAACAGTAATTTTATGAAGCTACGAGAATACTTTTTGTGCTCAAAGAAAGAAAAAAAAAAAGACTTTATTCAACAATTTCTTCTCTTCCCTGTCAGTCATCGTCACGCGTTCATGGGAGGAGGAGCCAGCCTTGTTTACAAGCAGAGGACGATACACGCTGTACAAAAAACAGTCTTCGTAAAGATGTCTGAAGATTTCGACAGAGGATGACTTTGAATTTTTTCGTCAGCAGCACCACATGCATGCATCATGGTACTCTTGTAAATGTGCATCAAAGACTGACACAGAAGAGAAGAAACTGCTGAATAAAGACGCTGTTTTTGTTTGTTTGTTTTTTGCACACAAAAAGTATTCTCATAGCTTTATAACGTTACAGTTGAATTACTGATGTCACAGACTTTAACAATGTTCTTACTACCTTTCTGCCTTGAACGTGGTAGTTTTGCTGCTGTCTATGCAGGGTCAGAAAGCTCTCGGATTTCATCAAAAATATCTTAATTTGTGTTCCAAAGATAAACGAAGGTCTTAAGGGTTTGGAACGATATGAGGGTGAGTAAATTAGTAAAATTTTCACTTTTGGGTAAACTATCACTTATTTTACTCATAAGCGTTATGAGTAAAATAACGGTACGAGTAAAATTACTCATTTTACTAAAAATATAATGCATTGTTGCTAGCATGGTTATCGGCCAATAACTATAACTTTCGTCATCAAGTTGATAATCCAAACAAATCACTGAATCTAGGGTGACCATACGTCCTCTTTCTCCTGGACATGTCCTCTTTTTGGACCTAAAAAAAAAAAATGCGGCCAGAATTTCTAAATCGCCCAAAATGTCCGGGATTCGGCTTTTGCTTTCTACAGTCGCCATTCATTGTGTGTGTTTTTGTTTTAAAGCTCTGTGCGGGACTCACTCCCTCTGAATTTCTGACCATTACTGCCTGCTCCCGCAAACATTCTAATATTGAATATAATTTTCACTCATCAGGCAGCCGCTAACAATAATCGGAGTATTTAAATCACTTTGGATGCAGCTCGTGTTGGATGCAGGGTTGCCAAATCCACATTTTTTTGCACGGAACTGCAAACTTTTGCGGAGGGTTGATTTTTCTCCCATGGGTTAAAGGTTTGAAATATTGCATTTCAATCAAGTTCAATTAAATTAACTCCCTAAATCAACCAATTCAGTAAAAACATGATGCCTTGGATGCAAGTTCATGTTATCCATCTGTTTGGATCATACGTTAAGTGCCTACACTAACCATGGTAGAATGTTTGTTGCTTAGGGGCAGTCCTGGGTTGGAGTAGGACTGAGGGAGACCCCCCATAGATCCACTGGATGTGGAGACGGCACCCAGTAGGCCGTGCATGTCGGCATGTGCTCCAGGAATTCCCGGGGCCTGACCCACTGCATGACTTCGCAGCACATAAATGGCCTCCTCCAGCCGGTCTTCCATTTTGTTCTGCTGTGGAGAAAAATAATTTATATTTACCTTAAAGTATACATAAGTATATATTACAAGTTATTAAACTGAAATAAATTTCTCTGTAGAATAAAAAGCACAGATGCTTTGTGCACAATGAGGCCAAAAACAATCATTAAGACAGCTAAAAAGTCAATATTTAAAAATATATATATAAATAACATAATATTAAAACACAATACATTTTATTTAATGTTTTTAAGTAGAGCATTTTTTTAAATATAATCTAAAAATGTTGTCATTGCTAAATGTGGTTTTACATCAGTGTTGTTATTGTTAAAGGGGTGGTTCATTGCGATTTCACTTTTTTAACATTAGTGTGTAATGTAGCTGTTTGGCATAAACAATATCTGCAAAGTTACAAAGCTGAAAGTTCAATGCAAACGGAGATATCGTCTTTTAAAATTCTGACAGTTTAATGCCACAAAAACCCTACCAGCATCGAACCACCCCTTTAAGTAAAACTAAAACTAAGTTATTGTTGTTAGTTGAAATAAAGTTGAATTTTTTTTTTAGATTAAACGAAAATTAGAAATGTTGCACTGGCAACTCACAGAAATAAAAAAGTACTAAAATGACTAAAACTGATAAAAAAAGAAAATTTTAAGCTAAATAAAATTAACGTGATAAAAATAAAAAAGCAAAACTACAAAATCTTAAAATATAAACTGAAATACCATAAGAGCTAAATCACAATATTGATTAATATTTTAATAGTATATAAATAATACTAAAATAACACAGTTTGTACATTTGTCTAATCAAAGAGTGACGCTTGAGGCGTTAACATTGGGGAATGTTCAAAATGGAACTTTATAAACCTACCAGTGCATGTAGTCCACCCTCATAGTTAGGAGACAGAGCAGTCTGGCCAGAAGCTCTCGACCACTGTGCTGCACCTGCTGAGGAGAACATGATATATAGCCCGAGTGTGAAACATCTGAATGCTGATGTGCCACTACGACAGCAGATGGCACTCTAGAGCTTCACATTCACACCTTGACCTACACAAAGCCCATCAATCTAAAGAGAATGATTTATGATTCTTCAGGCTTCTTCCTCTGCGTACACGTTTTTGTCTTGGTATCTTTCAACACAAACTGATCTAATGAACCAGGTCAAGGTTTGACGGAATAAGACATCGTATCTGACTTACTTGCAATGCCCTGAGGGGAGGCGACAGGAGTGGAAGGAGTGGAGAAGTTGTTGCTGTTGTGGTCCGAAGGATAGATCTGTCAATCAAAAACACGACTAAATATGAAGCACTGCACTCCTTCAACTATGGCTAATAATAATCCATACCCAAAGGATCACTGAAAGTCTGAATTCAGATGAATTCAGGAGACCCGAGGCATACCTCCATACAGCGTATTCCCCAACATGCACGTCTTAACACGTGTGATTTGTATGTTTGTCTGTGTGTGCGCATACATGAGCGAGTGTTTGGGAGGGAGGGGGCGCTGGCGGGCGGGTGGGTCTCGGGCCAGCGGAGAATACAAATCCAGCAAAGCGATATTTCTCTTTTGCCTGTAATTTGATTTAACAGGGAGAAGTGGGATGGGAATGGAGAGATGCACTTCTAATTACAGAGCCATCTGCCTACTCCTGGAGCCCGTCCAACTCCACAGGCAGCTGGGCTGAAGAGGGGAGGGGTGAGAACAGTGGGGGGAGAGGTCTTGCTGAAGAAGTAGTAGGAGTGGAGCAAAATAGACTGCTTGATTATGTAGAAACCACATAAAAGAACAAATCAGGGAGGGGAAAAAACCTGTGAATGGCCCTCTTCTCTTAAGTTCACCAGGAAACACATCCTCACAATGATTTGTTGATGCACTTGAGAAGATCAAGGCAAGCCCAGACAATGGCACTCTAGAGCTTCACATTCACACCTTGACCTACACAAAGCCCATCAATCTAAAGAGAATGATTTATGATTCTTCAGGCTTCTTCCTCTGCGTACACGTTTTTGTCTTGGTATCTTTCAACACAAACTGATCTAATGAACCAGGTCAAGGTTTGACGGAATAAGACATCGTATCTGACTTACTTGCAATGCCCTGAGGGGAGGCGACAGGAGTGGAAGGAGTGGAGAAGTTGTTGCTGTTGTGGTCCGAAGGATAGATCTGTCAATCAAAAACACGACTAAATATGAAGCACTGCACTCCTTCAACTATGGCTAATAATAATCCATACCCAAAGGATCACTGAAAGTCTGAATAATGCTATCCATCTTTGACTTCACATGGCCAAATGCTCTTTCATGGTGATTAATGAAAGCTCACTCACCGAAGCAAGAGCTTTTCCGATCTCATCACCTGAGCTGCCTGCGACTGAACCTCTGCTTGCTGTGGGAGAGAACGGGAGTACTTATTAACTCCATTCATTACGTCAATGTCATGACTATTCAAGTGATCCATAATCTGCTAAAAATGTCCATTCAAAGTCTGAATGAAAGATTGAAGGCCATTTCCTCTAAATGACAGTTCGAGTTCAGACTAGTCCAAGGCCAAAAATGATTTTACAAGAAGACTCAACTTCAAGATCCAATCTGAACTCAATTACAAGCTCATTTCACAACCTAGAGGACATTAAATTCAAACGACGAAGGTAATTTACCCAAAATGCTGTCTGATCCATTCATGGAGGATGTGTGGCTATAGGCTGCGGAGCCCGAATGGAAACCATTGACGTCAGCTCCATGCAAGGGATAGTTCTGTGGGAAATAAACCGTTATTGGAGCTTCTGAAATGAGTCATAATTTAAGCCCTTCTCCAAACCTTTCAGAAGACATACCATTCTGTCTTGAGGGTTTATCGCAGAGAAGGAGCCTGGCTGACTGATGTGTGGCGAATTCCCCAGCATAGCTGTGTATCCCGACTGACCTATGGATCCAGATGGGGCCCAGGGGTCCGAAGAAGAGTGTAGGCCCTCTGCGAACACAAAGACAGATGGCCAGGATCAATAACAATCAGCACAAGAACTTATGTGGATGTCTATTCTAATCCAAAGAAAATTTGTCTGTGTATGCTCCTAATTTCAAATCAAACAAACAAACAAAACTATTGCTTAGTCTATTTGCAAGCATGCCTACGTGAACAACTTATGTACACATTAATATTAGAATTTACGGCTTGGGGAGATAAGGAAAAAACGATTTTATTTCCCCATATACACACCTTGCATGTAAAAAGATCCTGGGTACACAGAACCAGGTTTGGAGCCTGGGTAGGCAGCACCATCACGGATATAGTCATCGCCAGAGGTGGCAGCATAAACCTGCATTTACAAACAAGGACATAAAGAAACATGGCGTTCACAGTAACAGGACAAAATATCCCTAGCGAATCGCCTGCACTTGAATGCACAACTGATATGGAGTCCATGAAGCTGGCAAGCGCATTGTGATTTTTGGTACAAATGACGTGGACGTGTGTTTCCATAGTGCCCCCTCAGATAAAGTGGCAGGGACAGAGAACAGAGCATGCTGGGAAATGCGCCACGGCCATCTCATGGCACAGTCGGCGCTTCCTCTCGCACTCCCATGAGCCAAAAAGGAGAGGGAGGACAGCTACAGGGAGCACCATCACTAAGAGCGTCCAAATCAAGCTAAGCACACTGGGTGTTGACATATTCCATAACGTGGAAATGGAAAAAAAAGATATGTTTTGTTTATAGTATTCACAATAAAATTATCTGGAACCGATAAACGGAACCGAATTATGATCGGAAATTCATCTGAATTCAGGAGCCGCGAGGCATACCTCCATACAGCGTATTCCCCAACAAGCACGTCTTAACACGTATGATTTGTATGTTTGTCTGTATGCGCGCATACATGAGCGAGTGTTTGGGAGGGAGGGGGGCGCCGGGGGGCGCCGGCGGGCGGGTGGGTCT
>NW_015557082.1:1123175-1123561 GCF_001515605.1 Sinocyclocheilus anshuiensis | reverse complement strand
GAACAGTGGGGGGAGAGGTCTTGCTGAAGAAGTAGTAGGAGTGGAGCAAAATAGACTGCTTGATTATGTAGAAACCACATAAAAGAACAAATCAGGGAGGGGAAAAAACCTGTGAATGGCCCTCTTCTCTTAAGTTCACCAGGAAACACATCCTCACAATGATTTGTTGATGCACTTGAGAAGATCAAGGCAAGCCCAGACAAGTTAAGGATCAATATCCTTTAGTGCTTAGCCAAAGTTGGATTTGAACTTAAAAAAAACATATATTTTTAAATATCTCAAAAGTATGGCAAAGCTAGCAGGTGAGCATTGGCACAATCATTAGGGTATTATAATGCTGTGGCGGCACAAGAGGAAGTTATACTGAGCCGTAGAGTAGGATTCAG
>NW_015557082.1:1120541-1122752 GCF_001515605.1 Sinocyclocheilus anshuiensis | reverse complement strand
CCTAGCTCATTAATCTGAGCTAAGACAAGCACGAGAGAGAGAGAGAGAGATGCAAGGGGACTCACAACTGGGTCACTTTGGAAGAGGGGGAGGATAAGGTCTAGCATTGGCGAATCTGAAGGATCACATTTAGGGAGGGGCTTTAGAGGGCAAAGTGTTGAGCTTATGTGGATTTAGATCAAGAAACAATGGTTACTCTTCCCATGACTCGAAAAAAACGGGTATGGCTACTTGCATGTTTGTTCAAGTTAACGCCGATTTGCAACGGTCAAAGGTTCAGAAATATTATGGACCTTAATCATGGTATACATATTTTGATGCAAATGAAAATACACACCCTGTTCAATCAAAAGTCTGTCAACTGGAATGTTTATGGAAGGATTTGTCTTAAATTTTTATTCGTTAATGGTTTGACACAACGGTACAATCTCTGAGGACTCTTACATCTACTCCTCACAACAATGTTCTTGTTTGTTCACGTGGTCACACTTTATTTGAAGGTCCAGTTCTCGCCATTAACAAACCATTAACTACGACTTTTGCCTCAATAAACTGCTAATTTGTTGCTTATTAATAGTTAGCAAGGTAGTTGTTAAGTTTAGGTGTTGGGTAGGATTAGGGATGTAGAATATGGTCATGCAGAATATGTGCTTTATAAGTACTAATAAACAGCCAATATGTCAATAAAAGGTATGCTAATAAGCAACTAGTTAATAGTGAGAATTTGTCCCTATACTAAAGCGTTACCGTTCACGTCATATTAAAAATGTTTCTACTCTGAATGAGGTCCATTAGCAGGGGTGTCCAATCCTACTCTGCACCTTCCTGCAGAATTTATCACTAAAAACTTCCAGGATGTGTTGGAGCTAAACTTTTGGGCTAACGTCAAACCATTTCAGATGCCACAAATGCTTGAACTCAATTCTAGGAGTTCCTGTAATGGCCACTAGATCATGTTTATGTAATTACGATATTCTAAATGGCAAATCTGTAATTCCTCACAATACTGATCATTAAATTGAGGTTGTAATGAAATACTTTTAGTGGGAAACATGTAAGAATATTTCAGAAAGGTTACTCACTGAAGATGGCAGTCCTGGCGGCTTCCTGATCTTTTTTGGTTGTGGATCTGTGAAAGAGATCACATACATGGTACTCTTTCCTTTCATACTGATTGATCTGATGCAAGTCTAGTAAATGTTGTAAGTTATTTACCCATGCTTCCCTCTGAGGGGCGTCTCCGGGGGTTGTTGGGGTATAATTGGTAAAACTGTGAGCCAGACTTCAGTCCGGATGGAGACATGGCATCTGCAGAAGGAATGGCGATGTCTGAGGGTAGGAACCCTGGCTATAGGGAACAACAAGATGGCAGATTTAAGCACTTTAAGTGACTAAAGCACTTTCAAGTGTTGCTCAAGAATTGATTCAACTTACCTGGCCCCCAAAGGAAGAGTAAGTGCCTCTTTCATTCTTGCCTGCAAATACATATGAAATTGGAGTGAACCGATCTCACTCAGCACTTTAAATATAGTCCAAATGTCACAATTATTGGAAGAAAATGCCACAACATGGAGGTTGAGTGAATGCTCTTGGTGAGGCCAAAGAGGAGCTCAACTACCCTGAGCAACTTCCAAGCAACCCATGGGGCAGTTTCTACATTGGCGGCTTTGAGATAAACCAACCAGAAGCTGGTAAAACTCACCACTAATTCCTGTGCCAAGGAATGGGGAAGATAGTCCATCATGTTCGTTGAAGTGTGAGCCCTCTCCATAGCTCTGGAAAAACCCAAGACAGAAGCAGGTCAAAACAATAAAACATGTCCCAACAACACCTTTAGATGAGAAACAAGTCATTGGGTCTACCTGTACCTGGTTAAAAGAAGGACTGTTCTGCTCTCCAGCAGCCCAGGGACTACTGCGTTCTTCCATACCTACAAAGCAATTGATCACAAACTCTCAGACCAATACTGCAATTTTGGCATGCACTAAACCTTCACATCAAGATCCTTTTTAATTCTCCTTTCATGCTTTAAGGCCATTGAACGTTTGGTGGCTGGTTCTGTGCTTGTCAGACAGCCTCTGGATCTCATCCAAAACCATCACACCACACTAATATCCATGTCATTCAGCAAGCCTTGACATCACTGACCATAAAGGGAGCATTCATTCAGTCATTGGAGCTCATTAAGACAAGTTGGGGGGGGGGGGGGGG
>NW_015557082.1:1106075-1120482 GCF_001515605.1 Sinocyclocheilus anshuiensis | reverse complement strand
TGTATTACAGCAAGCAGAACAAAAACAGGCTGATCAAAGAATTGCGAGATTAGCATCATTGTACATTTGGGAGTGGAGACCCATAGTGACAACACAGGTCTCAGTACAAGACATACAGGATACGGAGTGTTAAAAGGTTCTCCAATATGCTTTATATGTAGAAAAATGGATATTGGAAAACACTGCGGCAACATTTGTGTACTGGAGCAGAAATTTCTCATAAAGCATTCCCCTCTGCCTCCTGTCTTATGCCTTAATGCAAAGCTCTCCAAAGACACATGGCTTAATTGCATGCTGATTTGCATAATTGTGCATATTAATGCAGTTGGTTTATGAATATTCATATTCTCCTTTAGATTTTTTTTTTTTGAGGTTGAATTAAAAATGTGTGAGAGAAGAGGGGGTCTCAGCCAGAGCGGCCACTGAAGGCTGAGCATGAGTGATGAAGCTAACAAAGCAGAGCAAATAGCGACATCCACGCTGACAGCCGTGATCTATGGAGCCAACGCAGGCAGCATGGGAAATGAAGTGGGCACTGACTGAGTGAGTGAAAGAATCTCCCTGGCAGAATCATCTTATGTGGGGAAAATGAAGTGGAAGAGATACAGATTCAGATGCAGAAGGACAATATAAGACGTTTAACATGGCGAATGGTTTTGGATTGGATTTGTCAGACCGTCAGACCAAATGAATTACCACATTAGCAAACTAAACCGGTGCTTTTTCTGGGCAAATTTGGTTTTGTATATATACATTTTTTTTTTTTACTTTTTTTTTGAGGATACAATGTGATTTATATTTTGAGTTATTGGCCACTTATTTGCTGGAAGCATCAAAATGCAATTCTACAAAGATAAATCTGACATTCAGTCAAGCAGGAACTGATTCCATTTCCTGCATTGAGGAAAGATCATTTCCTTTATACACTCCTTCAAATACATCAACTGCACAGCGAGAAGTTATTCAAGTTCAGATCGCAGCAGATATCAAAAGTGAAGCAATAATGTAGTGATGCACCGAAATGAAAATTCTAGGCCGAAGCCGAACAAAATGAAACACTGGGCCTAAGGCCGAATACCGAATACGTTTTTTCACATTTTTCCCCCATGTAGGCCTATTTTGCCATTTTTTTCACAATTGCATTAATTCAATTGCCAAAATGTGCTTTACTGTTTTGTCCTGCTTTTCAAATAAAAAAAATCAATTACAAAACAACAATTAAAAAATATTTACTTAACACTGAAATTTTTTTTAACATTCTAGCAGACATTATACCAACAAAGCACAATTTAGCTTAAAATTAATAAGTTAGTAAAATAATATTTTTTGGCCATTTTTGAGACTTGAATCAGGCATGTATTTTTTACTGTACAAATAAAGGCAGCCTTGCTGAGCAGAAGAGACTTCTTTTAATACATTAGAATATATTACAGATCCCAATTTGAACGCTATGTGTGAATGTTATAATAAATGTATTAACAGAGCTGTTGTAGGGTAATTATTATTATCATTATTATTGTCGAGCTCGCGCAGCGCTGTCAGAATACATGCAATTCATGCGTGCTCACCATTGCATAAATTAAATAACCAAAATGTGCTTTTTACTGTTTTGTCCTGCTTTTCAAATAAAAAAAATCAATTACAAAACAACAATTAAAAAATATTTACTTAACACTGAAATTTTTTTTAACATTCTAGCAGACATTATACCAACAAAGCACAATTTAGCTTAAAATTAATAAGTTAGTAAAATAATATTTTTTGGCCATTTTTGAGACTTGAATCAGGCATGTATTTTTTACTGTACAAATAAAGGCAGCCTTGCTGAGCAGAAGAGACTTCTTTTAATACATTAGAATATATTACAGATCCCAATTTGAACGCTATGTGTGAATGTTATAATAAATGTATTAACAGAGCTGTTGTAGGGTAATTATTATTATCATTATTATTGTCGAGCTCGCGCAGCGCTGTCAGAATACATGCAATTCGTGCGTGCATTAGAAAATATAACATTCTGCAGTTTATTTACTAATCGTTTGAGGTAATTTCGCGATTTCAATCATCATACAGTAACCGAACCACCAGCATTAGCCACCTCTTCTTCTCATCGGAGACTTGATGCAGCACTAAGTCTCTCGCTGTCAGTGCTTCACGCTTGTAATGATTTCTGCGTCTTTCTCTGATAGTTTTAAATACTTTCACACTGTCGACATGTTTGCTGCATTAGCGCGTGCCTCTATTTTAATCGCATTAGTCATTGTTCGGTTCATATTATTCGGCCTTTTCGCTTATTCGGCCGAACACCGAAAGAGATTTTTTTACTATTTTCGGCCGAATAATTTCGGTTGCCGAATATTCGGTGCATCCTTACAATAATGGCTTGAGGTGTGTGTGTAAATGTGCTCGCATCTCAGGGATGTGACCAGGGGGGGAATGGGCTCTGTCCTGTCCTAATGCTGTCCTCAGTGGGTGATGTGTTGGGCAGCTGTGGAGGTGAGCGAGAGGACGCCTGGTGAAGTCCTCCCATGCAAAAAATCCCACAAACACCATGGCTTTGCCCAAGGAGGGGGAGGACATGGCTTAATGCAATTAGCACCCTTCCGAGCACTTTTGTCTTGAGGAACAGATGCACTTCTGAAGGCCACTGCTTCCTCTAAACACGTCCTTACTTTGGGGATCTTCTGAATGAATAGCAGAGGACAGTCAGAAGTTTAACTCCTGGCCAATGGTTTAAAGTTGAAAAACAATCCATGCAAGGAAGTCAAGATCACATCTTTTGTTAATTTGGAATACTTTTTTATGATCTTTAAGGAATGTTCTGGGTTCAATAAATGTCAAGCTCTATCAACAGCATTTGTGACATGTTACCACAGAAAATAAAATGTCCTTTGTCCTTTAATTCTTTAAAAGCAAAATAAAATAGGAAAGGACAGGGCAATACAATAAATGTTAAAGTACAAGGTTTTGAAGCTAGGTCCTAAACATGAGACTAGTAGGATGCATTGCAATAAGCTTGCCTGTGCAAAAATATATACAGTACTTGCAATTCCTGCCATGACCATGTAATGTCAAAAATTTGTGTAACTTTGGGACAATTTGTGCAAAAGAAGGACTTTTTACACAGAGAAGATTTTAAACATACAAATTATATTGGAAACTAAAAGTTTATCTGGTTGGAACAGTGGTCTCAACACAAAACTGACAACTTTACAGCACAAAAAATACAGTTTAAAAGGAACACTCCACTATTTTTGAAAATAGGCTCATTTTCCAAAAAACTCAACTGTTTAACTCTTAGGGGAGTTGGAAAATGAGCCTATTTTCAAAAATAGTGGAGTGTTCCTTTAAGGATAAACATTAGCATTTTTTTTAAATCCTCGAAATACTTCCTTAAAAAAAAAAAAAGGGTTGAGGTAAAATTATTTTTTTGTGGTAATCCAGAACATGTTCACAAACTATGCCGACAGAGCTTAGAATGTACTGAAACCATAATTCTGTTAGGAGTTTAAATGAGTAACGCTGAGGAACTGTCACTTGGATCTTTGCTTCTCAATAGCGAATCTAAGAACATGTCATATCCTGTTATACCGAGTTCACAGGGTGAGACTTATGTTGACTGATGTGGAGACCTTCTAGAAGCATCTCACAAGTGACAGATTTAAGAGTCGGGGTCACCTCGGTGTCAGGTAGCTCTCGCAATAAAAATCTCAAACTGAGACATTAGCTTGGCCCTGCTATGTAATTGGCACTTTAGGCCGCCACAGACCGAGAGTGAAGCTGGTGATCTTTCACAGTGTTTCTTTTACTGTTTTCATGCGGGCCTCCTGCGGGGTGGTGGGAGGTATGAGAGAGCTTTGTTTCAGAGAGGATCCATTTCCTGTCAGTTGGCAGGGGGAGAAAGTGTTTTCTTGTGTGGGGGGAGGAGTGTTTTACGCGGTGGGGTGGGGGAATCGTTTGGAGACCGTAAGGCCTTTATTTAAGTCTTTGTTCTCAGATTGTTCTTATTCAAGGGTAATGTTTGGAGTGTTGATTGGGAGACAGACAGACAGACTGGAAAGACTTGAAGAGAAACGCATGCGACGTTCATGCCTTTGACAGCTTCTGAAACAATCTAAACTGGAGCAACACAAGCCAACAATGGTTGCAAAAATAACACTTTTGTGAGTGATGTGCAACTGGTTATAAATTAAAAGATGACAAACATACAAACAAAACAAAAGACAATGAGATGTTTTGGGCTGTTAAAATGTTCTGGACAAAAATGTGATTATAAACAGCAATGCAACCAATCAGTCACTCCTCTTGACCTAACAAAGTTTTTACGATGTACAAGTTTGTGCAATAGGTTCTTTAACTAAACAACCAGTTCAAAGGGATCCAAACTGCCCCGAGCTTTGACTCTGGATATACTACGGTGAATTCATAAAAGAGGGGGTTTAGGAAAACAAGAAGAAGCATGTCCTTTTCTTCTATTGAGAGGAACGAGCACTTAGCAACTGGCCCAAACATCTGCATTGCTATAAAAAACACCGCTTTAAACTTATGAAATGCACAAATATGGCAAATTCAAGTAATATGTGACACTAAACAGGAAAAGGCATGCGTTTAGACTTACCTGAACCACTAAATTGACTGCTAGCAAGTGTGGTAGGCCTGTTCTTCCCATTGGCCACAGGGGGTGCAAACATCTAAGGCAGAAAAATAAGCATAGTAGCATATTACGACAAACTCACATCAACAGGTGCCCACAGACAGCGATTTTTCAGCATTATTGGGGATTCACACTCTATGACGTCAAGCTTAGCTTGTTCAAAAGTTTAATGCTAAAGGTCATGTCACCTTTGCCATATATAACCCACTAAAATGGTTCAATCTGAAAGAAACCCTTTCTCACAAAGTAGTATGGCTCTTTGAAGATGCATCTTGTCTTGTACTACAAAGAATTCAAGGTTTCACGGAAAGGGCTGAAGAGGATCTGTTTACATGGATGGATGATGCCTCTTTGTTTTTGAAATGCAAAGAGAAACCCGTAAGCAGCAACAGTGCTAGCCTTGCATGGTGCATGAGAGGGACTTTCTGGAGTGGTAGACATTTTTCACAATGTGAACCACCTTTTACACCACGAGAAAGAAGATACCAAATGCATAAGCTACTGTTTTTTTTTTTTTTTGTTTGTTTTTTTACAAAGGTTCAAGGCTGGAAAATGAATGAGATATGAGGGAGTAACTAAACCAACAATTTGTAATTAGATGAGATCATTATACATTTGATCTGGCACGTCTGATTATCAATGTATTGTCTTAATTGATTCACTGCTTCAGTAGATGGCAATTTTCCAATGCAATAAATTAAGCACGGTCGAGCCATTCAATGAATCAAGCGATTAACATTTTTATATTCGCCATTTTTTTAATGCTATTTAGGAAAGCATGACTGCCAAGAATAATCAAATTTTAACAACAGGTGAAATGAGAATAATAAATGGAAGGATAAGGACAAGAGGGGATTGAGCGATGGTTATTGCTATATGCTGGAGATGTTTCAAATGGCAAACTGCACTTCTAAGGACCCAGTTGGAGACATGATTTAAAGATTCATTATAATGTTAGCCACCAACAACACAGCAGGCATTGTGACGTGAGATCAGTTTGAAGTGCTATGAAGAAAAACGGCTATCCTCTGACTACAAGGTCAGATTTTGTTGAAGCGAATAAGGAATCATAACGCGATTCTTTACGAGAGAGAGTTTTTGTCTAGATCAGTAACAAAGACTCCATAGTCTCTTCCTTACTGCACTGAAATCCAACAGGTCACTGAGTTCCTTATCTGTTCCCACTGTAGCCATTCTCTGGTGCGCCTCGTTCATACCCCTCGGTCTTTAAAGCACCCTGCAGAAGAAAACCAGAGAGAGACAGCTGGGGTGAGCTATCTAAAGACCAGATGAATGAGAAAAGCAGTGATGAAGTGCATGTCGAATAGTAAATAAAAGTGAGAGTGTATTGTACTCATAATATACACATCTCATAAGAGTACATTACCAGCATTTCCATGTCTCAAATGAAAAATGGGACTAAATTTAATTAACTAACTATGCATTGCTTCAGGAGGCTGTATGAAATGCCAGTGCCAAGTCATTATCTTTGGCCAAGATTTTAATTTTAAATCTAAAACTTGCTTGATAATTAATTTGGCCGAGGCCATCCTGTATGTTTTACACACTACAATTAGTCTTGTGTTACAAGGTTTTATTTTGATTGTTTTCAAAGAGCCATTTCTTCTATAATGTCTGTCAATCTTATTATTAATATTATTGTGTTATGCAACCTAGGGCTGGGTGATATGTCAAAAATATATTATCGATAATCGCCTTTAAAAATATTGCGATATCCGATAATATCGTCTACCCAAGCCCCACCTCCACCACCCCCCCCCCCCGCCGAGACTATGCAACCTAGGGCTGGGTGATATGTCAAAAATATATTATCGATAATCGCCTTTAAAAATATTGCGATATCCGATAATATCGTCTACCCAAGCCCCACCTCCACCACACCCCACCCCCGCCGAGACAACATTGCCGACATGCACCATAAACACACACCAGGTTCAGTTTGGTCTTAATTATTGCCACATTAAAGTTTAGTTTTACTTTTCTTAGTTTGTGCTTAAACTAACAAAAAACATTAGCTTTGCTGTTGGTGTTGCTAATTTCCACTCTGTTCTTATCAAATTTGTGTTTGAAATTAATTTCGTTTTGTGAGGAGAACTGTTGAGGAAAAATAATAGAACCCAATTTTAAGTTCATCATAGTGAAGTTGGACACTCTGGTGGTGATTGTAAGAATAAATGCATGTTGATGTCATATAGTAATGTCTTGAATAAAATATGCTTATTTTCCGGCGTTTCTCTTTCTTTTTGGCATTATCGCGCGTGTAGACACATTTCATGACGGTTAGTTTAATTTCCTTGATTATAACAATTGTAGCGTTGTTTTTAAACTTGTAGTCAAGCTATAACGGAGGCTATTTGATATTTATCATACATGTCTAAAATCATGCAGGGATTAAAAACGAATTCTGAGCAAAAACGTTAAGGTTTTTTTTTTCCTTTCTGGTAGCCTAGTTCGGAGGTCTCTTTTGGCCCATTTTTTACGAAATAAAAATACCTGCTTTATTTATTTAGAAGCAGGGTAATTTAAATTTCATTTTTGTATTTTAATTTTTATATATATTTTTTTATAAATCAAAATACAACTGCCACGATATAATATTCAGTGTTGGGCTGCCGAAACTCCGAATGCGTGCATGTTGAGGGGCGAGCTGAGAAGCCTACTAATGTCTTCATCCGTTTGCAACAAAACTTTATAGTTTTGTTGCAAATGAATTAAGAATTTATAGTGCTATATCTCAGCTTCATTAAACATAATTATACTGTATACACTGTTTAAAAAATCTGTAAAAATAGGGCACTTTGTGCGCTGTATAAATAGGCTGTGAAGGAATTCAAGATCAGTGAGGGATTTTCTTTTCTTTTGTTCTTTGATTAACATTAATGACTGGCGGCAGCAGCTGCTGTCAATGCACAGATCTAATACACCCTTGTTTTCTTTCTCAGCTCTTTGCATTCATTTAAGACATAACCGATTGTATTTATGGGATATTTTGATATAATTCTGTGTATTTGTCCATTCGAATGTGTAAGAATGCGAGAAAGAGAGCTCAATCTAGTGTTCGCGTATATAAGAGGCGGCTTTTGTGCGTGCGCTTTGTGTGTGTGAGTGCGCAGCGCGAAAAGCAGTGCGCGAGTGCAGAAGCGAGTTCTATTTCGTCTTCTTGCAGTTGAATCTTTTGAAATCACAATAAATGCGCATACAGGAATCGAGAAGCTGAAACGAAATTTTATTTTATAACAAATAATTTGATTCCTGACCTTACACATCTGATCTGATTTCCGAAATTGGAATAGCTTTTCGATTCCCAACCCTCCTACTAAATTATTTTATTCTTGCATGCAAAGAAGCCCCATAGTCACCATACAGGTTATGTAAAATATTTTTTGCAACTTACTAGGTTTATCATTTGTCTTTTTTTTTCTGGTAATGTCGATAATCGTCTGTTACCTGACTGTTGACATTGACATCGTGATACTTAGGAGACATAATCGATATACGATAATATCGTCATATCGCCCAGCCCTAATGCAACCTCAGCACAGCAATGAAACTAAATGCTATCACAAGTCAATAAGTTTCCATGAAACCATGATATCAGCACATGGAACATGCAAATCAATGTTCTTAACTTATTGTACATCTCTATCCTGTGCATGATTTATAGTTATCTGGCCAGTTGATTTGAATGAAAAGGAGACCATCAAACAAGGAGGGGGGGAGGATTTAAACAACCTCCAAATGCAGTAAAATATTTTAAGTAGGGTAAACGTACCTATTAAGCTCACGTACCCATTAAGCACACTTCCATTTTTGAGCTCAGATTATAAAAAGAAAAAATAATGTATTATCATACTTGATGTCTTAACCAATTGATGTGTTTGTTACTACATACCTCCTGTAATTTCAAATCAATCAGATCATTGCACACTGAGATATGAGTCTCCATGTGTTCCCACTGTCTGGCGGCCATTTTGAAAGCTGTCTGAAAACTTTCACCAAAAGAGGAGCCCCTTAAATGTGCATTTTTTTTTATGTTTAAGCTTTTATTTTGGGTAAGTTTCACTACTTTCTGTAAAATTAAGAGATTAATGTTTATACTCTTTCACCAAAAGAGGAGCCCCTTAAATATGCATTTTTTTTATGTTTATGCCTTTGTTTTGGGTAAGTTTCACTACTTTCTGTAAAATTAAGAGATTAATGTTTATACTTCTGCAGATTATAACCTGGAATTTGGATGTGGGAAATAATTACAGTTCGATCCAAAAGATAGTTTTAGCAACACAGCGCAGATGCTACAGGATATTATTTTAAGGTGAGCTTAAAGGGTGCACTACTATGAAAATCACACAGCTTCAGTGTGACATCAATAAGAAAAAGTATAAATCCATAGATATTGTTGATAATAGTTGTTCATAATAAAATATGTATGAACTTAACACATGACCTGGATTATTTATTATGCAAAATCTTGTCATTTTAATAAATATTACATGAAATGTATTTAAAATGGTTGCTGCTCCAATTAATCTCAGTGTGCTCTCTTTAAGCTCTTCCACACTGAACGTCAATGTAAATACTTCATAAACAGACTTTACATATAAACTGATGGTTGTCACTTTAAGTTCATCTTTATAAAATGGTTAATAACTTATTTTCACAACTTTAAGATGACAAAATCTAGACATAACTATAGTTTATGCCCAAAGATGAAAGAGGCATGTCATCCATTCAAAGAAGGAGCCATCAGAAACCTGTCTTATCTGTCCAGGGAAAAAGCAGCTAAAGGCTGGAATAAAATACATGACTTTTAAAATTTGAACAGATTTTTAAAACACCGGTGTATGATGTGATCCTCAGTCGTTTAGTGTATGATGGCCAGTTTTCCTTTGTGACTTGTAAATAGTCACAAAGGAAAACTGGGTATAATACACTAAATGACTAATGATAATACACTACCAGACCTTCAAGTTGTTCCGATCACAACAAACTCATCCAGAAACGTGTGCATTGTTGCTAGAAAACACGTGAAATGAAATTAAAACAATGTTTTAATATTATATATTTATTATATAATATATTTGATCTCCTCCGACTGGATGGAATCAAAGTCTGAAGCTAAAAAAATCAGAGTCTGTGATCATACACTACATGATTTTCTATTAGATATGTCAGCTCAAATCTACAGACTGGCTCTGGCCTTTGGCAACTAGCATCAACTTCTCCAGACTGTAAATCGGTGGAAAATTGGGGCAAAAATCGTGTAGTTGACATCCATTTAATAAGAGGCTTCATAATGAGGCTAGTTTCTGTGTTCATCCCCATGAATGAAATGTTTTATTGGTTTGTTTTATTTGATTTTTGAATATGTGTTACTTAGCTGAATGTGGATTAGTCTAATAAAACTTTCACCAAAAGAGGAGCCCCTTAAATGTGCATTTTTTTTTATGTTTAAGCTTTTATTTTGGGTAAGTTTCACTACTTTCTGTAAAATTAAGAGATTAATGTTTATACTTCTGCAGATTATAACCTGGAATTTGGATGTGGGAAATAATTACAGTTCGATCCAAAAGATAGTTTTAGCAACACAGCGCAGAAGCTACAGAACACAGTTAGCTGACTAGCTGTATAAAATAGTGTGCTACACTAATATATTACTTCACAGGCATTACTGGCTTGTACTTTTACATTCATAATATTATAAATTCACAGTTTATTGCTGGTCTGTGGTTTTACAATGCTGTAATTTTTAAAAATTTCATATTATTTTAAGGTGAGCTTAAAGGGTGCACTACTATGAAAATCACACAGCTTCAGTGTGACATCAATAAGAAAAAGTATAAATCCATAGATATTGTTGATAATAGTTGTTCATAATAAAATATGTATGAACTTAACACATGACCTGGATTATTTATTATGCAAAATCTTGTCATTTTAATAAATATTACATGAAATGTATTTAAAATGGTTGCTGCTCCAATTAATCTCAGTGTGCTCTCTTTAAGCTCTTCCACACTGAACGTCAATGTAAATACTTCATAAACAGACTTTACATATAAACTGATGGTTGTCACTTTAAGTTCATCTTTATAAAATGGTTAATAACTTATTTTCACAACTTTAAGATGACAAAATCTAGACATAACTATAGTTTATGCCCAAAGATGAAAGAGGCATGTCATCCATTCAAAGAAGGAGCCATCAGAAACCTGTCTTATCTGTCCAGGGAAAAAGCAGCTAAAGGCTGGAATAAAATACATGACTTTTAAAATTTGAACAGATTTTTAAAACACCGGTGTATGATGTGATCCTCAGTCGTTTAGTGTATGATGGCCAGTTTTCCTTTGTGACTTGTAAATAGTCACAAAGGAAAACTGGGTATAATACACTAAATGACTAATGATAATACACTACCAGACCTTCAAGTTGTTCCGATCACAACAAACTCATCCAGAAACGTGTGCATTGTTGCTAGAAAACACGTGAAATGAAATTAAAACAATGTTTTAATATTATATATTTATTATATAATATATTTGATCTCCTCCGACTGGATGGAATCAAAGTCTGAAGCTAAAAAAATCAGAGTCTGTGATCATACACTACATGATTTTCTATTAGATATGTCAGCTCAAATCTACAGACTGGCTCTGGCCTTTGGCAACTAGCATCAACTTCTCCAGACTGTAAATCGGTGGAAAATTGGGGCAAAAATCGTGTAGTGTATTCCAGCCTTAAGAGACGATAGATAAGTTGACATCCATTTAATAAGAGGCTTCATAATGAGGCTAGTTTCTGTGTTCATCCCCATGAATGAAATGTTTTATTGGTTTGTTTTATTTGATTTTTGAATATGTGTTACTTAGCTGAATGTGGATTTCACTTGGAGCCTCAACCGAGGTGGTACTAAAAAAAGTACCAGGTCCCAGGTACTGTCCCCAGTGGAAACCCCCCCAAAAGTGACCCGTCCGGAGCCGTACCGTGCCGTACCATGCAGTGGAAAAGCGCCATAGATGTTGCAATGTGCTTAAATGACATCTCATTATGAATATATAACTGATCAAACTGAATGCCTTGTTCCTTGATTTTAGTGTTCTGTTTTTTTGTAATTGACTTTGTACCTTCAAATAAAATATTTTTCAATTATTCTTTAAAAAAGGTTGTTTAAAATAAACTAGGGCTTCACGATAAATCGCATGCGATATTTAACGCGCATCTTGTCAGAAAGCCGGTTCTGTAATCAGCGGTAAATCTCCATCACCTGCATGCTTTCAAATTGAGCAGCATTAACTACACAGAGCCGTTGTTCACTGACGAGCTGCGCAAAAAATCATGCGAATATGAACGTGGTTTTGCGCAACTCATCAGTGAACAACGGCTCTGTGTAGTTAATGCTGCTCAATGTGAAAGCCCGCAGGTGATGGAGATTTACCGCTGATTACAGAACCGGCTTTACTGATAAGATGCTCGTTAAATATCGCATGCAATTTATCGTGCAGCCCTAAAATAAACAAGAATTTTAATAAAACATGATGTGAGCTTAATGGGAACAGGGGTGTGCTTAAAGGGTACAAAAATGTACCCATTAAGCACAGCCAGACTTTTTGCATTTAATGATGTACATCTTAATTGAAATGCTTTTGTCATTTTTGTGTGAGAGATTAATTTTATTTTAACAACTTTTTGTACTGAAACCAATATCTTGTGCACTAAAAATGTCTCAACATAGATTTTGGTGAGCTTAATAGGTACGTTTACCCTATCTCTTTTACTAGAATACAATGAAATTGTCAAATATTGGTAAAAAAAAAATAAACTTTTTCTCAGAAACATCTTAAGGGGTCCTGTATGCTATTGCATGCCAACAGGTGGTGTGCTTTAGCAGTCCTGCTTATTAACCATTAGTTTCTCTTCAGCTGTCTGATTATAACACTATTACAAGCCAATAGCTAAAATAAAAGTGTTTTTACACCTTGCAAGTACATTTTATTCACACTGCTTTCTCGACTCCCAAACAAAAACAACTAGGCCTAAATGACAACATGTAGAAAGTGGCCCCTCAGTAAAAAGACAAGAAAGATAGTAGCCTAACAGAGGGCCCAAATTCCCATCAAGACTTTGAACAGCCAAAACGAAGCCAAACCACAAGTAAAAATATATTTTACTCAGTATATTAGCATATTTCCATGTAAAATGTGACAAACGTCTCAGATCTGAGAAACATGAAGCGATTTTAACTGGTATGAACAGCCCTGGCTGAAGAATGAGGTGAAGGCCTTATAGTAGCCTAATTAGGGTTGGGAATCGAGAACCGTTTCTTTAAAAAAACAAAAAACAAACACGGATCCGAATTATTTATGACCTTCAATTCATTTAGCAGATTTTGATCATGCAGATCGCTGTAATCTGACAGTATTTCCTATTATCAATTTAATCTAGAGCGACCAGTCCAATCCGATTCCTGAACAAGTGACTCTATGAGTCGATTCTTTTAAGGAATTAATTTAGCTAACTTACTGAACCCCAAGTAATTAATTTAGTTTTAATTTTAAGTTAACTAATAATTTATATAAGCATATTACTGACTGGTTGTTCGTATGACAACGCGCAAATAAAACAGGCCTACACATCATGTTATGTTATATAAATGATGAATGAAAAAGGTTACCACCTTTTTGTTTGTTTACTATTTGCATTAAAATTGGGGCCAGTTTTATTATGCATTTATGATAGCTGTAAAAGTAAAAAAAAAAAAAAAAAACACCTATACGAGAGATGTAGCTACATTTATTTACGATTTGTTATGTCGGTTCTGCTGAAATCTGGTGCGGTCGCATAATCTGCCAAGAAACTGCTTAGGGCTGTAAATGCAAGTCATTTTTTCCTGATATTATTATATCAACATCATTAAAATCGTCAAGAAATCATTATGAGAAAAACTGAAGCAGAATCGCTAAATTCCTTACTATTTCCATCCCTAACGGTAAAGGTTCCCATCACACACACGATCAAGGGAAAGGAGTAAGGTGACACTAAAAACAATGCAAAACACAAAATTAAAACGTATTTCGTAGTTAAAAAGGTAGGCTAAATTGTATCTTTAGTCCTGTATCACTGCAGCCATTGGTGGTTAGTTGTAAGAGAGCGCAACGGTGCTCTAACAGTGCACTAACAACCAATTTAATGTAGGCTACCCGAACTAAATCCACGTTATGAATACAAAAGCGTAAAATACACGGCGAAAATGTCTATTTTAAACCCCATCTCAATTACTGAGTGTGCAAACACGTTTAAACTAGAGTTTAGTAACGTCCCTTTCTTTGTGTAAGTAGGGCTAAGCTTCACCCAGACATGAACAATGTCAATATTTATTCTCAGTTGTAAACTTATTGTATTCCGATAGCAAACCATTTCGAAAACCAATAGGCCACATCGATCGCGCGCACGTACTTTTGATAAGGACGGCATTATTATCAATATTAAGCAGCCGTCGGGCCGATAATTCTAAATTATTCATGTGTTGTGAGATAAATGTAGAAGCTTGGCTGGGGATTAAGCAAACGTTAATAAAAGTACCGCGACAAAATGTCAACTTTTCCTCAAGAGACTCGCGATTTGACGAAGGCGAGTGGGGGTGGGGGGCGAGGAATTTCCTGCCAAAAATATTCACCGAAGTAACTGAATTAACCAAAAAAAGCAAACCTGCATACAACACGCTACAACACAGCGCTT
>NW_015557082.1:1104737-1105961 GCF_001515605.1 Sinocyclocheilus anshuiensis | reverse complement strand
GAAATTATAAATTTTAACAAGTCTACCAAATTAATGTAAATTTCATCTAATTTGTCAATTAAATTTGCACTGACAGCTCGCTCTCAACTAGTCACTTAAACTCATACGCGCCCCACAAAACTAATCCTTACTTTGATAAAAGGACAAAGGAGTCGTTTCTGTTAGGATAGAACTGGGTTAAAGACCACCAGCACAAAACTGGGCAGGACTTCCCACCAACACCACAGCCTCTAAGCAAGAAAAAAACTATGCATCCCCCCACTTCCATAAGCACACATCCCAAAAACTTGCTAAAAGGAACTTCAATATGCAATTGTGTGACTCTCTGATGTAAATATGAGACTAAAATGATTCAACTTACTAACCCAGTAAAACTCGACAAAGGGTCAAAAGCATTACCTCTGATTATCAGTTGTTTTACATCCAGTAGCACAAAAAAGAACGGTTGAATCTCGTAGGGAAAAAACATAAAACTTGAAAGAATTTGCAGCACGGCGCATTAAAGGCTGATAGGCGCAACAATGTGTTATTCCTCCTTTGACATCCTCCTACAAAACACCAACGTCATAAATACAATGTTGCAGGTCTGTATCCAAACAATCCCGCGCCACGACTTCCTTTATATTGTTACAACCGAGGTGAATTCATTCGTCTAGTAGACATCTTGACCACCTCCATCCACATTGTGAGCCGCAACAATATATTCCTCCGCATGGAAAGAGGGGCCTCAAACGCTTGGGTGTCCAGTTTCATGTGCCCAGATGAGTCAAGAGTTTTTTCGACAAGGTCTACGGGTTAAAAAACACAGATTGGTCAGGACGCGCAGAATGGTTGTTAGTCATTTATCAGACAAAATTTAATAGGTGTAGTTTAAGGGGAAAATAATTGATAATAGGAACTATAACATCCGGCGGAGGTTGACGGTAGAAAAATAAGCGGCATTTATACAAGAGCAGCAAGAGCTGAAGAGATAAACCCGCATGCTAGTAGCCAATAGAAAGGCGACAGAAAGTGACAGGCAGTTGGAATGTCCAATAGTCACACGTATATTCTCTCCAGACCCGCCCCTTTCGTGACGAACACTGTGTGTTCAGTGAGGCTGGCTGAAGGGGCTAGAGCACAGCCTGCGTGACATCATTTTATTAGTCTGGTTAACGTCGACGCCCGCGCGTTGTATCGCTAATTTGGCTAAAAACGTTCGTAAAAGTGAATTCAAAATCGGAG
>NW_015557082.1:1101523-1104653 GCF_001515605.1 Sinocyclocheilus anshuiensis | reverse complement strand
ATATATATATATATATATATATATATATATATATATATATATATAATTTGTTTACTTAGCGCATTTCTGTCCGAATTCTTTCATTTGGTTACTTGCAAACATTCAAACAGACTTTAATATCCTTCAGTGTGGATGAGAAAATACTAAATTCACATTGGGGTCTTAGCGACTACTAGTTAGGCTAGTCTGTAACTAAATCGAACTGTATACTTGATTTGGTCACACCATTTATTCTTAAGGTAAGACTTTGCTAAGGTAAGTTATGAACATCATATGATGTCTGCCGTTATTGTTCTAAGAAGCCTTCAAACAGAAGTAGTGTTTACAAGCTTTGCATTTCAGTATCCAGTTAAACGGTTGATATTTAAATGTTGGGGTTTTTTTTGCCTCACGTGACTGTTAACAGTAACGAATTACATTTTTGTCCAAATATAATACAAAATAATCATAGCATATATTAAATGTTACATTTAACATTCTTGAACAGTATTATTCAGTGGTTATAAATAAAAACATATATATAAAATTTACACTACCAACTAACTTGGCAAAGTTACGTAAACCCTTAATCATTACACTACAACCACCCCATGAAAAATATAATCATAATCATAATTTATGTTTTTACAGAACTAAGCTGGTATGTGGAACCAAAACAAAATCGAAGTCGCATTGATCATCACACCAAATACTTTGCCCTACTGAGCATGTACTTCCAGTCATAAATCGTGTCACAACCACAGAATCGTTTCCGTCTCTCCCTGTGGCTGATTCATAGAGCTGGTCTAGTGAGGGGGGAGAGGAGCATGGGATCACAGAATACATGGATCATAACAGAGTGTGTAGTGGGGGGATGGGATGAGAGGCCATGCAGCATGGCTTAGAAGAAGAGAGAAGGATGATGGCAGGAAACAACAGATGAAGAGGTACAAGTCAATTGTAGATTTCATACCACACCAATCCCACAGAAAGGAAAAACCAGAAAGAGAAGAAAATGCAAGAAATTAGGTCAACCAAAGCAAAGAGACGAGTCTAAATGTTGGTGAAGATCATGGAAAATGTCATGAAGGGGCTTAAATTCCAATAGTGAATACGTAAAGCCAATTATTTAGTTAAATGTCAAAGAGATAGAACAGCTGAGAAGGGTGTGGTTAAAAAAATCGAATTAATAATAACAATAATTAAAAATTAAATGAAAAGTTTTATGGGTTCTTCTGAAGAAACTTCTCATTTTATTGAGCGGAAAAGAGGATAAATTGGCAAAAGCAGAGCAGAAAAATGAACCATTTAAGATCTCCACAGCAGGGAGCAAGCAAATTAGTAAATAATATCATGGATCTCTATTAAATAACAAAAAGCACAGTAAATTGTAATAATTAGCCCCAAGGGTCCTATATGGTGGACAATGGAGCTGTAAGGCAAAGGAATACAGCTGGGTTACATACCTTTACTAGCGTAGAGAGAGCGCCACGCACAATAACTACAATGTTTGATCATGCATACATTTATTTATATATTATTATATAGGCTATATGTCATATAGTTTAGCCAGTTTTTCAAGCAAAGACAAATGAGCCTACTGCTATAGGTCAGATTGTGGTTCACAGCGAACAGTGGGATTTCAAGAGCGAAATTAGTGAGCTTGTAAGATCTCCAAGTAGTTTGTAGTAACAGCTGGGACTGACATGGAGAGCATGCAGTGGGTCATGCAGAAAGGAGGGTTAAAACAGACAAAAGAAAAAAAATGGAAAAGGAAAGAAGCATTGTTGTTCGGATTTTAAGACAAAAAGATATGTAAATTTCTCGATTGAGATATTACTTTGATGGACACTGGATTCGTCAGTCATAATAGCAGTCATAATATATAGCAAAGTGGAAAATGGCGAGGACATTTCAGAGTGGCTGTGAAATGTGACAGATTTACACAAAAAATCCATGATGGTTTAGTATAATATCTCGTTTCCATGCATGGTAGGATTCATTATCTAAGAGACTCTGTTGAATTCTCCTTCCAGCCATCCTCTGCCCTCTGTCTGTAATTAACGCCAGATGTAGAAGTAAAATTAGCATATGTTTCACACGTTTCTGCTAATCATTCATACATTTGTGTGAGCGTATAAAATATTTGTCTATGTAGAAAGTCTGAATAAAGACTATTGTTTTGCTATTGTAACATTTCCTTGGCATAATATTATACTACTCTATTTGAAGCATACAATGAAATTACCATGCAATTATCATTAAATTGGTATATGGAAATTATTCATGACAGTGTGTATTTATTTGGTTTAACAGAGCGTAAGTATTATTTTCACGTGTTTTCCGTTTGCATCCATGAATGGTTCAAAAAGCACTTGTTTGGGGGAGTTTAGATGGTTTTTCACACAAAAAAAATAAAAATAAAGTTAAGCACCTTTCACATGTTTGTCAAGATGCATTTTTGGATATACAAACTGAAATTAGCATAAAAACAGACATTATAAAATGATAATTTTTTATTATCAATTATTTCTTTTATATTATTCTTTTTTTCATTTGTCATGTTTCTTTTTTTCAAACTCCAAATGTGAAAATTGAGTTTCTGAGTTTTTTTTTCCTCATTATTGTCAATAATAATTTGATTTGTATTATTTTGATGTAAGTTTTGCTTTATGCTAATAATTGTGAAGTTGGGGTTAATTAAAAAAAAAAATCATATCACAATGATGTTACAAAATCTTTATATTCCTAAACTAAGTAAATTTAAGCAAAATATATTTGTATGAATTTATTGTCATTAATTTATTGTAGTTATTTATTTGTGTAAAAAAATCAAATTGGCATAAAAATAGGGGTCTGGGTCATCCAATTTCACCCTAGAATCAACAGAAAGAGCAAATTCCTACAAAATTCTCATTACTGTTATGCAAAACATAATTAAATAAATAATAGAATTTTAATCAAAATTGTTATATATATATATATATATATATATATAGTGTTTGTATATGTGACCCTGGACCACAAAACCAGTCATAAGTAGCATGGGTATATTTGTAGCAATAGCCAAAAATATATGGGTCAAAATGATAGATTTTTCTTTTATGCCAAAAATCATTAGGATATTAAGTAAAGATCATGTTCCATGAAG
>NW_015557082.1:1064473-1101406 GCF_001515605.1 Sinocyclocheilus anshuiensis | reverse complement strand
CCATTGACTGCCAAGTAAATTACACTGTCAAGGTCCAGAAAAGTATGAAAGACATCGTCAGAATAGTCCATCTGGCATCAGTGGTTCAACCGTAACATTATGAAGCGACGAGAATAATTTTTGTATGTGAAGAAAACAAAAATAACGACTTTATTCAACAATTTGTCTCCTCTGTGTCTCTCCGCATCACCGTAGCGCCATTTTGGAGAATATCCACTGAACGCAAGCAGCGTACGCTATTCTGTGTCAGCCGCACTGCACGGATGCGCTGTTTTCGTTCAAATCAAAGCGTAAATACACAAGGATACGTTTTCTACATGTATTTACACTTTGATTCTGACAATGTCTTTCATACTTTTCTAGACCTTGACAGTGTAATTTACTTGGCAGTCAATGGGACAGTCACAAGCCTCCCGGTTTTCATCTAAAATATCTTAAATTGTGTTCCGAAGACGAACAAAGCTTTTACGGGTTTGAAACGACATGGGGGTAAGTGATTAATGACAAAATTTTAATTTTGGGGTGGAGTATCCCTTTAATTTGTGTTCCGAAGATGAACGAAGGTCTGACGGGTTTGAAACGACATGAGGGTGAGTAATTAATGAAAGAATGTTCATTTTTGGGTGAACTAACCCTTTAAAGGCGATTTTCTCAATATTTTGATTTTTTTGCACCCTCAGATTCCAGATTCTCAAATAGTTGTATCTCGGCCAAATATTTTCCTATCCTAACAAACCATACATCAATGGAAAGCTTATTTCCAATGGAAATCTCAATTTCCAAAAACTGACCCTTATAACTGGTTTTGTGGTCACATATTTGTTGTTTCTTATATTATGTATTACCGTAATAAACTTTATTGTGAAAGACAATTCTACTATTTGAATAGTAAAGGATTTATAGATTGTAGTAGCTTTTTGTGCTGTTAATTTCTAACATTATAATGTTAATTAATAATTTAAAATTCAACCTGGACAGAATTAATGTAGTACAGTAATGAGAATCTAATGACAATCATTATAAGAATAATGACAAAGCTCAGAAGTAAAGCTATGGGCGGATTAATTATGGTGATGAGAATGGCGGAATGTATTTCTCGGTATGTTTTCACCCGATAATATAAAAATACTGAAAAATATCTCAAAGTGCAATCAGTGGGAAACCAAACCATACGTAACAGAGCACCTGCAGTCGGCTGGTTTGAACCTGAAGCTTCTCGCCGTGTGCATCTCCAGAGTTTTCCATTTCCAGGTCATCTGAGCATAGAACCCACCTTTTATCTCTGTTTGCTCTACAGCACTGCGCAGTATGAACCCCTAACCTTTTCATGCATTCATCCTCCTCACCGAACTCTCTAATCTCTGATTTACTTCTCTCTTTTCACATCACTAAAAGCCATCTGAGCTCTTCAAAGAAACTCCTCCATGGCTGCTGTATCACACAGATGTTTGGGGTGCGCTGTGCTGCACTCGTTGACTACCTGCAGCGGAGGGCGAGACCTTTGGTGCATACGGTAGTGATCAGACATGAAACTAGGCCAAGCTCCACAACCCCAAAGCCTCACCAACCCCCATCATCTCTATGACAATCACCGGCTGAATTCTTTCATTCTCAAACAGGAATCTTGATTTATTTGAAGTCTTTGAAATACAGCAGTGAATACACTGATTCTAAAAATGATTGTGTAGCCTCATGGAAATATTTTTCTGAAACTCTACTTCACAGATTGATGTCTTTGGCCTTTTGCCCATGTTCTGGGACTATCTGAGTCGAAGGGGAGGAGAGAGGCATGAAGAATCTATCTGTTTTGCTTGCCCTGCACATGGTAAACTGACCTCCCGCTGACTTCGCTCGACTGGAGGCCAGTCAACGGACACTAAAATCAAGGCACCCACCTTTACAGCACCCTGGGAAAAGGACCATCAACCCAGCATGTTGATTTGTAGCGATACCAATGCTTACCAAATGCCTTGGGTAGATAAGACAAGACCAGACACCTGAGCATGCCTGAAACAGTTTCACTGCACAAAATCTGCAAAAAGTCTATATATTTTATACCATTATCTTTTATTTCATTTAGCCTATTTTTGGTTATTAATTATTTTTATAACATTATTTTATTTTTGACAATTAAGCTCATTTCTCACAAACTGTTTCCCAAATGTTTAACTGCAAAAAATAAATAAATAAATAACATAAAATAAATGAATTAATAAATCAAAAGATAAAAATATATAAACTGCATACAATTATGATAAAATAATTAACTTAGCCTATTTTTTATTGTTTATTATTTTTATGCCAATATTTTTTTGTAACAATTAAGCACTTTTTTTTTTTTACAACAAACTGTTTCTCAATGGTTTAATTGCAGTAAATCTTGCCGGTTACATTTTTAAAAAATCATAAAATATTTTATAATAAATCATTTATTTTTGTGACAGTTAAGTTTGTTTGTTACCTCTATTATTATCACTAATAATTATATAGATTATTGTAACATAGTAAGTTTGCATTATGCTAATAAAAGTGTGGGTGGGGTTAATTTAAAATAATGTCACAATAATGTTACAAAATCTAAAATGTAAATTTATGCAAAATAATTTTATCTATTTACGGGCATCTTTTATCTTATTTTATTTATTTATGAGAATATCAGTACAGAGGTTGCCTCGGTATTTGTACGTTTTTCCAACCATTTCACACTTAATCTCTCAAGGGTCTCGTAATATTATATCATGTGTTCCCCCATCTCTGACACACCTGCCATTTTTGGATCCTAACGTTGCACATTTTGCTCAGGCAGCCCCTGCTCTATCACCCACGCATCAGGTACAGTGAGTGTAGCGTAGACTTCCTGTTTATAAACCCCAAGACCTCCAGCTTCCCGCCACACAGACCTGCGGTCGCTCAAGCGCTAACTTAACGTGACACGGAGCGAGATGCAGTATAAGTTCATTAACCCTTTCACAATCCGAAGTAAGTCTGTTTATATACACATCCACAAAAGATCTTTTGAAACGCTCTAAACATATGTTGTTAGTAACAACAGAATAGTTACGCATATATGTGTATGTGAGGGTTACACTTAGGTTAAAGGGATAGTTTATCCGAAAATAAAAACTGTTTATTTACTCACATGTCGTTCCAAATCAGTATGAATTTCTTTTTTTCTGTGGTACATAAAAAAAGAAATTCTAAAAATTATTAAACGTGGCTGCTTAACATAAAATTACAACGACTAGATTTTAAGCTTCCAACGGACACCATAAAAGTAGTTCACAAGAACTGTGCTCTATATTCCAAATCTTCCAAAATCATACGATAGATTTCTGAGAGAAACATACCGAAATTTACGCCATTATTCACTGATAGTCTTCCCTGCAAGTCAGACGAATCATTCAGACAGGTTTTGTGAACGAACCAACCAATTCATTGAAAAGAACGGTTTCTTTAACATTCTAAGGCTACGTTTACACTAGTGCGTTTTTGTTTTAAAATGCATAACTTTTGCTACAATTACGCCTGTTGTTTACACTACTCTGGCGTTTTGGGCCCTCGAAATGGAGACTTTTGAAAACGATGGCGTGGCTGCCCACATTCGCTCTTGTGTATCTTTGACGGCCGTGTAAACAATAACTATTTACACATTTATGCACATGCCCAGTGTGCATGATTGGTCATGTGGCATGCGTTTTTGGTTGTATAGTGTGGACGGAGATTGTTTCTGAAACACAGTGAAAACACCAGTGTTGATGGGGATCATTTTCATTTTAAAACGCCGTTTTAAAACGAAAGCGCACTAGTGTAAACAGGGCCTAAATCTTTCCTTTTGTGTTCCACCACACGTCATACGGCTTTGGAACGACATGAGGGTAAGTAAATAGTCACAGAAAATTCATCATTCCTTTAAACTAAAAATACTTATCACGTTTTGAATGAAGTTAACTAACAAGGAGGTGCAGAATGTGAAGCAAAGAGCGAAATAAAGAAAGAAGGAGAGATGGATGAGGAGGGTGGAGGGGTGAAGTGGGAGATTGTGGGTGTCGTGGGACTACTTCAGTAACAATAACAGCATGTTTGTGTGTGCCTGTGTGAGCGAGACAGAGCGAGGGAGTGTGAGGGGGGGGGTGTTTTCGCTTGCAAAAGTGATGAAATAACATCTCCTCTCCACAACACAGCTGGTGCTGCCATGCAGACAGTCATGCTACCTGACCTCTCCGACATTCTCTCTGTCACTGTCTTTCTCAGGAGCTTACCTTCACTACGATATACCGTAAAACAAGATGTCTGTTACGAGGACGTACAGCATAGCCCCACAGTATCCTGTTTATTGTTTAGAAAGTCTTTCAAAGGGCCTTTGGAATATCAGGGTTTTGGATTTGCTCTTATATTTTCATCCAGGGCCAATTGTTAGCATTTCTAGCGAATGTTTGGTTGTGGTCATCGAATGACCTGTACACATTAGCTGTGTTGTGTGACTCCGGATAGTAAATGAGATCTTTGTAGCTTCCATAAGGGATTATATGATTACATATAGGGGCGACTTTTTAATATTTTCCTCTTTTTTGTCTGATTCTTTCATCCTGTCCTCCTCGTTCCCCTCCCCCCTTATTTGCAGATTAGAATTCATTAGCAATCAAAGAGCCTCCAGAGAGCTCCAGCTCTTAATTACCCACTCATTTGCATTTTTGCATATTAAAGACTGCAGAGTTTTGGTGGGGATTTTTGCCGCAGTGGTTTGAAGGTACCTCGCTTCTCAGTCTCCAGGGACCGAGAGATGTCCAGAGGCAAAGCTTCGGGCCTGCGGTGCGGCCCTGAAAGCATTCTGTGTGCGGAACGGGGTTGGGGGGCACTTGCGATACGGGATGTGAGGTTCAGGGGTTAAAGGTCAAGGTCCCTAATCAACATATGAAGGGGGGGGTTGTCTTGAGCGGCACCAAATTATTGACATATGGAATAGTTACCGACAAATCCGTACTTGAAAAGAGACTAGACTGATACTATTACCTTTTTCTTTATTTAAATAACCAGTGTGGGGGCAAGTGTTCCTGAGTGACTATCTATTTCAACCAATTCAAGTGTGATTTTAATGTAATTTGACTCTCAGTAATAATAGGCTGTCAATGAGGCCGATTAAGACATATTTTTCTCTTTGAGATATACCTCCTGGAGTTCATTGTTGGGAAATCTGCAGGGGTTTTATCTAGTCCTGTCATAGCGTGAAATCTCTCTCTCACTGACTTACACACACACACTGCAAGAAAAAAAGAGGGAGAATACAGAGTGGGCCTGCAGATATCTTTAAAAAAATATAACAGTCTGCTTCAGGGTTTTCTTTGATCCCGGTGACCCTGTTTCCAACTCAATCTGTTCGTACAGAAAAAACACCCGAGTGAGAAAAACAATGTAACCCCTTCGCCTGCTCTGTTCGGCTTAATTATTAATCACCCCTCAATTCTCTGTGTCTGGGACATTAGGAGGAGGAGGACACATAGTCTCAAAATAAGCACTTTATCTGAGAGGCGGGGACATTTATTCACATATTTTACATACAAACGGCCTAATAAAGTCTGGTACAACTAATTTCAGATCCATGCGACTCATTCCCCCAATACTGCTGGACATACTGGTCAACCTGAAATACATTTTAATGCAGTTTTAAGTATCTTTTGAAATTTTGATATTACACTAATTTCTGTAATTTTATCACACAAGATGCTACACACAGATGACCACAAAACATCACATAATTCATATAAACCACTGCTAATGCTGATGTTTGTTGACACAAACTGTCACTTTTCTACACTTTATTGAGGATGAAGTAATTATGAAATAGTTTTTTTGATAAACTAGATTTTACTAAGGAAAGAATGATAAGTGACAAGAGAAAAACATCTAAACTGATTACTAATTTAACAGTAATATATAAATATTTGAAACATTTCAGTTAGGGAAAAAAAACATATGCCCAAACTCGGTTCGTTTGGGCATATGTGAACACGGCAATCGTGCCCGGATCCGCGACAAAACAATCGGTCCGAGATCGCCTGAACGAGGTGGTCTCGGCTCGATTGAAAACGAACTCTGGAGCGGTTCGGTTGTAGTGAGAAAGCAATCCGATCCAACGGACCAACGAACCAGGCTATATCACAATGTATGATGGGTAATTACGTAAGTTCCGTGAAAAGCATTAGCTTTGTTGTTTTGCTAATACTTCAAAATGAACCTGTAAATGTCTGTGGAAGAGCACGTCTTCGCCATTCAAAAATCAAAGTGCACTTTATTTTATAATGCCATCTTATTGCGCTTCTTCCTAGTAGGTGCATTTTAAAAATGTTTTCCCGATCAATCCTGGACTCCTGCTCAAAATGATAAATGAATATAACGACAGCTACAAAAAACAACAACAACAACAAGCCCGCGAAACTGTTGTCCAATGAGAGAACAGTTTACTCGCGCGTGACTTGAATGAACAAATAGGTCCGTTTAGAAACTTTGCCGTGTGAAAGCGAACCGCACCAAGAATAAAAAGCAACATTGTAATAATTTTAATCCCTGTTTCGGAACAAAGCAATCGATCTGCAGGTGTGAAAGCACCCTAAACTACCAGCTTTTGATGTTGTGTGAGTAATGAAATTATTGCATAGCACCCAGGGATATGGCAAGCATATCAAAAGCACTGTAGTGAAATTATTACAAAATTTAACTCAACATTAATATGATTTCATTGTTAGTAATATTTCATACAAAATATTAAGCCATATGGAAAATTCTGCATAACAGGAATAGTCTGTAAGAATGGCCACAGTTCAAAATCAGATTAATTTATACTTAATTTATAGAATAAAATAATTATACAAATAGTTATTTATAGTTATTTTAAACAACCCTGTTGTAAATGACACTCACTATACACAAAGAACAATGTAGATTGTTTGGATGTACACCCATAATCACATGGGAAATCTTGAAGTTTGTCGCGGGAGAACAGTTAAGGTGTAGAGTGACATCTTGTGGTGATGTAATGAACTACATCGGGATGCTTTTTTAGCGCCGTGACTGTGTACGCAGCCCATTGGCCTGAGGTACTCAATAAATACAATGGCGAAAAGAGCTGGTCTCGTTGAATATAGGCTACATAACATCGCACGTAAGTGTTTATTTCAAATTAAAACCAACATTACAAGAGTTAGTGATCATCTTAAAGCCATATTAACTTTCTCTTAATTTGGCTTTTTCATGAATTTATGTCATTTAGAGCGCTGCCTATTTTCAGAATTGTGGCGAAATGACCGTTAATTACCCTACACTACAGTAGTATAGGGTTTACTATTGTGTAGAATTCTCTGTGTAGGATGCCAAGTTGAGATCACATGACTAGCCAAATAGTGCTAACTTTATCTCTGTAACCTTACTATTATCAGACACTTTCATTTGAAGAATGAAACAAAATGTGCTTGCAAATACAACCTCGGCAGGCTAAAACTTTAGTTTTTGTGTAATGTTGCATCCACACTGATAGGTGTCAGTATTAAGTATCGCAGTTTATATGTTAGACAAATTCTACCAAAAAAATCAAGGAGAAAGATACAGTTTTGTTTACTCTGAAATTGCAAACAACTTACATTCATCAAACAGGAATTGTGTGCACTCAAAAAGAACAATGAGTTCTCAGGTGCGTAGAGCAAAAGGGAGAAAGTTTTAGTCCATCAAGTCTCTGAATTTGTCCGAAAACTGAAAAGATTTTCCAATCAGACCAAAAAAGCTCTCTCAAAAATGAGCACTGAAGAAAGCATGGGCTGAAACGTCTGCTCTTTGGGTCTGTTTTTAATACACTTTGCAGTTTTGTCACTTTTTTCACTTCTGCATATGGATAATAAAAACAACATTTTTGAGAGACCTTTTTTGGTCTGATTGGAAAATCTTTTCAGTGTGCGGACAAATTCAGCGACTTGTTGGACTAAAACAACTTACATTCACAACTGTAAAAACATCAACTAGAAACTAGTCTCCCAGCCTGGTAAGGCTAACTAACCTCTTGGCTGGTTTTAGAGGGATTTTGGGCACTTTTCAGCTGGCCTCTTAACTAAAATCCAGCTTGGCCAAAGAAGTGTTTTTCCAGAATGGTTGAGAGACAGCTTCCTTTTCATCTTAATCATATACATATTTATAAATATAAACATATTAAACCTGTATTAAACACTTGTTCTTTTAGAAAAAAAAAAAAAATTCTGTAGCATACAAAGACAGGAAGGTCGTAAACATTCTGTTTTTAATAGAAATGTCTTATTTCTTAAATGTCAGACATTTTTGGATATATTTTGTAAAAATAAAACAAAACAAAAAAGAAAAGAAAAAGAATAAAATGAAAAAGGAAAACAACATGGAATTGTTTGATTTAGACGATGTAGATTTAGTGGTCTCATATACAATACAAATTCTTTTCATCGCCAAAAGTGCAAATTCTCCTGTACATCTCAATAGCTTCAACACACACTGACAGACAATGGAAAGGAACAGGACTTGAATTAACAAAACAAAAAAAGGGTTTCTGCTGTCCAAGCCTGAGACACTGGGAGTTTTCTGCCGCCCCAAAGTCAACATAAGTGTTCAAAAGTGCCCCCAAAGCCTGAAAATTAATTATTGTTTTCTGTGCAGAACTTGTGTCCGTCCGTTCAGCTGATTAACCACATAATGAATTAAGCGTACAGATTTGATGTAAGAAATGAGCTTTGAATAGAGTATATAACGAGTCCCTTATAAACTCTTAAACTTTATGCAAAAACAATATGGAAAATGTATTTTACTGTCTAACAACATAGAAGGAAAGTAATTAAAAAATGTCATATATTGTCCATATGCAGGAAAGTTGTATAATGGTCCAAATCTGACTGTCTTGGACAAGGTTGCAAGTTGCGTATCTGCAGCTGTTTAGTGGACATTGTTTGGGATATTTAAGCTCTAACAATACCAATAATCTAGATCTACTCTTATAAACTCTGTATTTGTCTATGAAGCACATTGCAGAACAATGGAAACCCAGGAAGAAATGTCATTTAAGCAAATGTAAAGTCCTTTGTAATGAGATTTGGGTTTAAAGGTGCAAAACTGTTAAAAGAAAGCATGTATGACAACTTGAACATATGCCATTCCTTGTTTCGTGTGTATTTCCAGAGATGTGTGTGGTACGGGGCGGCAGTTCAAATGGACTTCAACCCAAATATATCGCATGTTCAAGTTTCTTTTCTTTTCATGTAGTTTTTGCATTTAAATAAATCATTACATCCACAATGATAACAAAAAAAATTGCATTAACAAGATGAAAAAACAATAACAATAACAGTAATAACCAAAGGAGATAGCACACAATATTCTGGATGGCCTTTCGCAAAGTGCTTTTTTTTGTTACAATCACAGAACTGCTAACAGCTTGATGGCTTTGTGAAGCCCAACACACTTTCTTCCCTGCACATTCTGGGTAGAGGAAAAGTGAAAAACTTTTAAGAAAGTCCTTTAAGACTTAACAAACCGCCTCTTTTCCGTCTACCTGCATCTGTTCGTTCTAACAGCTATTAAGAGGAAGTTATGGAATGCATCCTTGACTTGAAGACCTCAGACTTGATGTCTCCATCCCACAATTCACTTATGTCTTGGCCTCATTCTGAGACAATACACCACTCACCGTTCCAGAATGTTAAAACATGCATTAAAAAAAAAAGACATTTTGCCATTGTTTTCTACACTAGAAAAGAATGTACAGTTATTAGGCGAAACAAAAATGAGGGTGTTGTGGTCACATGGGTAGTTGGCTTTTCGATATCATCTTCAATACTCATAATATATATTCGGTTGGTGTACTCTCAGTACAATAAAGCTTTGATTACACAGAAGGCAAATTTTGAGCTTAAACCAAACAACAAAAATGGACATGGACTGCCTTGATTATTTAACCTGAGAAGCATAGACAATGGCCCATAATCCCAAAATCCCCCTGCCTCCCACCATAACCTCTGACATCTGCTCTCCCGAACATCTCCTTGATCAGTGAAACATAACCAGCTGAGGCAGTCAAAGACGTAGATGGCTATACATTCCTTAGGTACACAGAATGGCACAGCAATACCTGACAAGGCTCTCCAAACAACCCCTTATAAGACATAGTTCCCCTGCCCAAGCTGCACAAAAATGCTACCCACCCTCCCCAATCTGTGCAAACTAGTAGCCACCGCCCATGAGCCGCTCCTTGTGCAACATGCCCGCTGGGCATCTAACAGCAGTGGATCAGGTGAGAACAAATGTGTGAATCTAGCCATGCATTATGTCATCCTCAGCTAGTTGTGCTTCGACCCAGCCATAACATCTAAAATTGTAATAAGATTATCTTCCATGATTATTACGGTTATCACTGTCATTGTAATCTTTAATGCTTTTTGACATCCTGTCCAATAAATTAAACAAAAACACAAATAGATTAATATTTGGATATTACATACATGGTGCTTTTAAAGTTATGGAAATGGTTTTTTGAGACACTTTCTCGCTGTAGTGTCTGTCAGTGGAGTCACGATTGGGGCGGAAGCAATAAACAGCGCTAAATGGAAGATGACAGAATCTTCCCACTGCAATCAACATTTTTCCAGGAGAAAATTATAACTAGTTGTATTTACAAATTGAGGTGTATTAGACAATCTCTGGACAAAGATCTTATTTAACCTTTTGGTTCTTAGAAATGTCCACAACAGAACATAGTTTCAACCAACAAGTATTCAAGAATCATTTGAGAAGCTGGAATGGAAGCCATCTTTTGAAGAATCTTCCCAATCTCCTTTTAAGTTAAGGCACATTCTCTCCAGAATCCTTCTCCAATTGTCAAGCTTCAAGACTCTGCCCCGACTCCTTTTGGACCCACTGAACAAAGCATACGCCCCCCTCCAGATCAAGCCAATGAGTCTGTGCGAACTCACAAAGACCTCTAACTCCACCAAACTTCTACGCAGACACAGATGCTTAGGGTTTGATCCTGTTAACTGTTTGAAATAAGCCATTCCATGAATACTGTCTATCCTCAAGCTGCTTATTTCTGTTGGAGTTGCTTTGGACTCTTGACCTACGCTCGTCTAGGAATTGGTTTTGTTTAGCCCATTGTTGAAAATGTAAGATTCACCTCTTTCTTCTAATGGCCAAGAATAGTCTTCAAGTAATTCTAGTCTTTCCCTACTTTGGTTTTCAAAGAGTTAATTGCAGATGCAAGTATTGGGAAGTGAAGTGGAGATTAAACAGAATCTGTGTTCACAGAAACTCAAAGGCCTTGCCCGGTTCTCCAGTCCCCCTCCTCCAAGGACAAGGACATGAGTGACATTTAGTGCAAAAACTCTATCTCAGCTAAAGCACCATTTCCAGTGCTATCAGGCTTTGTACCTCCCTTCCCCTCCCACGCACCTAACCCTCCCTATTATCCACCACCATTTCACCCAAAACCCCACAAACACAGCTAGCATTATCTTTGCTAGAAAACAAACAAGCTGCAGCAACATATTTTACAATAAAAAAGAAAGCATTGCAAATTTTAAACTCACACTTAATATCACAGAAAAAAAATAGACAGAAAGGGAACTCAAGTAAGCTTTTTCCACAACAATTATACTCCAACTTCTGCTTCTATAATGAGAGAGAATAAATTTGGGCCGTGGCATAGGTACATATACACCTCGGAAATAAATCTAAAAGCTACCGTGAAATTCATATGGGATGAACGCAGGCAATGAGTGAAACAGTTGATAAGAGATGGTCTAGGTCAATGTGTTACCACACACCCTTGCAGGCATGTGATGTGATGTATTATTAACTGAGCGTTTTGGGGTGTGAAAAAACACAAGCTCACACACTGCAATTTCCAGAAGGATTAATTCTGCCGTGTCGTCCAGTCACACAAAATCTTTCTTTGTAATGTACAGTAGTGTGATGCTTAGGGTGTGGCCTTCAACAACAAATTTAAAGTGAACACTACACTTGACCACCAAAACTCAACATATCACAATGCACTGACAGAAACTACACAGGAGGAGTATGTAGTTGTAGATAATTATCATAAATCCCTGCAGATGCTTTCACATCTTTACTCTCTTCTGTATTAAGACAAAATAGATAACTTTTTAAATCAACTTTAAGTGCAATTAATCATTATGCTTTCATGTACAGTGGGTACGGAAAGTATTCAGACCCCCTTAAATGTTTCACTCTTTGTTATATTGCAGCCATTTGCTAAAATCATTCAAGTTATATATATATATGAAAGATATGATATATCTCCATTACTATTCTTTGTTACGCTTTCATCAACAATTTAAATCAATAAAAATCCTCACCCTTTTCTTTCTCTTTAGTGACTGCACTTTTTGGAAGCTCGGTGTCAAGACCTAAACAAAATGAACAAGTCAAAATAATAATAAAAAAAAAACCTACTAAGTATCACCACTTGGATGGGACTTTTTGCTTAGCACATTTGCTCTTTTGTTTAAAAGTACCCGTTTCTTTTAACTAAAAAGTGCCCCTCTCAGTAACAAAGTGCATTCAAATCTTGCTTCTTTCTTATTAAGGTGCAAAAGGCCGATAAACAGGGTACAGCACTGCAGAAGGAACAGTGCCACAAAATTACATCCTCTAATTCAGCCTGAAACAAAACTGTGCATCCATAGCTGTAACCACAGCCACTGTATACACTTGAGATCCACTTGAAAGATTTAGCAAGGATCACAAACTGCTTTTAGAATGCATACGCTTAGAAATTTTCTTTCAAATGTGCCACTTCATCGTTTATAAAAGGCTCTGCCTTAGTCAAGTCTTGTCCTCATACATGCCTTATTTAAACGAGAGTCCTAACTTAACCAAAGCACCCACTCTGCTGGATTTTGGGGAGAGCCTGTCTCAACGTGCCCACAAAGTGCCTGCTGATGCTCCAGGCCCCTCTCAGTGAGTCATCCTGCTCTGATGTGGCCATAGGACGTTGCTGCACCCTCTCTCTCCAGCACAAGGAAGCACATATTACTTTAAAATAAAGGTCTCAGTTTTCAGGACACTTTCTTTCAAAACTTCGGCCAGTCATTTGCATTGTAAAAAAGGCGATAAAGTTTCTATAACTGATCTCATTTTGTATCTATATACATTGCATTCATTAATGGTGCTCACATTTCGCACACTAAAAACTGGACCCTCCCTCTTACTCGGCTACAGCTGTGTGCTTATTTGGAATTGGACATTAATTTATTGCTCATCTTATCACTCAGGTTCTTTTTTTCTGTGGTCCCTTGGGCAAAGAAATTGAATAAGCACTTTGTATCTCCCTAACACAAACTACCTCCTTAAACAGATATTTCTCTATCTCTGTTGGATATCTTCAGTAAAGCTGTGCAAATGCATAAAAAGTTGCTCGCTCTTTATCTCTCCTTCTGTCACTGAAACAAACAAACAAATAAAAGATTCCCTGCTTAAGTTGTTCACCAGCTGTTTGTATAACAGTGGTGCCCTCACTCATCTGTTGCATACAGTTTCACTCTCCTGCAGAAAGACTCAAAATGAAGCACATTTATCACAATTCATACTTTGGGCGGAAACTTCTGGGTTCCATTAAGTGCAGCTTAGGAAAAAAATGGGTTTCTCAATTATAATGCTCTAAAATATCAAACAGCATATTTCCCCCTGCCAACCTAACGCAGTGAGAAACCTGGAGTGAAGCTGAAGGAAGATGTAACCCTATCTATCTATCTGCAATATATGTCTTATAAAGGGTCTCATAAGACTACAACCTAATATATACACACGTATACAAATGTAAATTGTCAAGTACCCAAAATAGTCAACTCAAAGGTCAAAAGAAAAATCAAATGACAAAATATTAAGACAATCCCAAAAATAAGAGAGAATATTATGCAAGTAAGACTGCCAATAAGGAAAAGCAGGGTTGTGAGAGGTAAGATTTAACATGATTGTGCCCAGTGGCGATCAGATGAAGGTAGTGCTTTAGAAACACAGGACCTCATCCCTTGTCTTACCCTCTCCCTGCCAGAAACAAATTAACGAAATCTCCCCATGTAGATTCAACTCAAAACGGTAACCTGTTACACCATGAAAGGATAAACTCTCAAAAAACACCTTTTATAGAGAAAGTAACACTTTAAATCAAACCCCTGTCCGATTCTTTCTGGAACATTTAGAAAAAAGGTGCTGCATCAGAATATTGTATATATTGCAATCTGAGACAATATATTTTTTATAGTGTATGTACATGTTGCTCATTGCATTAGAAAAAGAGATCTATTTGTTGCCTTGATCACATCTTAGACCATTCATAGCTAACCTGTTGAAGCAGCAGTCAGCCTGGTGTTTGACACCTTACTTTAAGACAAGGCCCTGTAGATGCAACCCAGAGATGAGGAACTTGTTTAAACTGCATAGTAGCTTTTTCTCGTACGCACATGACTATGCCATTATGTTACAAAAAACACCAACACAAAGACCCAGAAAGATGGTGACAGCACGGGTGAGTGATTTGAAGTGCTCTTCGCTCTTCCAACAGACTCCTTAAGTCTCTATGCGGAATGCAGAAGCTAAAAAAGGAGGAAAAAGAAACTAGAAGATTAGATTTGCGTGACACCCTGATTTGTTTTTTTAAAGAGGACCATGTAGTTTTTGTAGTTAAGTTTTTTTTGTTTTTCTTATTTTTCTGTTTCATTCTTCCTCTTGTTTTTGAGTAAAGCCCTCTCTGATGAAGATTGATTCATGTTGTTGCGGAGTTCCTTTGTCCCGAGGTCAAATCTTCACTACCTTCCCCATCGGCAACTGGACTGTGTGTGTGACTACCATAATTTTCCTCCATGACTGATGTTCCGGTGCCCCTGTCCGGATGCCGCTGACCTCTCTCGATGTCTGCTTCTGGGCCATGAAGTTCCATAGGACCTTCCAGGAGCTCAGAATCTCGTATGCGTGGCTTGCGGCCTCGACGGGAAGGGATGCCGTTGCAGCCATCTTTCTTGAGATGGCGGTGGAGATGGTCTGAGCGCACAAAGGTTTTAAAACAGCTGGAGCACTGGTAGGGGCGCAAGCCTGTGTGCACACGCATGTGATTCTTCAGGTCGTAGTTGTGGGCAAAGGCGGCACCACACTGAGTACACGGGTAAGGTTTCTCTCCTGTATGCTTGCGCATATGAACCTTTAGCTTGTCCTGCCTGGAAAAGAGAATACAAAAACTTCTGATGAGCCGCTACCCATGGGTTTGTGTGAATTAAACAAATTAACAGTAGCCCTTTGTTTTGCAGTCCTGTTCCGCATGTAATATGTGCTTGTTATAGTAATTTCAATAACTTGGTACTAACCCTGAACCTACTTCTAAACCTACTAATCCTAACCCATGCAGTTACCTTATATTATCCAGTACTTCCTTAGGTAAGTACACTGTAAGTACAGATAAGTTTATGTACTGTAAAATTAAGGGCAACCGAACTAACAATGACAGACTCAACAGTAATTGAAGGTTAGAATTTTAACAAAACATCACCATGATACATGAATACATGCTAACTTAATACACTTATAATTCCTTAAAATGCCCACTCCCAAATTACTTGATGTGCCAGAAAGACCATTTATGATAGTTGGGTGAGTCACTAACTACTGCCTGATGTTGAATTACAAGACATACCGGTAAGGTTGGCCACACAGATCATTAGCAAAGGCAAACATGCATGCACACATATATTATATAAACTACACATAAACACAAAAATCTAACGATGTAAATACACATATCTGTCTGTTCTTGCACATCAAAGACAACATGTATCCGCAAAAGGAGTCTGACCTCCTTATCTTTACTTTTAAGAGTAAAGTCAAGTTTATTTATCATTCTTCTGTGCTGAAAGCACCCAAGGTCGTATGAGGAAAAGAGCCATAAAGCTCACAGCTTTATCACCATAATTTATTTTTAGGCCAATGAGGCACTGAAGGGCTCAATGTTCAGTTCAGAGTCATAGTAGGCCCTAAGTTTCCCAAAAGAGCCATTTAAAAATGGTGAACTCTTGTTTTACAAGCAAAATTTAAAATCTTCAGTGGCAGCTGAGCTGAGTTCAGCTGAGGAGAGTTTTTAGTTTCTGGGAAGAAACCAGTGTAAGATTGAAAATCAAAAGGTGTGCTGGGTTGAGGAACAGGTTTGGAAGAACGTGGTTTAACCTTTAATGTCTTTCCTCAATTGTCCTCCAACCATTTCAAAGCACCATTAACACTACAAAATTTGTAACCAAATTTTACTCTATATTTCTTAAATGTTAATCTAACAAAATTAACTTTTGTGCTGGTCATCAGTTTATATACATTTCTGACTTCTGACACACCACCTGAGGCAAACAGGTCTAAATGGCTAAAGAGTAGGCTTTCTTCAACAAGAGACAGCATACTGTCAAAATGTATTGTTTTGCACCAATAAGGGAGCTACATATAGTGTGGTGTCAAATGCAAGGCCCTCTGTTGTAAGACTCTGCTCTCAGCTTACCCTTCTCCGTCCCTCCCCCTAAGCTTGTGACCGGGGCAGAGTACAACTAAACAAACTAGGGTGGTTGACCCATCCAGAATACTGGAGGCTTACCGAACACATTCGCACTCACATGCGTCCATGGACAGACACACACCCGAGTATGTAAACACAGACATGTGCACACGTTGACGCCTACTTGTGTATTTAAACATGTTTGAATGTATTCTTTCACTCATAATTTCTCATCTTTTCTTCACTTTTGCATACATTCACCAAAATATGGAAGGTATATACATACACGCCTGTTAGAAAACGTGTTTTCACACACATACACACAATGTTACAGAGTGGGGCACAGAGAGATTAATTATTTACAAGATAGGATTGACTTATTGCAGTGTGAGTGAAACGCACTCTTAACCCTGATCAAACAGGATTAAGATTACAGTACCCCTTCCCAATAGGTGGCGTATTTAGGTGGCAAATTTAGATCCATCTCTACGCAAATAGGGTACTGGATATTTTTGGCGCAGTGTCTATTTCCAATGCGTGTCTCCTGATTAATTAATTAAGGCGATGGTTTCATGGAAGAGGTGATGCCCTTAAGTGCAGGGTAAGCCATGCTAGCAGTTTGCTAACAGAGATTCACACAGTATTTTTCATCAGCCATTTGTCTGAAAGAGGGGCTGTATTTGCCAGGGGCAATAATCAACGTAACACCCAGGGTCACAAGTTCAGCTGACTCACTGGCGTAGATAGGCCACCGTGCTGTAATCCCTTTCAATATCGCCATGGAGAGTTTTATAACAGCCTCATCCCTGATAACAGTAGACCAGGCTGTGCTACCACAACCCACTTTTATTGGACCCCTCTTGTTAAAATTCCAGGACTTTGTCATGCAGCCTTTCTGTCAACATAAAACACAACTTTATGGCTGACTGTGCTCTCTTTAGTGTACTGAATACCTGACCATGTAAATTTGATAGCACACAAGATGCTAAAGTGTATGTAAAAATACAAACTGAACTCTCAATTTTCCCAAAGACAAAACCAAAATTACAAAAAAAGGCTTACCTGGTGAATCGCACTTTGCAGATGGCGCACTCGTAGGGCTTTTCTCCTGTGTGTGTACGGATGTGGCGTGGAAGCTTGCCTGCACCTTGGATGACTTTGGAGCAGATAGGGCACTTCTGGAAGGCCTTAGAGCGCATCTTCCTCTCACTGTTGTTACCCCCTCCAGTCGCTTGGTTTCCACCTCCGTTGCCCCTTAATGACCACAGTGGTAGCAAACTTGGAGACATGGGGGCACTGGTGGCTTCCTCATGCTGCACACTATTAAAGTACTTCAAGTAAAACTCCACGTCTGGCTCTTCGCCCTCCGGCCCATCCTCCTCACCCCCACCACCTTCCGTGGCCTGTTCCCTTTTCCGCTCCAAGGAGTCCATCATCTGTTGTAGCAAAGCACTAGCTGGGCCTTGTTCGTGCTCCCGCTCATCTGTCCCCTCCACCTCTCTCTCTGATTTGGGCAGGTAGTAATGTCCATTCTGAGTAGGAGCATAAAGGGACATCATAGCCTCTGCACTTTTCCCTCGAGCTAGAACTGAAGGTCCATCCTGGCACTCCTCATCCACATTCTCGTCTTCGGGGTCACGAGGCGGCTGTGATAGGGCTTGGGCCAGTGAGGAGTAGTAGTCAGCAGGGCCGATGGGCATGCCATTGCTGTCAGCGCCATTGCGTTGGCTAAAGTGCAGGTGTGCGGGCAGGTCCCTGAGCTCTGGCGTGCTGCAGCTGCTACCCCAATGCGCCCCCCTCTGGAAGAACTCCAAGTACTCACGGGCACGCAGCCAAATGCCCTGCTCTTTTCCATTCTTACCTCGCTCCTCCTCTTCCTGGTCTTCTTCTTGCTCACTGCCCGCCTGTAAAAAGAAATGGGACTACATCATCATATCGCTCCGAAACATTCATTAGTCAACTTGTAAAAAACACATTACCCACCAGCGGGGAGAGCACTTTGGTGTCCAGCAGGTGTGTGCAGACGTCTTGGACGGGTGAGATCTCCAGCACACGGGCGGCGCTTAAGATGTCAACCACACTGTTGCGGCTGACTGTGAGTGTGGCCGTGTAGGCAAAGTCCAAGAGGGCGGCCAGCGCCTCAGGCCGCACAAAGTCCAGCGCATAGACTTTCTGGCGGTCAGCAGCCAGGCCCGAGGTGAAAAGCTTGTGGAAGTAGGTGCTGCAGGAAGCCAACACGGAGCGGTGGGCAGGGAATTCTCTCTCTTGAGCCACTAGTAGCACGTCACACAGCAGCCCACTCAACCGTTGCCGATTGAGACTGCCCAGCAGGTCAGCACTGTGCTCGGGGAAGGGGATGCCCACTGGTCCTTCCTCTACCTCGCCTGCACCCCCACAGGCCCTTGCCTCACGTCTTCCCCGCCCACCTGCTCCCGACGACATTTTCCACCAGCCTGCCGCCGAGCCGCCAATCGCAGCCGCCACCCGTCCGTCCGTCCTGCCGTCTGTCCGTCTGCCTGTCTAAGAATGTTGAGGAACAATAACAGTTACTAATCATAAAGTGACATAGAATAAAAGATATGTTATATTAAATTGAGGCTAAATGTTTTACATAAAACTACTACAAAGTAGGGAGAAACATTTTTCAAGTATTTTTTAAACTCGCCAATCTAAAACTTTTTCACAAATGACCTGAAGAGCTCAATTGACCGTTCGCAAAGACCCGCCCTCCTTAGTTACTGCTGCTATCTCTGACAAACAATGCCGCTCTCACACTACACATCATGTTCTCACGCAGTGAAAAATACATCGCAGAGCAAAGAGGAAAGTGACAACACGCCGACAGACAATACAGAGCAGGTTACTTCTGATATGAAACAAGGTCTCCGGACTCTCAGCTTTCAAATTTTGTCATTTTTAAAGAAATTCAAACAATAAATACCATTTTGTGGCTCTTCAATGTGTCGTGACAGATCACTGTATTGCCTCAGTTCAAACACGTGAACCCGTCGTCTTTTCATATTTACGTAAAGCACGAAATGAACATAAATAAACATCAGAAAGTATTTTATGTCAACCGTGGAACATACCATTTTTCAAGATTAAGTCCACTGAAGTTAATCTACTCTCCTGTCTGATTTGTGGTTAAGGCTAGAAAGGATACAGCTGCGGCTACTGGGCATGCGCACTTACATATTTTCCGAGCCAACAATATAACGTGAAACCTATGAAAATGGTATAAAAAAGCACATGGCGCCATAGTTTCATCACTTTACAGTGTCGCAATGACCGTCTTTTTGCAGTAAAGGACCTGTCATAGTTTAATGAGTGGGAAGATGACATGAAGCAACGCGAGGTTAGCTGCATTGAAAACAGATGAGCACGTGTATATACAGCTCCCGATTGGGCAAAGTTCACGGGATTTTGTCCACAGAATGATGAGCACACGTTTTAACATATTTTATTATTTCACACTCAGTATTTTAACTTAAGCGCTGCAAGCCATGCATACAGCGCCGGACATGACAGATTTTCTGGTATGCAAAACAAGTACTTTAAAGGAATTCCTTACCTTATTACCATTACTGTGGCAGCCAACAACAGCACAGCTTAACCCTCCGCACATATTTATATTTAGTTATATTGAAAAAGTTTCAATTCAGTTGATCTTTTTTACACCGTTTTAACATGGATTTCTATGGAGACCGGCCGTAGATGTTGGACAAGATGGCAGATAGTAGTGGCGGCACATAATATCCGCATTCTGATTGGTCAGATCGCCTGTCAATCAAGCTCTTTGCGAATGGTCAATTCATGCTGCTGCTTAATACTATACTATGCTTAATACTGTACTATACTAATACTTTATGTTTGGACCATATTTATGCTGTACATTCTTGTTGCACTCTATTACCATCCAGGGTAGCATTGCCAAGCCCTGTATGCAAATGAAGCAGAGAGGCTAATAGATAGTGGCCAAATGGTTGCTACTATAATAAAGACCACTGGTCAAGATTATCCAAACCACAAATGGAAGCATCAAGTTATAAAGGGATATTCTGACAAGTCATGGCTGTAAATACACAATGTGCTGGTTGCAAGACTTATTTTAAAGTCCATGGGGAATTGGTGTAATTATTGAAATGAAGAAAAGGTATCAATTATGCATATGATAATGACATGTTTTTTAACACCATGTACTATTACAGAACAGATAGTTCAGTTCACCTTCTCAGTTTCTTTTTCACTATTAAAAACGTTTGCCTAACGTTATCTATTTGATGGTGCCAAAATGTTGCTTTAAAGTGGTCTTTATAACAATCAAACAATCTACAGGTTATGTACAACATCTGGTGATGCTGTCAAAAAGATGTTGTTTGACTTCAACCTGTGGCAGTTGAGACTTTAATCTGTCTTGAAAAGCACTTTAAACAGCCTTCTAGTTTACAGCAATCAGTTCAGGGTGTTAACTGCATTCAAATGTAGCAGCATGTCAGAGGGTGGCAAGCCTGCTGTCATGATGGCAGTGGAAAAGGAGAATCTGTACTGTGCAGCTTTGCTGGGGTGGGGGAGTGCACAGCACATAGAATAGGCTGGGCATCATGTGCACTGAATTGCGTGTCAGTTGGCTTCTGGGGAAGGGGGTTGCCGGCTAAAGGCCCGAGTGGAAAAAAAATTCACTAGAGGAGGAGGAAGAGTAGGAGGACACACGCAGGGCTGCAAGGGAACAGTATTAAATAGGGAGGTTGTCAATCCGGTCTGAGCCGGTTACCCCACCCTGCACTGTGTGCCAAGTTTCAGGAAAGGCCTGTCCCCTTGATCACGTGTGGGGGGAAATTAAAATGATCGACCGCAGTACAGGCGAGGGTAGATGGAGGGGGGCTATGAAAGGCAACCCTCCTGGATTTGTCCATTGGCAAACACACGCTTACGAGCGAACACCAAACAGCCTAACTACCCCCCCGCCCCTCCATCTGCCAGAGTGACCCAGCAGGGGGTCAGGCCACAGGGGGATTATACTCAATAAGAGCAATGCATTCAAATTACATTCCTTCAGATCAAGCCCCTTGGTATGTATGCAAGACCTGCTAAACCTGGCTGCTTGCTCTCTCTCTCTCGCTCTCCCTCTCTCTCACGCTTGCACAAGGCTGTCATTTTTTCATGCCATCTGACTTTAGCAAATACAGTTAGAGTTCAGTGACAGAATATGATGAAAATACCATAATCTAGGGCACATATGCACTACACAATTCTATATAGCACACTTCAAAGGAGCCATTCCAATAATAGTCCCCCACTGGACCACGTCTTGATTTGTTTAAGTTAGATGGTAATGCCCATAAGCCAATGGCTTAAGCCCTTCTCGTTCTGTCTTTCCCTTCACCTTTGAGCTAAGTGATGGTCACCTGTAGGGCAAGCTCTTTGGTTTTCTGTTGTCTCTCTAATAACCCCCACCCCACTCCATCTGCTTGACTAACAGGTACATTCTATCTCATTGTTTTATTGCAGAGAATTTGAATAAGTTAAGGTAGAAGCCAGGCTGGAGGTTGGGTTAGACAACAAGTGTTTCCAGGTCTGGTTCCTCATGACCCCCCATGAGGGTGCGTAAATGCGTATGCGAGTGAGTAGATGATCACAGAATTTTTCAATTTTGGTCTCATTAAACACTAAAATATACCGTTTCAGATCAGACAATTTACCTTGATTCACAAGGAACCTGTGCCACACCTGGAAAAACCCATAAAATCAGAAATTCTGAAAAAAAAAAAAGAATTTCAGAGAAAAAGAGCAAGAGTAGTTTTGCTATCATAAGGGGGTTTCTTAGAATGGACACTTAAAACCAAATGTCATCTCTCTGCACTTCAGCTTGTGGGTAATAGCAAGGCACCAGTTAAGCAGCATCTCTGTCCCTGAATAAACCCAGGGCAAAGCTGAAAGAAAGAGGAAACAGTGCAAACAAACCTGATCCTGACACCTTCTCAGGGCTCCCAACATTCTTCATCACTTATTCATGGCTATGGGTGACAGGGGCCGTGCAACGGCCCCAACGTCTCATTTCCGACCTCTTCTGATGGCCGCACGCACAGGCCTCAACTACTTTGCAAGTCAAACCACAAGTTACTGCGAATACTCATCCCACCCCAGCCCCCACCCTCCCCTAACAGCCCCTCCCAGCCAATGTGAAGTGAGGCTATCGAAAATAGATTTCAGATACAGTCAAACTGTAACTGAGTATTTGAATTGTTTAAATTTATCTGGTCAAGTGTAAACTAAATGAGTTTAGAAGTTCAACTAGCACATTACATATTGGTATGTAAGGTTACAATATAACTAGTTCAGAAATAGTTCAGAATTGTGTAATCAGTTGGAAATAACACCGCCAACACAGTAAAATCTTTTTACGAGAATCATGAGGTAACTACTGTCAATCAAATTGTGTCAAGGGTATTTAATGTGTTTTGTGATTAATTTCTTAACTCTAAAACAACGCTTATCGAGCAAAAGACACCAAACGGTAAATTTACTTGCTCATTATATGAACCGAAAACTGACACCCCAGAATGAAACATCTCAGGCAAGCACATGCCACACATTCCAGGAACACACATTGACTTATGACATAAACCAAAACAAGCAGCAGGGTTTTAAGGAACACTTTGGTGTCTTTCTATTAACTTTCTTTCTTTGTCAGTCATACCTTTCACTGTGTATTTCTCAAGAGCTTGGGAATCCTTCGAAAGAATCTTTTGAGAGGATTAATGACAAACATGTGACTTATGTACACAGGGCATCCCTCTGACATGCATGTCCACTCAGTATGTATGTACAAGCTAGTGTGTGTGTTTGTGTGATTAGCGCCTCCTGCCTCATGAGGGAGGGAAGTGGAGTCACTACACTAGGTTGACAGCCTGGCCGGTTGAGCAGAAGAAGATTTCCTGCATGACTCTGGTGATGGCGTAACAGAACCCGCTCTGTTATCAGATGACCAGCCCTCCCAGACACTGCACTGCACACTCCACCACCAGTCCACCACAGCTTCCACTTCCCTCTTCTGCCTCTGCTGAGGCAAAAAGACGTGACAACCCACCCAGGATTTTCTTTTTCAGCTCTACCTCCCAGCATATCTCTGAACGATCGCACTAAGGTAAGTATGTCAAGGACTCCTCCTCCTGCTGGAGGTCGAGCTCCATAATAGCAAATGGGGGCGAGAGCATAAACTTACAGCAATTGGATTCCACATTACTGTCAAGGAAACCAAGAAGGCCTCACTCATTGTCGACAGACTCTCAGCAGATAAGAACAAGTGGAAGAAGGCCGCTCTTTTGCTGCAGCGGCAGCCTGGCCGGTTGGGCGGAAGAAGACTTCCTGCGTGACTCTGGTGATGGTGTAACAGAACCCGCTCTGTTATCAGATGACCAGCTCTCCCAGACACTGCACTGCACACTCCACCACCAGTCCACCACAGCTTCCACTTCCCTCTTCTGCCTCTGCTGAGGCAAAAAGACGTGACAACCCACCCAGGATTTTCTTTTTCAGCTCTACCTCCCAGCATATCTCTGAACGATCGCACTAAGGTAAGTATGTCAAGGACTCCTCCTCCTGCTGGAGGTCGAGCTCCATAATAGCAAATGGGGGCGAGAGCATAAACTTACAGCAATTGGATTCCACATTACTGTCAAGGAAACCAAGAAGGCCTCACTCATTGTCGACAGACTCTCAGCAGATAAGAACAAGTGGAAGAAGGCCCTTTAAAGAGTGCAATGAGAGAATAATGAGATGAGCTCTCTGATTACCGATAGTGATGCTAGCTTGCAGCAGCCCATCTCCCAGCATCAGTCTTTAATTTGATCAATTCAAAAATGTTTCACAAACGTCCACCGTCCCCCAGACGTTATAAAACTAAACCTTGTTCAGAGAGCCAATTCAAAGTGTGTTCAAAAAGCTCAAAGATTACTTTAGCGTTAGAATTATACTTTTTGGCCAAACAGTAGCTGGTAACTTCTAGTGCCTTCAGCCCTCAGTCCTGCACCGCACAAGGATGCAAAAATAGATGCTTTATATGTCTTCATAACAGACCACAATTTTACATAACTTTTCAAAAGGATAGTGAAAGTTCAAATAAAATGTGTATTTCATAAGCATTCAAAAGCTAGTCAAATATCTCATACATACAAGTGCATAAAAACCTAAACAATTCACACTGGATGTCTAGCAAGTGAAACTTTAAATAAAGGCAAACAAAACAAATATTAAGTCAGCTTCTAAAAAGCTTATAAAAATCTGAAATGTCATAGACATAGCAAAACACATACTTAGTGAAATAACACAACGCATCAAGATAATACAAAAGAAAAAAAAAACACTGCATGATGTGTATCAGCATGAAGTTCACACATACATTACCTATCATAAATGCTGACCTGAAACGACCCCGTTAGGTAATTTAACTACGTACAAGGTTAACTGGTTTATGGTGGGTAAGAATCTCTTTGCCACTTAAACAAGCAAAAGACAATAAAGATCGGCCTCACCCCAGTGAGACAAGGAGCCTTGTCTGTGCATTATTCAGACACTGGGCGTCATCTGTGAATAAAAATACCCCTTGCGTCCTCCCTGTACCCGCACTAGTGAAAACGAGTCGAGCAAGTATGGGTTGGAAATTATCTGCATACATCTTTGAATAAAAAAAAAAAGAGACTGCAGCTTCCTGCAACGCCTTTGTGTCCAGGACAAACATGCAGTCTTCTTATTTGACAAGTCATGAGACCCTGTTAAAGACCCTTACCAAAGGAGATGATGTTGATGTGCATTATGGAACAACTATAAAAAGAATGAGGGGGCAGAGAAGCCTACAAGGGATCTGCCAACAGAAGCGGAAAAACTTTCCAAAGTCTAAGGTTCTTAGAGATCTCAATGAGCAGGATGTCTTTGATGTGAATTTCACTTTATTTGAAACCATTTCACCAGAGTCCACCAGTGTTAAACCCAACCTTTTGTGACTAAAATTAAATCAGTCTTCTTGAAAATATATTATTATTATTTATTTTATTAAATGGCAATTTGTAACAGTCAGATCAGATAAAAATAAGAATCACAACAAAGACAGAGTTTAGTTAAAACTCGCTGCACAGAATCTCACCAAGTCATACCTTAATACAGCAGGCCTCCGTTTTCCATCTCTATGCCATCTGCAAGTGGGTCAAGCGCTCTGAACTTAATCAAGCCAAGTCCCTCTCTTTCCCCTTTTAAGATTCCATTATTTCTCTTCTAGCTTGCCTTTCCCGTGTCAGACACCAGAGAGAGTGAGAGTGCATTTGGAGCTCTTACCGGCTGGCCAGAATTTTGTTTCCCTGTGGGTCAGCTCAGTCTCCCTCTGCCTGCCTGCCTCTGTGCCTGGGCAGGGCTCTGGTCTGGAGAAACTGCAGACAGGAAACTTCAGAGTGGCCCTAGTTACACAGGCAAGCCCTTGCCTGATCCCACACAGGCAGACACCTACTAACTCCCCCACTCTATTTTCAGCCCACTGCTCTGGCTTCACTTCCCCCTCTGTGATTGGCTTGCCCGCTCCTCAATCACCACACCTCCCCACTAGGATAGGCTACCGGCTGTTCCCTTTCCTGTATAGCCAAGGGCAAGGCACTCTGGGAAGCGCAGTCCTTAAGTATGACTTCACCTGCTTCTAGGCCACTGCTAAGAACTACAAGTCCCAAACTGTTTGCTCTTGCCACCCCCACATCTAAGAGCTTGCTTCAACGTAAGCATTCAGAGCTGAATTATACATTACCGTGTGTTGCTAGCAGGATGCCAGGTATTAAAAGTACAGACCAGCCAACAAGCAGTGCCAAGCGCTGTACATATGAGAAAAGGCAAAGGGATCCAAACACAACTCTGTAGAACTTTAATACAATACATTTATATTGTCACCCTACATCATCTGACATATTCAGCATTCTTGACCCAAATTAGACTTTTGTTTTTTAACCTAAAATATTCCATCATAACAGTAAACAGTGTAAATGCAATTTGAGACTGGAAGAAAAAAGCCAAAGGTGCATGCACAAGTTATCAGAGTTTGTTTCTTAATGAATGATAACAAAGGTTTAAAAAAAAGCAGACCCCAGTGCATAGCACTGTACCTTGTCCTATGGAATTATTTTTGGTTCCTTCCTACTATATTCTCCTTGTCTAACCTCCGACAAACACACCCCTCAAGGGCTGTCTCCAAAACAACAACAAAAAAAGTTAACAGTAAGAACAAAAAAAAAAAGTTTATTTAAGCAATGCCAGTGAACCGAAGGTGTACCAAATCAGTTACTCGGAAGACCAAAGAAAAAGAGGAATAATTCCTCACTGGAGCCCCCTCCTACCCCCCACACACATACTCTCTCTCTCTCCTCTCTGTCCCCCTCCCTCCCTCATTCCTTCCTCCTCAGCCTTGCTACCTTCAGTCGATAGGCCCTGGGCAGATGACACGGGGGACAAGCAGGGGAAACGAGCTCACCTGCTATGGCCGTGGCGGTGCTTGCAATGGGTTAGCTCTTCCCTCCTCTTCTCTCCTCCTCTGTGGAGCTCTCTCTCTCTTAGCTGTCCCTGCTGTTCAAAGCTCTGTATGCGCTAACCAAGCACCAGCAGATCAACTCAGTTCCCTTCCTGGTTTCTGGAGGGCAAAAAGGTCCCTCCCTTTCTCTCTCTCTCTCACGCTCCCTCTCTCTTAAAGAAACAGCATTCCCCCATGCTGTTCTCCTCTGCTCCTCTCTGGGGAATACAGTAAAAGGTTGTTATCATGCCATAGTGGCCACCATCACTCATGACATGAAAACAACACAAGGTTCACAAGGATATCGCTGGTAAAACCGGCCTGTATTTGTATAAAGTAGTTTGCAGGGGTGTTGCACGTGTACTTTAGGTGAGCGCGTGTGCCAAAATAATGAGTTAACAATACATCTACACACACCCTCCACTGTCTCAAACTAATACAGCTCATAGTGTACCCTACACTCAAGGGGTCGTCGGATAGAAGTGACACCATCCACTTACTGCTTCACCTTTTTGATACGTCTTCCTTCTTTACATGTAACAACCGAATCCTCCAAAACACTACAAACAGTCATTAAAAATAACCAAACAACTAAATGTGTACTGTGATTCTCCATACTCACCAAAATCATGCTGAAAGAAGCGATGTGTGCAGTCGACCAGCGGGACAGACATGGATTATCCTCCACCACTTAAGAGACCCGTTCACCCGCTTACCTGCTGCTGGACTGAAAGTTCTCAAAAATAGGAGGAGCAGTATATGACCTCTCTAAGAGTGACTGTACAATTGAGGACTCTCCCGTAAAACAGGGAGTGGACGCAAAGGAGCGTAATTGTGTATGACACTGAGTTGTGCTTAAATGCTGAAGTATTAAGTAGGAGACAAGCATGATGAACTAACGCACACCAGACACAGAGGGCAGTATAACTGGGACACTTAAAACTAATTCGTAATTAAAGGAAGCTGTAAAGGTGCATTTCAAGTTACTAAATTCATATTTTTGCACACATTTTCAGAAACGTATGCCAAAGTATTTTATAAAACATCTCTCTGAAGCTTGGTTTTGTAACAGCTCTTCCCTAACTGGCGAGCAGCCTTGAAGCATTGGCTAAATGGTTATCTACTTTTTTTTACGTTTTCAAAACATGCCACAATTTTACATGTACAAAGTATGTTAGCTGTATTACCATTGACTTAATTTAGATTACAAAAATTATAATACATTATATATCATTAATAAACCATTTTATAATATGCATCTTCCAGTACTGGTTGTTATCACAGCCATGCAAAAAATATACCAGAAATTAACAGCTATAATGCAAATCACATGTTTTTTCTAGCTATCTATATTTTTAATATAAGCCTTATATTTCAAATTATGTAATGAAATGTTCACTCTTATTCTTTAACAATTCACATTAAATATAGTACACTGCAATAAAATCTTTAAACATTATCCAAAACATTGAGACTGACGACAACAACTACAGCCAAATAATCATTCACAAATAAGTTTTATTTTTATATTAGAACTGTATTCAACACATTCCATATGGTAATAAAATGACTTGTATCCTCTTCACTTAACTATTCCCAAAACAAACAACAAAAAACAATCAAATAAAATGCTATTTTAAGACTGAAAACAGTACCATTTGTACTGTACATATATTTTATACACGTGTGGCGATACATGCATTCACTTGGTCGGAGCTGAATGCCAGTGTGTAATACAGTTTCAATGTTACTGAAAAGTACTAGAGAAAGAGAAAAAAAAGCTATTTAGAGCAAGTGGGCTTTAGCCACACTTCACAATGCCCATCTGTAACACCCGTGTATTAATAAGACCTACTAATACAGCAATATCTGCTGAGGTTCATTTGATCTGCATAGCACTGTACATGGTGGCCTGAGACGTTACTTTGCACTTTATATACCACTGAAGACCAGACTATGAGTGTACCTGTTGTGGTCTTGGTTGAAATAATTTTGATGCGTTTAAATTCATCGGGCCTATTGTAAAAGCACTGTAAAGATAGATGCAACCCTGGTTGTATTCAAACTTGAAATCAAAAGCAAGAAATTTTAGGTTTCAATTAAAAAAGAAAAAAAGAACACTGAAGCATAAGTTATAAACAATAATTCTTCCCAAATATACCCTTCTGAAGATGATTTTAAGTTGAAAATACCCCCCCCCCAAAAAAAACAGTATAGATTTCTGAATATTAAATGACTGATCTTTTTCACAGGCACAGCAGTAGGACAAAGGGCATCTGATACAGGAACTCTAATTAAGCTTATGTTTCTTTTTGCTAATGTGTGCAAACTTACAACATGGCCATTGGTTGGCATGATGGAGTACTTGGCTGTGTACTAGCAGTGCTACCTGCAATGCACAAGCTAAACAACTGTACGTATGCACTTCAGCATTGCTGATTTGGCCATTTTGCATTTATAATCATCTTTGAAATAAACTAACCTCTATGATCCACAGTAGCCCTCTTTGTTTTTTTTTGCAAACGCCAGTTGATTCTCAATTAAATGTTTGCCTTTGAACCAAGCTATCCATTTTAACACAGTGTAACGCTAACTGCCAAAGAATAGTGCTTTAGCAAAAAAAAAAAAAAAAAACAATATAATGATTTAATAAACCAACCATGAAAAGTAAACAAAAACATCATAATTCTAATGAAATAGCTCTTATACAAACGAAACCTAGCTGATCTTTACCAATTTGGACATTCCTGAATAATGTGGTCGTTACAAATACAGCCACTCCACTTAAGTGATTCTAATCTCCATATTCATTCAAATGACTGTGTTCCAACACCAGAAGCTCTTATAAAACAATGCCCCAGAACGCACCGCGGTGGAAGGGAAGAGTAAGCAGAGAACGGCAAAAGAGCGCACAGCGGTGTGTCGGAGGCTTACAAGCATACAGGTCTGTGAGAGCAAAAAGGAGAGAAGTAGAGCGGAGGATGAGGATGGCATGTGAGCCAGCGTTCACTCAACACTATGAGTGGGTGTGCTGGGCTGGTGAAGGCCCATGGTTTTACACAACCATCCAGCGAAATCCACCTCCTCAACCTCGGCCCGCTTGATGAACGTGTGGCCCTGCAAATGAATACCAATTAATTTTATAATTATTTTTTATTAAATATCATTAATTTTATTTTCAGTACATCCTACCTTGATTCTCACTACGTATACATAAATTTACCCCTATAAGTATTATGTCTGTAATGCATTATATTCTACAATGCATCGTGATATTCCTGCTATGAGCACCTACAGTCAGTACTATACTGAGTGCAAAGGGGAAAACATTTCAAAATCAAGTTGTAACTAGAGCTAATTGCTGTACTAACATGGCCAAAAACTGACAAACTGGATGTGTTGTTACTCCAAAAAGCTCTCTCTCTAAAGGGATAGTTCACCCAAAATGAAAATTCTGCAATTAATTAAACCACTCATGTCGTTCCAAACCCGTAAGACCTTCGTTCTTCTTCAGAACACAAATGAAAATATTTTTGACGAAATCCGAGTTTTCTGACCCTGCATAGACAGCAACGCAACTACCACGTTCAAAGCCCAGAAAAGTAGTAAGGACATTGTTAAAACGGTCCATGTGACATCAGTGGTTCAACCGTAATGGTTTGAAGCTATGAGAATACTGTTTGTGCGCAAAGAAAACAAAAATAACTTTATTCAACAATTTCCTCTCTTCCGTGTCAATCTCCACCACACACGTTCATTAGAGTACCACGACTCATGCGTGTGCACAAAAAGTATTCTCGTAGCTTCATAAAATTATGGTTGAACCACTAATGTGGCATGGACTATTTTAACGATGTCCTTACTACCTTTCTGGGCCTTGAATGTGGTAGTTGTGTTGCTGTCTATGTAGGGTCAGAAAGCTCTCGGATTTCATTAAAAATATCTTAATTTGTGTTTTGAAGATAAACAAAGATCTTACGGATTTGGAATGACATGAGGGTGGATAATTAATTACAGAATTTTCATTTTTGGGTGAATTATCCTTTTAAGTCTTTCTACTTTATTCCACTAGATCAGTGTTTCCCAACCTTTTTCTGCCACGGCACAGTTTTGATATGTAAAAAATCCCATGGCACACCAAAGCATATTTAAAAAAATAAAAAAATAAAAAATTTCAATAATTAAACATTGCGTAATCAGAGTTGGTATTTTGGCTTTATATATGATCAGACACTTGCACTTAATTTCTGAAAAGGTTTTTGACGACTGAATGACAGAGATCTGTGTTTTGTCTATTAGAACGGCGGCATCTGATGCAGTAAAACAATAGCATCACGTTTTCATCAGTTTGCAGATTATAAAGTTTATTGTATCTATATGGGCACTCAGTTTCTCTTGTTTAATACATTTGGCCAAAATCTTAAGATATAAAAGACGAACCACTATGCACAGGATATTTAAAACATACAAAATTGTATTCGCTACAACTAGATAGCAAATGCTAAGACTCTTCTCTGCTCTTTAAACACAAAAACATTAGCCTTTATAGACAGCGTTTCTTGAATAAAGTAAACGCTGTACTTATTCAAACAGTTCTTTATTTACCCTTGCGTTGCAAAGAAGTAGACGTCTGTCTTCAAACTGCGCGTTGCGGCACTTTATTCTGAATGGAGGCAGGGTGGAGTTATGAGGTTTGACTCACAATTTGAGCATCCAATGGCGTTGTTTAGTCACAAGCTCTTTTGAATGCTTTTCATTGGTTAAATATTTGTAAAACCCACAAATATTATTATTTAAAATAATAATAACAAAATATAATAGAGATAAGGAAGTTTTTGATAATTTTCCGTGGCACAGTGGTTGGGAAACACTGCACTAGATGTTGTCATAAAAACAATTTTTTTAAATTTAATATAATTGTAACTATACAGGGAATTGTACCTACCATTAGCATCTTAAGGTCAGCTCTGTCAGCAGGGTTCTTAACGAGGCTGTCAAAAAAAAAAAAACACAGAAAAAAACATCAGTAAGACAAAATAAAATTCCAAATTTAATAAAACATTAGCCCAGAAATCTAGAGGGAGGCGTTGCCTTTATTTGACCGGACAGTAAGTATTTTTACAATCACTGTTTTAATATATATATATTTTATTTTTTTGCATAGTCAAGCTACCTTGCGTAGACTTAATCTGCCAGTCCCATTAAACACATTTTTGGAGGTCTTAACAGACATTGAATGTCACACTTTCTTTTGGAGCAAGTGCACAACACTGGGGCCAACTGTAGTCAGATTAAGTGTGCGCACAAACCGGACAAATCTAAGATACAATTACATTATCTAGATCAATTGGTCCGACTTTGCAAAAACCGAACTGGTAGATTTCAGTCAGACCAAATTGTTTGCGTGACGTTTTAAAAGGACAAGTTAGTCTGACTGAACTTTTAAAGTACATTTAAATGCAATCTGTGAAGATTTACAAGAAATGAACAGAGGAAGAACTTATGAGATTGGGAACAATGCAGTCCAGATTCAAACCTGCATTCCCCAAACTGTACTACACTAGAGGTGTCCAATCCTGCTCCTGGAGGTCCACTGTCTTGCAGGGTTTAGCACCAAACCTAATTAAACACACCTGAACCAGCTAATTGTGGTCTTCAGAATTACTAGAAACATCCAGGCAAGTGTGCTGGGGCAGGTTGAACCTCCAGAAGCTGGAATGGATATCCCTGTACTACGGCCCTTTTATCGAGGTCCAACTTTGACATAGTTCAGATATCGTTTTGAAGATTTTGCAGGTTCGTATAGTAAAAACACCAGCGATAACACACAGGAGCTCACCATTTCGTCACAAACTCCTCAAAGTCAGTGGTGAAGACGCCATGGGGCAGCTTAGGTGGTGGCTGCAAGATGTAGAGACAGGTGGGGAGCAGAAAAAGGGGTGATGTTGAAGTGAAACATCAAAACATGAAGTGAAGGCAAAAATAAGCACAAAGGAAGTAAGTTGCACGCTAAGCAAATTCTCTGACCTCATTGACAATGTAGTCCAGTAGCTCAAATATAGCCATGGCTGGCCTGCTGTCCATTCCATGTCCTTGGGGAAAACAATTCGCAAGGCTCAACTAAAACACGCATATTACGCAGACTGTGGAGAAGAACGAATGCGCATAAAACCAATGCCAATGTTTGGGTAAATTAAACAAGGTCTTACCGCTAACCGGTCGTCCTGGAGGCCTCGGTCTTGGGGACATGCTGTGGCCTTCTGCCCCACCTGTGTCCAGCACTGGCCGGCCAAATATGGCCTCCAGTTCCTTGGCATCGGGAGGGGGGATGGGGTAGCGTCCAATAGCCAGCTCAACCAGTGATAGGCCCATGCTCCACACATCCGACTGAACTGAATAGTGTGTGCCCTGGAGTCTCTCCGGCTGTCAAGGCAGAGAGCAGAGAGCAAGTCAAAGCTCTACATGGGTGGGGCGCCACACCCTGCAGGTGGCCAAGAGGAGTGGGCTAAAACCTGGCAGCGACTTCCTCCTCTCCACATGGAAGAATCCTGGGCACCGGCACAGGGCTTGGAATGAGAAGGACTGGGGGTTGGGGAGGGAAGTGGGCGGGTGACTCACCGACATGTACGACCGTGTTCCAACGAAGGAGTTGGCCATGGAGTCGATGAGCTGGCCACTCACGCCAAAGTCGCACAGTTTGATCTCGCCACGCGAGTTCACCAGGATGTTGGAGGGCTTAACGTCTGTAGGGACCAGAGAGAGAGACCATGTAAGATGGAGTGCCGGGGTCCAAATCCCAGTGGCACCACCTGGCTTTCCATCCCCGTTCAAATGCCCTTTCTCCAGCATGCCCAGCAAAAACATTTCACAAGATGCTCTGCATACTGCAAAGCTAGCTCCGACAACACCGTTTTGAAGCAGAAAGGACAGACATGCAAGCCACTTTCCACCTCCCTCCTCTTAAACACAGGGCAAGAGGAGCAAATAACAGTGCAGACATGCAACGATTCCACACATGACGGGTCCTCCTTCAGCCCTAACACCCACTGGGAGTGGACAGAGGGGTGAGAGTGGGAGAGGAAAAAGAAGGGAGGGGGTTGCAGGGTGTGGCTGCCATGTAATCACATCCGAGAGGCTGCAATTACCGGCTGGGCTCCTCGACAGCTCCTCGCAAGCAGGCGAGCGCTCCCTGCCACAACAGCACAACTATAGGCCTGACCCTCCCTGTCTAACCCTTCAAACCCAGTGTGGCTCCTTCAGACCCTCATACAACCTGACAGAGAAACTGATACTTTGCATCTTCAGACATAGTATTAATGTTCAAATGTTGGTTGTGCCACACTTGGAGACACTGAAGCTATTTCTATGGTAACTTGTGATCTACAACTTGTAATCTAAAAATGCCAATGTAGTGTTTGTTTTAAAACGTTTAATTGTAGAAGATTGACGTTTAGCATTGGAATAATATCAACTTTTGCAATATCTTTGCTCCATTTAATCTCAGGTTTGCAGTTGTATGAAGGTCTCTGGTTATAGTTTCAGTAAATACCTTTGAAAAAGTGAGGCCTAATCTCTCTATAATTATCATTTTTAAGCTTCTTATGCAATTTCAATAGCTGCATTAGGGGGCTACTTCCTGCTGCCATCCAGCGCGTGTATGCACATGTACGTTTTCTAAGATATTAGTAAGGAATGTTGCTCTGTGTGTACCTCTGTGCATTATTTGGTGTTTCTCCCGAAGATATACCAGACCTCTGAGTACCTGTGGAAAGAGAGTTATAGATGTCATCAACAGGGTTTATCTCTCAACGGTCAATGTGGTATCTAGCTTCCTGAATTTACAGAACGTGTTACATATTCTAGTCTTTACAAAACAACTTCTGCTTTGTGATTACTGAAAGCTGAGATGCATTCGCTCACACGTGCAAAAAACAGTACAGACACACACATAAACAGATCGCTGCACCTTTGTTTGGACTTCATGTTAAAGTGTTTGTGTTTTGTCATGATCAAATGTGAAACAGAAGTTCAACCCTATTCATTTGGAAGAATAAGTTAAATGTGTGTTGAAAAATGTGCATGTTTTGGTGACTCTGACTTAAAAGGGAGTTTGCACATCTGTGGGTGTGGTCACAGCTTTATTAAATTGCGGTTTGTGCGTACTAGTGCCAGACATGTTACGATGGAGGTTGTGTACCATTTTTTTTTGGATTCTGCTTTTAGACAAGAAGAAAAGCAGGTTGCTCTCTTTTCATTCCTACAGCTTTCACAATAACCTAATCTTTTAACATGTGCATTTCCCCATGTACATGCACAATTTCTTTACATTAAGTATTACAAAAATGATAAACAATTATTGTAATTAACCAGACACCAAAAAACAAGAAGTTGGTAGAGGTAACCTATATTCTAGGGACGCGCCAATATTAAAATTCTCCCTGATACTGATAAGATGGTAGTTATTTCCATGTTATGGCTGATAACCAAGAAATGGACGGTATTGAAATACAATCCTATTTGTCTAAGTGAGACAAAAATAAAGCACTATAAACTACAAATCTTTTTAAATGCTAAAACTGGATTTAGACATCACAACATTTTTTTAATAATTCACTCTTAATGAGCAGTAAAATATGGCTAAGAAAATATGGGGAAAAACATGCACAATTAAATATCCAAAATCGGGCAATATATCTAACATAGACTGACAGAAAAAAAATTATATGGCAGAAATAATTTTTTTCTGTCGTAAAAAAAACAATTCTACCTTAGAAATCTAACAATTAGAGTCAACATGGCTGGGTAATAGTATTAGAGATAGTTTTAAACAAACTAGTGTGAATGACTAGTTGGTCTTATGAAATCACTTATAGTAAAATTGGTGAAGGGTCATACAGAGTAACTAACAAATATTCAACAAATACATAAGTTCAAAATTATATCTGTACAAAACAAAGACTTAAGGATCATGCATAAGAATATTCTTCACATCAGATTTGATTTGAACAGCAATTGTACCAGTAATTTTGTTAAAAGCCACAAATTTGGAGAACATTATCTAATGATAAAATTACCTCAACCACACTTTGAACAAAGGCATCTGCCAAAAACAGAGAGTTTGAGTGTAAACACATTACAACCCTCAACAAGTAGTGCCCTTACATTTAATACAATTAAAGTACACCTAAGATCAGTTAGGCTTTAAAAAAAATCTAGATAAACTAGTCGACCTTGCTAACCAACTAATCACTGATGTGTCAATATGGTTCATTTGTCATCAATAACTAAACAGCATTATTTGACACAGATACAGCAGAGGAGACTGGTAATACTTACGGCTATGCTAACTTTGCCCAAAATTTCTTCAGGGATTCTCCTGGCTTCCTTCAGCACTTGATCCAAAGAACCTCCATCCTGCGGACAAATACATGTCAGTGTGCTGTAACACTTCTGCTATGAACTCATGCTATAAGCATTAAACAACAACATTGGTCCCACCATGTGCTCCATACAGATGCTGATTTCTCCATCGCTGTAAAAGGCGCCGTAAAAACCTACAATGTACGGCGAATTACACTCATGTAGGACCTGCAGCTCTCGTATGATCTGGTTCCTGATGGCTGGTTTGATTTCCAAATGAATAAGCTGTAGAAAATACAGAACGTTCAGCCTTTGAACACATCCGTAAGCAAGCCAGCAGCAGGTGCATAAGTCTGTCGATCGCTTACCTTCCTGGCCATGACCAGTCTTGAGGGTTTGTGACGGACTTTGTGGACCACCCCACCGTTACCTACGCCGAGTTCACATATGGGGTCAAAATCTTCATCCTTGAGCTCGCCCACTTGGGCTTTCTGGG
>NW_015557082.1:989265-1064271 GCF_001515605.1 Sinocyclocheilus anshuiensis | reverse complement strand
GCATTTTGTAGCTTGCTCCATAGGGAACATTTTGCAATGCATCTTAGTGCCTTTGCGACGCTGTGCAATGTAAGCCACATAATAAACTAGACTTGCATTTCCTGAAGGAAAACCAGTGCTTAAAATACAGAAAAAGAATAGTATTGAAGTATTATGATAGTTCCAAAAGTCATACATCCAAATATGGACAAAGAAAGCTAAAGATGATGAGATGGACAGTAATACACTATACTGAGGGAAAAGAAGAAAGAAGACCAATGACAATTTTAGAATGCAAATATTAAGATAATGTAACCTCTGTTGGATGAACATTGAACATTCTAAATCAGAGGTGTCCAATCCTGCTCCTGGAGGTCCACTATGTTGCAAGGTTTAGCACCAATCCTAATTAAACACACCTGAACCAGCTAATCAATGTCTTCAGAATTAATAGAAACATCCAGGCAAGTGTTTTGGGGCAGGTTAGCCCTCCGGGAGCTAGAATGAACATCCCTGTACTATGGCCCTTTTATCATGGTCCAACTTTGCCATAGCTCAGATGCCGTTTTGTTCAACACTGAAGATTTTGCAGGTTCATACAATAAAAACACCAGTGATAACACATAGGGGCTCACCATTTCATCACAAACTCCTCAAAATCTGTGGTGAAGACGCTATGGGGCAGCTTGGGTGGTGGCTGCAGATGTAGAGACAGGTGGGGAGCAGAAAAAGGGGTGATGTTGAAGTGAAACATCAAAACATGAAGTGAAGGCAAAAATAAGCACAAAGGAAGTAAGTTGCACGCTAAGCAAATTCTCTGACCTCATTGACAATGTAGTCCAGTAGCTCAAATATAGCCATGGCTGGCCTGCTGTCCATTCCGTGTCCTGGGGGAAAACAATTTGCAAGGCTCAACTTAAACACGCATATTACGCAGAATATAGAGAAAATCGAATGCGCTTAAAACTAATGACAATGTTTGGGGAAATTAAACAAGGTCTTACCGCTAACCGGTCGTCCTGGAGGCCTCGGTCTTGGGGACATGCTGTGGCCTTCTGCCCCACCTGTGTCCAGCACTGGCCGGCCAAATATGGCCTCCAGTTCCTTGGCATCGGGAGGGGGGATGGGGTAGCGTCCAATAGCCAGCTCAACCAGTGATAGGCCCATGCTCCACACATCCGACTGAACTGAATAGTGTGTGCCCTGGAGTCTCTCCGGCTGTCAAGGCAGAGAGCAGAGAGCAAGTCAAAGCTCTACATGGGTGGGGCGCCACACCCTGCAGGTGGCCAAGAGGAGTGGGCTAAAACCTGGCAGCGACTTCCTCCTCTCCACATGGAAGAATCCTGGGCACCGGCACAGGGCTTGGAATGAGAAGGACTGGGGGTTGGGGAGGGAAGTGGGCGGGTGACTCACCGACATGTACGACCGTGTTCCAACGAAGGAGTTGGCCATGGAGTCGATGAGCTGGCCACTCACGCCAAAGTCGCACAGTTTGATCTCGCCACGCGAGTTCACCAGGATGTTGGAGGGCTTAACGTCTGTAGGGACCAGAGAGAGAGACCATGTAAGATGGAGTGCCGGGGTCCAAATCCCAGTGGCACCACCTGGCTTTCCATCCCCGTTCAAATGCCCTTTCTCCAGCATGCCCAGCAAAAACATTTCACAAGATGCTCTGCATACTGCAAAGCTAGCTCCGACAACACCGTTTTGAAGCAGAAAGGACAGACATGCAAGCCACTTTCCACCTCCCTCCTCTTAAACACAGGGCAAGAGGAGCAAATAACAGTGCAGACATGCAACGATTCCACACATGACGGGTCCTCCTTCAGCCCTAACACCCACTGGGAGTGGACAGAGGGGTGAGAGTGGGAGAGGAAAAAGAAGGGAGGGGGTTGCAGGGTGTGGCTGCCATGTAATCACATCCGAGAGGCTGCAATTACCGGCTGGGCTCCTCGACAGCTCCTCGCAAGCAGGCGAGCGCTCCCTGCCACAACAGCACAACTATAGGCCTGACCCTCCCTGTCTAACCCTTCAAACCCAGTGTGGCTCCTTCAGACCCTCATACAACCTGACAGAGAAACTGATACTTTGCATCTTCAGACATAGTATTAATGTTCAAATGTTGGTTGTGCCACACTTGGAGACACTGAAGCTATTTCTATGGTAACTTGTGATCTACAACTTGTAATCTAAAAATGCCAATGTAGTGTTTGTTTTAAAACGTTTAATTGTAGAAGATTGACGTTTAGCATTGGAATAATATCAACTTTTGCAATATCTTTGCTCCATTTAATCTCAGGTTTGCAGTTGTATGAAGGTCTCTGGTTATAGTTTCAGTAAATACCTTTGAAAAAGTGAGGCCTAATCTCTCTATAATTATCATTCTTAAGCTTCTTATGCAATTTCAATAGCTGCATTAGGGGGCTACTTCCTGCTGCCATCCAGCGCGTGTATGCACATGTACGTTTTCTAAGATATTAGTAAGGAATGTTGCTCTGTGTGTACCTCTGTGCATTATTTGGTGTTTCTCCCGAAGATATACCAGACCTCTGAGTACCTGTGGAAAGAGAGTTATAGATGTCATCAACAGGGTTTATCTCTCAACGGTCAATGTGGTATCTAGCTTCCTGAATTTACAGAACGTGTTACATATTCTAGTCTTTACAAAACAACTTCTGCTTTGTGATTACTGAAAGCTGAGATGCATTCGCTCACACGTGCAAAAAACAGTACAGACACACACATAAACAGATCGCTGCACCTTTGTTTGGACTTCATGTTAAAGTGTTTGTGTTTTGTCATGATCAAATGTGAAACAGAAGTTTAACCCTATTCATTTGGAAGAATAAGTCTAACTGTGTGTTGAAAAACGTGCATGTTTTGGTAACTCTGACTTGAAAGGGAGTTTGCACATCTGTGGGTGTGGTCACAGCTTTATTAAATTGCGGTTTGTGCGTACTAGTGCCAGACATGTTACGATGGAGGTTGTGTACCATTTTTTTTTGGATTCTGCTTTTAGACAAGAAGAAAAGCAGGTTGCTCTCTTTTCATTCCTACAGCTTTCACAATAACCTAATCTTTTAACATGTGCATTTCCCCATGTACATGCACAATTTCTTTACATTAAGTATTACAAAAATGATAAACAATTATTGTAATTAACCAGACACCAAAAAACAAGAAGTTGGTAGAGGTAACCTATATTCTAGGGACGCGCCAATATTAAAATTCTCCCTGATACTGATAAGATGGTAGTTATTTCCATGTTATGGCTGATAACCAAGAAATGGACGGTATTGAAATACAATCCTATTTGTCTAAGTGAGACAAAAATAAAGCACTATAAACTACAAATCTTTTTAAATGCTAAAACTGGATTTAGACATCACAACATTTTTTTAATAATTCACTCTTAATGAGCAGTAAAATATGGCTAAGAAAATATGGGGAAAAACATGCACAATTAAATATCCAAAATCGGGCAATATATCTAACATAGACTGACAGAAAAAAAATTATATGGCAGAAATAATTTTTTTCTGTCGTAAAAAAAACAATTCTACCTTAGAAATCTAACAATTAGAGTCAACATGGCTGGGTAATAGTATTAGAGATAGTTTTAAACAAACTAGTGTGAATGACTAGTTGGTCTTATGAAATCACTTATAGTAAAATTGGTGAAGGGTCATACAGAGTAACTAACAAATATTCAACAAATACATAAGTTCAAAATTATATCTGTACAAAACAAAGACTTAAGGATCATGCATAAGAATATTCTTCACATCAGATTTGATTTGAACAGCAATTGTACCAGTAATTTTGTTAAAAGCCACAAATTTGGAGAACATTATCTAATGATAAAATTACCTCAACCACACTTTGAACAAAGGCATCTGCCAAAAACAGAGAGTTTGAGTGTAAACACATTACAACCCTCAACAAGTAGTGCCCTTACATTTAATACAATTAAAGTACACCTAAGATCAGTTAGGCTTTAAAAAAAATCTAGATAAACTAGTCGACCTTGCTAACCAACTAATCACTGATGTGTCAATATGGTTCATTTGTCATCAATAACTAAACAGCATTATTTGACACAGATACAGCAGAGGAGACTGGTAATACTTACGGCTATGCTAACTTTGCCCAAAATTTCTTCAGGGATTCTCCTGGCTTCCTTCAGCACTTGATCCAAAGAACCTCCATCCTGCGGACAAATACATGTCAGTGTGCTGTAACACTTCTGCTATGAACTCATGCTATAAGCATTAAACAACAACATTGGTCCCACCATGTGCTCCATACAGATGCTGATTTCTCCATCGCTGTAAAAGGCGCCGTAAAAACCTACAATGTACGGCGAATTACACTCATGTAGGACCTGCAGCTCTCGTATGATCTGGTTCCTGATGGCTGGTTTGATTTCCAAATGAATAAGCTGTAGAAAATACAGAACGTTCAGCCTTTGAACACATCCGTAAGCAAGCCAGCAGCAGGTGCATAAGTCTGTCGATCGCTTACCTTCCTGGCCATGACCAGTCTTGAGGGTTTGTGACGGACTTTGTGGACCACCCCGCCGTTACCTGCGCCAAGTTCACATATGGGGTCAAAATCTTCATCTTTGAGCTCGCCCACTTGGGCTTTCTGGGTGAGGAAAGCCTCAAGCCGCTTCCTCTGCTGTTCATCCAAGTCCAGCTCCCCTAACTTCCTCTGCAAGGTCTCCAGGTTGGCCCTGAAGGCAGGAAAAACAGGACCAGGTGAGACATACTTAAGTATGCAGGAAAGTAAACCAAAAAGTGTCAGATATAGCAAACTATATAACGTTACTTACTCTGATGCTGCATCTATGTTGGTTGACTGTCCTTCTCCTGTGGGGGTTATAATCAAGGGGACCGGTCTTCTTTTTGGTGCCATAGTTGCCTGTTATCTATTTCAAAGAGAACAACCAGGTTGTCTCTGCTGACATCCAATCCTTCGAATTGCTACACAAACCCTTGCAGTTGTGTCTATAGAAGTCTCTGAGATTCGTAAGCCCCTAATTTCAACACCCTGTCATGCCTCCAGAAGCTTCACCAAATAATATTTAGGTGTCAAGTGGAAAGAGCGAGTGCCATAGGCGCAAAAGTGCAAGAAATGCAGTTTATTTCAGCGCGTTCATCGCTGGAATGTCTCTTCGAGACGGCCTCCGACTCGAGAGCGCTCCCACAGACAAAAGGCGGCAAAAGACAAGTCAGGCCTGTCGTTCGCAGCCACAGGACCGACCGCGAAATGCTGTCCGAAATTGTTTGGCCCGGAGGATCCGCGAAAACAGAAGTTGAAATTTCCCCCAAGAAAAAAAAGGAGGGGGGAAAAAAGTCCGGCCAGGAAGCCGCTATCCAACCAAGAGGAAGCGTTCACAAGCTCTCGCGAGAACTGTCGTCAGAACGCTCGAGTTATCGCGAGCTTTAACAAAAGGATGAGTGATGATTTGAATAAGAACGACATCTAGTGGTGAACTAAGTAACTGTCACATTTAAAGGCCTGCCACAAGGAAAGTTGCCACCAAAAAAACGTAAGAATACAATTTTCTGAATTATTTTAGCACCTCATGTCATATTTATTGTTATACGATACGTACTATTAATCTTCTGCAGTCTGAGCTTTGTCAGTAAACCCTGGTAAGCTGTGCAGTTGACAAATAACTTGACAAGATACCATAATAACGTTACAGAAAAATATAACGTTACATTTTTTTTTTTGCCCCACGCAAATACCTCAGTGCACTAATGTGGTATCAAAGTTAACAAATCATCAATACTTTTTATGTACTTGTAACCAGTTTTATTGTAGTAAACTTAACTAGTAATTATGGTGGCCTAGAAAAAACGTTATTGTACATTTCTAAGGAATACGTGTTAAATATATTCTTTAAGTAATCAATGGAGTTAAATCCAAGATTTAAAAATCACTGGAAAGACATTTATTTTAAATCAGTTTAATTAATTGCACACATAATTGACAGGTGTTAGAGGTTTTACAGTTCGAGTTCAGTTCAGACAGGGACAACTGATTCGTCAAAGCCCACGTTAGGTCACCAATTTACATTTTCCTCAGGAAGCGTTGAGTAGCCAATAACAATGTATTTGTGCCCGCCCACCGGAGCAACTGGAGGCAATTCAAAACTTGATAAAATATTATTTTTTTTTATTGGCTTTTAATATGAACATATAAAAGACACAAACAAAACATTTACATCAAGAACTGCAAGCCACTGCCCATGCTGTCTTAAGCACTGTAATAAGAGGGGATGCCTCCATTCCCAAAAAAAAACCCCACTTCAACCTCACCTGGCTACATAGAGGCCGTCTTCACCTCTGAGCTGGAAATATATTGTCAATCACCATCCATTTATATTTTCATTGTAAGCAAATGTACATTTTATCTACATCTAATAGATCGTTCTAGGTATCTAAAGATGGAAGTCTATAGAAGTTCCTTACCTTAAATGTGAAAAAATCACAAAAGTGTGGTCAAATTTAGAGGACCATACTACATTAAGGGCTTATTATGTGAAACTGTCAACTGCAGCACTGTTTACTCTTTAAAATTATAAAGAAAAGGGGAAAAAATTGGGCTATCATGAAGAGATGGAAGACCATGCCGACTCAAAGACGAACCTAAAATTACAAGTAATTTAACCCTTCATGGCGGTATTCTTATTTTAAGAAATTCCCAACCACAGATAGGATACAGTACTGAGTATTCAAGTCAGAATTCAGGATTAGTTGAAAAAAGGAAGAAAAAAAACTTAAAATTTACCACTAGTGAGCTTAGTAGTGATTTTCTCTGAAACCTCGGAGGACAACCAAATATGCTATACACACAGATATATTCATATGCCTTGAAAAATACATCTTAATTTCCAGATCAGAAACCTAGACTGCCCTACGCGACCTGATGGTGAAGGTAATATTGTGTACACGATGCTGGAACCTGGTTCGAGTGTCAAGTTTGACTGAGAAGAAAATGTAAAGACAAGTAGAACACGTCATCCCTGAGTCCTCAACAGATCAGCTGTCTGGATGTGCCATTTGTGTTTGGTCGTTTAGCGGGAGTTTAATTCTTTCGAGGTTTAGGTCAAGTCTGCATTGTCCTGACTTAGCCCCCTTATGTTCGGACTGTTGCAAATGGCTGAATGTGTGCGTACAACAGCAGGCCGCGAGAGGACACAGCGTTATCTACCATCACAAAGCAACATGCTGGAAACTCATGAAATTGCTGCGAAATGCCTCATAAAAAGCAGAAAAATACCAAACTTAATTCAAATAAAAGAGGCAAAAACTCTTAAATCAATAAATATACGTTCTGACGACAAATTAAAGAGCATGTAAAATCTGCACCTGTTGTGAAGTCCACAAAACAATATGCAAATGTCACCACTTCCTCAACCGGCTGAAATGAACACAAACATCCTCCATACAATGGGCTCAAACAAATCAGCCATTAATCTAAACTGAAAAAAAAAAAAAAAGAAAATTGTAAAGTGAAGAAAAATCTGGTTTTAAGTTCAGGCAAATAAATTTCAGGTATATTGCCAATAACATCAGCTCCCCTGCTAAATAAACCTAATTTACTAGTCATGTCTAAAAGAAACCTAAAACAACTCTTTGTCCTCTCTTCCAACTGATTTATTGCTCTGCCTTTGTGTAGTCATGACTTCAGCAACCTTGTACAGACCAAAACGACAAAGAAAGCAATAAATTTGAGAGCATTGAGACCTGCAATTTTCTATGAAATTATCAGAAATAATACATTACATTAGCAATCGTACAGTATTTACTCGCTGACAAGCATCGCAAAAGGACCGTTGATGTTGAAATGTCATTCTTTCTGAACTGAGTGTCGATTAGCACACTACATTCAGTCAGTACACACTAGTTGACCGACAGACTTGACCGGAAACTCTTTGCTAGAGTCAGAATCGTTTTTAATATGATGCCTAAATGGGCAAGCACAAAATAATGAGCAATGCATGATGCCTCTCCAGTGTTGCTGCACATGAAAAACAAAAGGGATTGAAAACAAAACTACAAAAAAAAAAAACCCTCTGGTCCAGTTCGCTGTTAGACTGAGGTAGCTTGTCAACTTCTGTGGACAAAAAAAAAATAAATAAAAAATGAGAGATGGAAATTAATCAGTAATGTCTCCAAATCACATTAAAACGAACACCTAACATAAACATCCTATGTGGAGGACTAACAGAAAACGTCTCTAAATAGGTTGCAAATGGTTGGATGATCTCAACCCGAAGGAATGAAGGTTTTTGAGATACTGTGGCTTGTCTCACAATGTTTTGAAGGCCTGAACAGCTCTGTATAAAACTAAAACTGGCAAGATCTTAAATGCCCAGGATGGTTAAACCTGTCAGAACACAAAGTGGAGAGGAAGTCGAGGACGATAGAGTAGAACTGAAGGTGGTGTTACGCTTCCATGGTCTTTAAAGGGAGAATACAGTATTAAGATGCAGTGAATGATTGGGAAAGGCTTTATGGGGCATCTACGAGTTTGTCAATGTGATGCCCGACTGCTCCAGAGGTCAGCAGCGCATGAGTGTGCATGCATGAGTATGTATGCGTTTGGGAGAAGACATGGGGACACGTTTCTTGACTTTCCAAGGCTCAGATCCCATCTACAACCCACTCCCCCCAACAAGTCTTAGTGTCCTGCTGGCCGGCCTCAGTATGCGGTGACCAGGTCTTTGTCATAATCATATCTGCCCCGTTTAGGGGCGGGGCCATCCTGGCTGTCTTCCGTGTCCTCGCTGTCCTCAGCTCCGCCCCCTCCTTCTTCGTCTGACGAGTCATCCAGAGTCAGATCCACCACGACCCCGCCTCCCGACCCGGTGCTGGTGCCGCCGGTTCCTGCCGACGCACCACCTGATCCAGGCTTGCCGGTCTGGTTTGTGCCGCTGTGTGCTGGGGAGTGGCCGTTCGCCTCAGGAACACCTTGGATGAAAGTTAAGGCAAGTTATTTCCCATTAAATACTTAAAAATATGCAATATTATGCAAGCTAAATGTGTTGAAATGTCATTTGTGACCCTGGACCACAAAATCAGTCATAAGTAGCACGGTTATATTTGTAGCAATAGCCAAAAATACATTGCATGGGTCAAAATTATCGATTTTTCTTTTATGCCAAAAATCATTAGGATATTAAGTAAAGATCATGTTCCATGTAGATATTTTGTAAATTTCCTACCATATATATCTCAAAACTTTATTTTTGATTAGTAATATGCATTGCTAAGGACTTAATTTGGACAACTTTAAAGGCGATTTTCTCAATATTTTGATTTTCAAATAGTTGTATCTCAGCTAAATATTGTCCTATCCTAACAAACCATACATCAATGGAAAGCTTATTTATTCCACTTTCAGTTTATGTATTTGTTTTTTTGTACGTTTTGTGGTCCAGGGTCACATTTCAGAAGGAAGAAAACCTTCTTACATATATCCACCACAGGATAGTCAGGTGTGCAGCTGTTTTCCCGCTCTCTTTCCTTCTCTTTGTCGTCCCTGATTGGCCTCCATGAGCCATCAGTCAAATACTCGATCTCCTCCACATCCTCTGGCGTCTCTTTAAGGATCTCGGACAGCAACCTGAAATGAGTCACGTTCGGTGAGTTTTACTGCCAGAGTCTGTTAGAAGCAAGGAATCTGAGTAACTGTGCCTACCCATCAATAGTTAGAAGCTCAAAGGGCGCAGGTTTGTCGCATACGGGGCAGGTCCATGTGGGTTTCTTTTCATTCATTTGCAGGAAGAAGACAGCATCGAAACACTGCAGGTGGGCGCAGGTGAGCACTCGACATGGCACTCCAAGTCTCATCTTTACCAACTACATTGAAAAGACACTTATTAGATCCATATCTGGTTCCACAGCTAAGAGTCCACATAAAAAGCCCCGTTTCCACCGCAGGATCTTTCCCCAGGAACTACTCTGTGTATTTTCACCGCAGGAACCAGGATCTAAATAAAGTTCCGGGTAAAAATCTGCCCCTCAGAAAGTACTTCCTCGCGAGGTAGTACTTTTTCAAAGGTCCGGAACTTTCAGGGGCAGGACTTGGGCACTGAACATGCTGATTGGTTGAGTTCACGCAGCATTGTACTTCAACCACCATATATTCGCATAATTTTCAAAATATTACTGTTATTGTGTCATGAAATGTAGTTTTAAAAGTATTTCAGGCGAGAATGTAGTCGTTTAAAACTCAAATCTGCGGTTTATTTATAAAGAGAGCACCTATTTGAAAATGTGTTTCGCTGATTTCGGAGACGTGAGCTCCACGCGATCAGCGGATGCTCAGTGCTCATGTTTCCCGACGAGAGCAGCCTCAACTCGGCTAGTCCTTCTGACATTTGCCGCTGGTATAAGCGTTCATTTGCAAAAACAGATAACTCTGTTTTTAAAAATGTTCAATAATCATGTTTTTATTATCCTGCATTCCAATTAATATCAAACTGCAGTTGGGTTGTTTTGATTAAATAATAATAACAATACAGCTAACTAACACAAAACACAAAAACATGATAGCACAATAAATGATTTATGAAAATAAATAAATACGGAGTTACATTTTTGCAAAAACTCTTCATATGCATATTCATACACAGACAATTAAAAATAAATATTGCAATATTGCTAAATATTATTAAAATTTAGCGCTCAGGGCTCATGTATCCCGACGAGAGCAGCCTCAACTCGGCTAGTCCTTCTGACATTTGCCGCTGGCTCTGATGTCTCTGTAGTGGTTAAACAAGATATAATTCGTTTTGGGTAAATCTAACAGGTAATCTTTGGTCTTTATTCTACTAATCTATTAATATGTTAAATTGAAAATGAAGAGGCAATACTGTTTGATATAATATTTTGTTTCATTGTAATGTATGGACGTTCCCTGAAGTACATTTCTGAGGCTATTAATATGTTTAAATGAAAACGAAAAGAGGCAGTGGTGTTTGATATCATATTTCGTCTTATTGTAAATACAGTGAGGAAAATTGCAGTAGCCAAGGTGAGCTGCTGTTTGCAGAATTACCGGACTTGCGTCGTCCCATCCCCGTGAGTTCACACTCCTGAGTCGAACTCACGAAGTCCAAACTCCCGAGGATGCAAGTCTGAAATTTGCATACTTGGTATTGAGAAAGGCGCGCAGATCTACGTCACCAGACTATTTGCCTTATCTTCTCAGTGCTTTAGACCGCGATGGAAACGCAGACAGCAACAGGTCTGGGGGGAAAAAAGTTCCTGGGATAAATTGTTCCAGGTAATTTCGGTGGAAAAGCGGCTAAAGACAAAAACAGGACACTTACAGGACAGATGAGGGACACTCGCAGTCCTGTAGTGGCGATCTCACTTTCAGGATCAAAGCGTAGCTTATCTTGAACTGTGTACATACAAATAATAATGTTTCAATATAATTTTGATGCCAAGTTCCTGTGATGGTAAAGCTGATTTTTCAGCATAATTACTCCAGTCTTCAGCGTCACATGATCCTTCAGAAATCATTCTAATATGCTGATTTGGTGCTTAAACATTTCATATCATCAATGCTAAAAACAGTTGTGCTGCGTAATTTTTTTGTGCGGAAAGTGCACAACAAGAGAAAAGTATTAATTTCTTAAAAAAAAAAAAAAACACCTTAATGATCCCACACTTTTGAATGTATTATTCAAATAAATAGTGTTTAGTGTTTATATATAACCTGACTCTTTAGTGGGAATTGAAACTACCACATAGCAAATTGTTAAAAGGTTCCTTTATGAAAAAAAAATTATTAATCAATGAAGGTTGTGAACGCAAGGAACTATTACAGTGAACCACTTTTTTGTTGTGATTAATTAGTTTTATTAATTAAAAGCCTGAGAATACATAAAAAAACACATATGCAAATGATTTCAACTGTTTTTTGCTACTGTTTTACTTACAGGGTTTCTCAAGTGTAACCACTGATCATGTAATGTGTTTGGTCAAGGTGAGAAACTTACTGCGTTCACAACAACGATCGGGACTCTCAACTGAGCAATGCTTCAGCTGGTTGAAGAGCTCTCCAGATGTGAACACCCTCACTAGGTACACTGCCACCGAGTACCGCTGCATCCAAAACACAGCGGTCAGCAAGAACACACTCAACTTCATCTAACAGGTTCATTCATAAATACCGATAGCTCTTTGTATGAAGTATCTGTACCTTTCCAAAGTTGCCCCATGTGATGGTGACTCTGTTAGTGACTGTGGAGAGGTGTAACCATGGCGTGATATTGACGGGTCGACAGGGTCGACGTGGCTCAACACCCGGTTTATTGGAGGGATAGTAACCCTGAACAAAAAGTAGTAATATAAATAATCAAATTCATAATTTACAGCAACAAGACATACAACATTCTAAGAAAACCATTTAACCCACAACAGACGCATTCAGAAAATTAATTCTAAATTTTAAAATAACACTGGTGTATTGCTTATGTGATGCTGAGAAAATGCTTAAAAGTTTATATAAAGCGGTTTAGATTTACGATCATCCTGAGTGGTGAAACCACCACACTCCCTGTTCTTTCAGCCTAATCAAATTCACAACACTTACCGGTACATGACAGTAGGACTGATTCACTTTCACAGCAATATTGGGAGGATATTGGTCCTCCTGAACACCGATAGAGTCTGTGTAGCAAATTCTAGGAGAAGAACAGGACATGTTAGCATGCAATAAATGCATCTCTGACGCCAAAACGTGATGTACAGACATGATTTAGCTGAATGACGTACCTGAGAACCACTTGAACTGATTTCATTCCTGGGCGAAGTTCACTGTGCATGAGCAGGTACAAAAAATATTGTGAGTAAACACATTTAAAGATGCTTTATATTCTTTTGTATTTTCAGTAAAAAAAAAAAAAAAAACAGCCAGGTAGACTCATTGACTGATATTTGGATATTTTGTCAACATTAATCAAAAGTAATTGCCAATAAATAATAATGGTAGGCTACATTTTAATTTGTAAATTAATATTACATAGTTTAAATATTATATAAACATAACACAAAGCAATCTTTAGAGAAAAAACTGTGGGATTGTGTCTAATGGAGTTAATCGTGCTTAAAAAAAAATAATTCTTACTGGAACCTCTTCTAGCATAAATATTATTTTATAAGTTTACAGCTGTATAATTTCAAGTTGTTACTGCAAATGAAAAATAGCTCTTTTTCTTGCAAAGAATATATAAATATTTCCATAAAAATATATATTTTTTATTCTTACTAAAAATAAGTTGTATATCTATTTTTAAATCCTCATAGTTAAGATACGTTTAATTATAAATAAGTGTAGCCAAAATAATAAAAAAAATAAATTAAAAAAAAGTGAAGTCGTGTTGAAACGTGAACGTTGGGCGTCTGTGAATATCTGTTCTGCACACTCATCATCCACATAGGCCTGCTCATTATCTATCATTAAATTACATTAACAATACACCCCGATTTCCTAAACATCAGCATTGTTATTATTGGCCATCGATTGACTGCTAAATAAATCCACCAATTAACAAGATGACTTGTACATTTCTTACCTGGAGTTCCGGATCTGTTCCACTTGACTTGGTGTTAATTCAAAAACGCATTGACTCTCTTGCAGCTTCTCGCTGTTCTGAGCGACTGCAAAGAGTGGCAAAAACAGAATTAGCTCACTGGATTTCCTCCTCATCGGCTAGACACACCTATTATAATTGGGTGTTTAAAAATCATATCACCGTTATTGAAAAAAATTATATCGCGATACATATTGATATTGAATTATTGTCCAGCCCTAAATTGGGCTATTATTTATTCATGATAATGGGACTCACTTAGTTCTGTGGGTGGCAGCAGCGTTTCTAGGTTGTGGTAGAACGGCAGGGGCACCAATTTGACTTCTGCTGCAGGAGGCGGCGCCGGTTTGGGAATGCCGTTGAGGTAGTCTGTGCCCTGGGCTGTGCCTCTGGGCGAGGAGTTAAGGGCAGGGTAGTTTACGGGCACGGACTCAGGCCGCCGGGCTGCCAGCCAGGCCGAGGCTTTGGGGAAGCGCGTCTCGTAGAGCTGTCGAACATTCTTTAGCAGCTCTGGACTGTATTCGGTCTGCACAAGCCTAAGAGCTCTTCCCACTAAGTCCTGCTTCAATCCGCTTTTACTGCGGCCCATTGAGGCCAGCAGCGTCTGCAGATCAGACACCCGGAAACTCTTCACCATGTTCTGAAGAGACAAAACAACCCAAGAGAATGAGAAATGGGGAAATTAATTAGAGAATTCAATATCTGGGTAATGAATCCAAGGGTTGTGGGTTCGATTCCCGAAAAGAGAACAAATTGAGAACCAAGTACTTGTTCACACCAGCTTGAATGTTGAGCATTAAAATACGGTCCAGTTTTCACATGTGATAGAAAAGCAGACATACAGCTGTTAACAGGTACACAAAGCAGCTCTGCGCAAATTTGTTTCTAAACCACTTGTCACAGAAAAGTCAGTCAATAAACACCAAATACAAGAATACAAGAGAGCCAAGTCTGGATTCTTTAATCAATATTCACTGTTGCTCAGCAGAATACTCTGTCCATGATGAGCACCACAAAATTGTAGTTTTATGTCTTATTGGTTGGTTGGAATCTACTTTGGTTGGCCAGTTGTCTTTGCAAATCAGAACACCTCTTTAAAAAAATCTGTCCCACTGGTGTATGCGATTATTCGTCCCAGTCTAAATAGACGCATTAACAGCCATAAATTCAAATTAAAATGTTTATCGTACGTAACTTCCGCAACAAATATTCGTATTTTCTATAGTATGTGTACATAAATTTGCTTAAAGTAAAACCATCTACTAAAATTTAAAAATTACTAAAAATTCTCAATACTTTTAAAAAGTTGTTTATATTGCTTTGACTTTCCAAATTCAATGCCAAACAATCCTCAAGCTTCTAAATTACCTCAATCTCTAGTTTACCATGACTGAACCCATGCAGGCCAATGACACTCTCCATATAAACACTACACAGAAATCAGTTCTGCAAAACAGGTAAAACAATGAGGTTCAGAGCACATTCATAAGCATGCTGTAGTAATGAATATCAGCATGGATGCGATTATATGCTGGTGTTCAGTAGTAAAACGATATTGCACAAATGAAAATGATTTATCTTTTCAAGCAACCCACATGCATCAATTGTGCATGTGACTATATACCTAAACATTAACCTACAGCACTGAAAAGTGTGGAGTTGTGTTTATTTATACAGCTACATTGAGAAAATGCACGTGTGATTTGAAAAGGTAGAGACTGTTTTGTTATTTTGCATTGTGCAGACTAATCATTCATTTCCACAGGCAGTGCGCCCCCGCGCGCGCGCACACAGACACACTAGCGTTGGTCTCAAAGCCTGCTGTCTAACCAAACTGCGTTTTGGACACCAAATGTACATTCAGGGCGTTCAAAAATTCGAATCTAACTTTAGAACGCGCCAAATATGTTGGATACATAGACAGCTCACTGAGTTTTGAGACCCAACCATTCACATACACACATATACAAATTGCCAACGCACTTTACAGACTGCCACTTATCCTGAATGAGCACAAAATACAACAGTATGGAATTTAGCTCAAGTTGTTTTAATTAGCACCGCATCTGACTCGCCAGGTTCCTTTTACTTTCACTATTTTTCAAAATCTCATCCACTCACCATCGCTTCTACCAGTTCGGCCGCCATCTTCGCACAGCAGCCCCGCGAGAGCCTGGAGCGAAAGGCAGCGGCTGGCCAATGAGAAGCCGAGAAGGCGTTCGATGACCGCCGCCGTTGTCCAATCATCACGGCGGATTCTCCATAAGTAGGCGGGGTCGTTTGCGAAGAGGCGTGACGGCGAGCTTTAAAAGGGACAGTGCAGTCAAAAAAAGAGAACTTGAAGCAAGGTCTACCCTTTCTGATAGGCCTCTGGTGCTTGTAAACCTACCCACCGTTGCCTGAACTTCACAGTCTGATTTGCCCACTTTAATAGTCTGGCGCGAGAGCGAAAGCACATTGCGTTTTGCATTCAGATGTGATGCGAGAGGTGGGTTTCCCGCGACAAGTGGAACAGGAGCGCATGGCTCCACTCGATCCATTCCGCGCGGGAAAATCCACTTCATGAGTTGTAAAAAACCACGATATTGAGGTCTGAATGTTTTGTGTATTTTCAGCCCTAAAATTACTACAGAAGCACACTAAAACATCTCCGACGTATATTCTCAGGCGTTAACTATGTATTGTTAAATATATTACAACGAACACGCTTGTTCATTGAGGACAGTTGGGTAAACCGGTCTGGAAAATCCACACAAGACTGAATCCACAATCCCCAGGAAATTCCATCCCGTGTTTTTCTTTATTGTATGTGGTGGGGGAGGGGACGCAGAGAATGTTTGAGGTCAATAACTGAGGTAAAAATAAGGCAGAACAAGGAAATAAACAGGTACATTGTTCCTTACACACGTTAATAAACCAAAGCTAAATATAGTATACATATATTAAAACAAAAGTAATAGCATTGTTATCATGATGAACCTGTATGCACAAGTCATACTGTAATCTCATACTATTTTTGTAGGGAAAGCAAGTTCAGCCCTACTTGTTCACCCTCATGTTGCTTCAAACCTGTATGGCTTTCTTTCTTCCGTGGAACACAAATGGAGATGTTAGGCAGAATTACATCCTCATTCCTTTCACATTCATTGTGTAGAAAACATAGGCTACTATGAAAGTGAATGTTGACTGAGTAAGTCTACATTTCTTTTTTTGTGTGTGTGTTTCACTGAAGAAAGAAAGTTGGGTTTTTAAACAACATAAGCTCATTAAAAGATGACCGAATTTTAATTATTGGTGGAACTCTTTCTTTGAGGAAACCACATGTTCAGTTTTTGCAGAAGATGGCGCTGCTGTCTAACAATGGTTTGCCTCTGAACGTCTTCACAAAAGTTGTCTTTAAATGTGGTTTTAAAGTTTCAAGAAGTCAAATAAAAAATAAAAACAACAAATTAAATGTACAGATTTACTAATATAGGATGACAATTTACTCAATCACAAGGTAGCAATACAGATGAAGTAACAACATTAGGTTTGACTCAAGCAAAAGTCACCCCAGGGTTATTTAAGACATTGATCCGTAAAGCTGACAGTGATTCTATTCCACCTGTTCTTCCATAAAATCCATGTTAACTCACTCCTTGTGGGAAGAATTTCAGTGTTTTTTAGGGGAAGATCTGTTAAAGCTACACAGCACTGTTGCTTTTTGTATTCAGGCAGGTGGCAATACGTAATTATGTATTTTTCATTAAAACATTTTAAAAACTATTAATTGCCATTTTAATAGTTTATAATAATAAATAGTTTATAATAACTCTTCTGTTGAATGGTTGCATGCGAATAGAAATTTTCAACTTATTTTTATATAGCTCTTTATTAAAGTTCAGACAACATTAATGAATTGTACATGCACTTAAAATGAAAAAAGAGCAACTGAAAAGACTGTGCTTACTTTCTAATCAGACATAAAAAGAGAATGAAGAGAAATAACAAGTGTTCAAAATGGAAAATATGTAAATATATTTAAAGTAAAATAAATGATACATCAATTTTCCAAAGCAAAAATTCGAATCTGAAAACAAACAACATAAAACAGTATATACAAGTATGATGAATATAAAATATTTCTATTTCTATTTAAAAATTTAATTTTTCTAGAATAACCTTGCATTAACATTCAACAGCATTGTCTTTGTGGGTTGGAACTGTGTTAATGGCACATACAAATCACACATTAAAGCATACTATACATGTTTCTGGAGAAAAGGCCAGTCATTGTGTGTAGCACTATAATCTTTTCCTTTCTTTTCTTTATTTGTATTATAAAAATAACTATACAAAAAAACGTTGGATTAACCCTTGATTCCCATTACAGGACTGCATATAGCACTAATAGGGAGGAGTGTGTATGTGTGTGTTGTGTGTGTGTTGTGTGTGTGTGTGTGTGTGTGTGTGTGTGTGTTTGTTCTTGCAGTTATTTTAAGTCAAATATGCATGTGAGTCATAGTGATATGCTGCAGCCCACGTGTCCAAACTCTCCTACCTTTTGAGTGAGAATATTACATTGTTTCCCAGTAATATTATTGGCAGCTTAAGTGTTAGGTCAACAACAGACAAACAAGCACACTAACAGTGGCTTTAACAGGAACACAGTTTCACATGTAATCCAATCACTACCTTCGTAAAACCGATAATAAACTAATTGACAAAAGTCTTTAAGGGCACTCATTTGGATAATCTGAAACCAATACAGCATGCTTGTTCACATGTGGCATCTAAATTATATTTTACAATTAAAGATTTTATTTGCCAAGTTATACAAAATAAATCTTGGTTCAAATGTTTACAGTACAACACTTAACAATAAATAAAATAAAGCAAATAAACTAAATACTGGAGCAAAAGGGAAAATACAGATAGTATTTTACTTATATATAAACTGAAACCAATAATGAGATACCTCATAATCCCATTTCACTTATGTTATGTGCTGTACTATTATGCAATGTCCCGAGAGTACTTGTGTGAGTCTTAAATCTCAAAATAGTTTGTAAAATTAGCACCAGGGCCTGCAAGAGCAACTTGGTTGAATGATAATAAAAGCTGAAAAAAGAATTTTGTTTTAAACATAGTATTTACATTTATTGATATAAATGTAAATGTTTATATTAATAAACATAAACATGTTTACTTATGTTTATTTCTATTATATTTGTTTAGTAAACACTTTTATATTTTAATATATTATATTTTATAATTGATTTTGAAACTAAATTTCATATTAAATAATTTTTTAACCATTTGAAAATTATTGTTTTAATTTTTGAGTTGATTAAAAAAGTATTATTATTAATCAGTGAATTATTATTCACCATTAATTATTATTATTAATATATGTTAGAAATGTATATACATTTTATATATTACTATATTGTATAATATTTCATTATTTATTTTATAGTGAAAACAAATTTCATATTAACAGAAATTATTGTTTTAAATCTTGCAATTATTTGAGAAAGTATTACATTATATTTTACAATAGACCTAAAGAAAAAGCTAATAATACATAGGGAAAAAAAGAATAAATACAAAAAAGAGATGTATGTCATATTGATGTTTTTTTTTTTTTTTTGGAAATGCTCTCTAAAAGCACAACTTTATTGTTTGGAATTAAATAAAGTGGTAGTATCAAATGTTTCTTGCTGTAACGCACAGTATCTACACCTTGAACTTAAAAGATTGAACACAATAAAATGTTTGTTTATTATAAATAGATACCATGTTATAATTTGTCATTTTCATCTTGACATTAGTGCATGAAATCTGATTGTTAAAAATATTTGTATATTTTGAAGTTACAGTAAACTAAAATGCACAATGCTTTTGTGTTAGTCCCAAAGACTTGACCCAAACAGGATAAGCACACCCAGAGGTCATGCTGTATCACTGCAGCCACCACCCAAGACAATTTACATTAATCAAATACATTAATCTGTGTAATCTCTTGTAATTACAAAGATTTGCTTGGTTTAATAAAAATAATCCCCCTCAATTAGACCCCCTGCCTCTAACTCTCTTGTACCCCACTTTTCTTCTAATTGCGTGGTTAAATATGCGGAGCATTTAAATTAAGTGGCGTTAACGCTCTGGTTATTGCAAGAGAAGTCTTTCTAGAAGGAGGCTTTCTTGGAAGATTTGCAACTGGTGGTGGTGGTGTTTTTCCAAACAGGTGGCTAAACGAACAAACACACAACTTAACGAACGCATTTACCTGTTTACTCGATTCACGCATGCCCCAGAGACTGACGTCACATCTGCTACCAAATTAATCATTTGTTGGACTAATCTTTACCAGCACTTCTTGAAAAGACGGAACACACAAGGAAAGACAAAGAAAGTCGAACCAGGACAACATGTTATAAAGTGGGATCCGAAAACTGGATTTTTGACCACTAAGCCACAGATTCCAAGAGCTAACAATACAGAGATGGAGGACAACGCATGCCGCAGCAATCGAGGACAACTGGGACTTCAGTTCACTATTGACTATCTTTTGTACAACAAAGGACGCAACGATGAGAGTCCAGAGCCAGAGGACAATGGCCCTCCATCTGAAGATCTTCAAAGCACAGTCGATGAAACTCTCTCAGAAAGGAATAGTGAACAATCAGAGGACCAGGAAAATGAAGAAAACGGATGTGAAGAGGAACACGAGAAGACAAATCTGAAGAGTGAAGGAACGGATGAGAAGCCAGCGCAGTCCTATATTGCCCTCATTTCCATGGCCATCCTGGATTCAGATGAAAAGAAGCTCCTGCTATGTGATATTTACCAGTGGATCATGGATCACTATCCTTACTTCAAAAGCAAGGTATTGTATCTTCATGAAAGCAACTAAGCTTCCTCAAAGAGTTCTGTCTGGAAGTTGTGGTTAGGTTAAGCAATTTTGTACAAATCTTTCAAAAATTCAAAAGATGTTCAACAACTTACATCTCACCAACATACTTAGTGACATCCTTGTGACTTCTTCCCATTACTACCCATTTGTATTTAACCAAACAGTGGCTCTTGAATACAACGTTCATTGAATACAATGTTTAAACGTTACTTGAAGTGCTCAAAAGTCTACAAAACTTTTCAGGAGTGGCAAAGCACTTCTTCAGAAGACCTACTGCACAAAGAAAGAAAATGAAACAAACTAGAACAAATATTATGAACTTGAATTTGAATTTGCGATCTGACAAAGCCTTATGTTTGGATCTGTCAAAGCACAAGGATTTTACATTAAGATTTTGAATTCCAAAATCTGATGAAAACTTACACATGGATTTTTATCTGCAAAACCAAATGTTTTGACTTCAAGTGAATTTGAGAATCATGACATCAAAATTTTGGTCAGATTCGCAAGATATTGTAGTCCAACTCTGAGAACTCATATTCATTATTAAGTCAAAGTGACTTTCAAATGAGTCATAATTCCCATTCTCTACTCTTTAAACAGGACAAGAACTGGAGAAACAGCGTCAGACACAATCTGTCTTTGAACGAGTGCTTCATCAAAGCCGGTCGCAGTGACAATGGCAAGGGTCATTTCTGGGCTATTCATCCAGCCAACTTTCAAGACTTCTCTAACGGGGACTACCACCGGCGACGTGCCCGGAGAAGGATTCGCAGAGTATCAGGGCAGCTGGCCTTCCCGGTACCTGCGCATTACCAAAGCCTCGGCCACCTGAAATGGTCACCATGTTGGTGTTGTCCATTGATTTGCTTCTCGCCCAGAGTATGCTGGAACTGGGCTACACTTCAGACACACCATAGGCCATCCCTTCATGGACTGATATAACCAGATCTACACTCAAATTATTTCTTCATGCTGTTCAAGTGTTGGAACTTTAATTGTACATATTTTGTAAGCCAAGTCCAAAACTGTTCATAAAACGAAAATGAAATAAATTTGGAACGTATTTACAAAGTGTTGCATTTTTTTTTTATTCATTGCATTTTCTTAAAGGAATATTCCAGGTTCAATAACTAGAATATTGTGACATAATGTTTATTACTACAAAAAATAATTTCCACTTGTCACTCATTTTCATTAAAAAAAAAATCGAGGTTACGATGAGGCACTTACAATGAAAGGGCCTTTTTTTTTTTTTTTTTAATGTGGGGCATATCATTTATAAAAGCACTTACATTAACTCTTCTGTTAAAACTTGAGTATTACTATCAAGCTGTTTAAATAATTTTAACAGGCACTTTAGGGTTTTAGTGTTTATGGCATTATATTGTCATTGCAAAATTGCACATAATTTTACACAAAAAAAGGTAGTTTTTTTTTTTTTTTACAATAAAATCATATTGACACACATATTTACACTATTGAAACCTAATATTTCTACCTACATATTTAAACTATTGAAACCATACATTTTTTTAATGTTTACAGATTGGCCCCCATTTACTTCCATTGTAAGTGCCTCAATACTTTTTTGTGTAAATCAACATTATGTACTCAACCTGGAATAAATAAACCAAATATTAAGTAAAATAAAATGAAATAAAAAAATGCTTTTAGAGTTTTAACCAATGAGGTCCATAAGGAAGATAAAAAATCCTGTGCAGTTAAAGAGATAGGCCTATAGGAAAGCTGTGTGTGAAATCTTAGACTGCAACAGAACAAATTCTTAAGACAGTAATACAATAATACCATTTAATTTCTCACCAAGCGTGTTAGTGTGTGAGCATCTCTTTGGGAGCACATTGCGCATGGTGTAAAAAAATGTGAACACATTCTTCACGGCTGCGGCCAATCCAGATAATAATTAGACAGAAGAGCTCAGAAGCCAAATCTTTAGTCCTAAGAGATTTCGGCAGGCTGCCCAAAGCCGACTCTGGGATAAATACCCAGATAATCCCATAAATCTCCATGCAGTTTCGAAAAATAGGAAGCTTATCACACAGCATAATCTGGTAAGCGTTCCTCAGGTGAGGACCTACACTGCTGCTGGAGAATATGGTGGGAGGGATGAGGTAGTCGAGTGTGGGGCAAGATGAAGCCTCAAAACTACATTACCTCGAGCAGAACAAGAGGGTCGTGAGCTAATGTGAGTCATCTGGAGAGAATAATTAGTGGCTAATATGATTTCGGTTTACATTCTTTCTGATGCCTCTGAAAATCTGTCTCTAATTCCCATCTTCAGGAAGACAGCACTCGTCCCACCTCATTTTCAAAAAGATAAAATGAAGACACCATATATGCAGTCATTCATATAACCTTGACCCACTTGGAGAAAAGAAGTCAAATTAGTGACCCTATTCATACACCCTATTCATTACACTTGCTGTAAAGATGTCACATTTGCTATAAAATAAAACAAAACAGTGCGCTTTCTACTTTTAATTATTTAAATTTAATACAAATCTAGGGTACTTGTCAAAATTATTTTGGACATTTGTATTCAGAGAGGTCTTAATTATAATGTCATATATAAAGTACGGTTTTAAAATAATAAATAATAATGATATTTAAATTCAGTCTAGTTATCGTGATCGGTAAAATCGGTCGAGATTTGTGTGTGTGTGTGTATGTATGTTTTTAATATGTATGTATATATTAAGATATCACCTGATTTTACTGATAATGATAAGTAGGTTGGATTTAAATATCATTATTATTTTTATTAATATTATTTTAATATTTAAATGCTTCATTATTTAATAACATATTTTTTATTATATTTATATATTATATTTTAGATATTTTATATAAGATCCTGAGTATGTGGTTTACTTATAAATGCATTAAAGTATTATAATATTTAGATTTTTATCAATACTATTCAAATAGTTGATTATTTAATAAAAATTTATTTATTATATTTATCTATCATTATTTTTGATATTTTACTGGAAAAATGTAATGAGAACAATTTTCAGCTACAAAAATACATGCATAATTGTTTTGAGGCATAATTGTAGAAGAAAGGAGTGGGAACCTAACCAAGAAACAAGGTTTTTAAGCAATTATCACTCTTACAAAGCCATCTAATTAAATTTTCTTAACCAAATCTTTCTTTTCTTGCATTAATTTGCTTAATTCCCCTGAATGGTCCTAGGTATTAAATCCTCTTGCCTTTGACAGTTTTAGGATGTTAATACTCTTGCATATGTGTGCCTTATGCTTATAAGATACAAGCTGTCAAGCAGGTTGCAGTTTGCTCTCTCTCTCTCTCTCTCTCTCTCTCTCTCTCTCTCTCTCTCTCTCTCTCTCTCTCTCTCTCTCTCTCTCTCTCTCATCTCATTTATACACCCTCATGCAGTTTTGAGTGAATATAAGTCTATTTTCATTGTTCTTTTTCAATTTTTTTTGGCAAATGATTAAGATAAAACATCATTTCTATAATTATGCAGTGTCACCACAATAGCAATGAAGCTTACAATGCAAATGCTCACACAGTTTGACTCACTGTATCTCTGGTAAAGGGCCACATGCATGTGTTACTGACTTGTTAATTTTCTCATTCGAATAAAAAGCCTGTTCCCTCAACCCCATTAAGCTGTGGAGCAGTGCTTGGTGTGTTGATCCCCTTAATCTAATTAGCTATACGGGAGAGGACTGGAGGGGGCGGAGATTAACGCCGGAGACTTGGGCCTGATTAACGGACAGTGGGGTAAGAAGAGATGAGTCGTGCGGCAAAGGCCGATCAAAACATTCTGGCCTCGGTTTTAGTCCAATTCAGCATTCCAAAGCTGATTTGATCAAACGCCTGTACGGTGCCAAAGCTTTCTGCTAGGCGATTAACTGTGCAGCGACTCAGGGTCAGCATAGTTTGGTTAAAACAGACTTGCCCCAGATCCTCAGACATTGAAGGCTTCCTATTGTACAGATCTGAATTCGGTTTTTTTTTTGGATGCCAAACTTGTTGCAACAGAATGTTCACCAACATGCGGTATTGGGGAAGCTTACAAAAAATTAAATTAAAAATGTAGCCTGACAAGTTCCAGTCAAGATGACAGTTATGGTGAAAGTATCATTGTTTTGGATGCTCTTGTTGGCAACTTTCAGCTTCGTTTTAGTGGATAAGGACAGGAAAAAACGCGAGAAAACTATTGTAGCGATTGTATTGTATCTATACACAATCTAACCACTAGGTGGCAGAATAATCTCACATACCTTGTACTCACAGGATTTATCAGCCACATTTCCATTTAGCTATACAAAAGTTCGTTATACTGCTTGATGTTTCAAAAAGATGTTTGTTTATGTGTTAATTAAATGTATTATAGGTCTAGTACGTTTGTAGCGCAAAATAGTTTTACACATTACTGCACTTTTGTTATTCTTGTTATTTAGCTATAGCGGCTAAAGAATCGGAAGTCTCGCGCATTCACAGGAATAGCGTAGGCCTTGTTCATCCTTGAACCCCTGGCTCTTTTCCTTGGCATATGTTCTGTCACACTTATATTTCTGAATAAGTGTTTAATTTCTGAATAAGTGTTTAATAAAAAAAATTAAAAAAAATAAAAAAAATAGCGTAGGCCTACGTCCGCGTTTAAAAATAAGGTGAAACTACACTACATGGTAAATAGGCTGCTACACTTATTTGTGTTTGTTGAGCATTAATCTCAAAACCAATTATTCTCACCGTATTAAGGAGCTTACCTAAGAGAACAATCTATCTGTCAATGTACTTTCTTAACCTGAAAAAATAAACTGCAAACAAACAAACAAATAATGAAATGAATGCAAAAGGATAATAGTCATAATGTGTATAGCAGAAAAAAAGCAACGAATGACCTGATTCAGTTTTCAACCTTAAACCAACTGTTTTTGTCCAGCAGGGGGATTCTAAACCAACAAAACCACTGGACAATGAAACAAAGAGGACCTTGTCAAGCACCATGATCTCCCCTCGACCTCCCTAACTTCATCTATCTCCAGTGGTTTCCATGGCGACAACTCTTGGTCCTGCCTGCAGTGATCATTTTTGACCCCTGAGGGTAACCTTTGGCCTAAGGGGTCATGGCCAGGGTCAAGAGGTCAGGAGTGGCCAGAGGGCGATGAAAGCACTTCTGTGATTGGCTCTCTTACCAGCCCACATATTTTCATTTTGAGGCTTAAGCACAGGCCTTGTCCCTCAGTAAACCAACTAAAAGACTGTACTTTCTCTATTTCCAACAAATACACAAACACACTGCCATAATCTCAATCCAACATTGTGAGCATTTGATTGCTCACAATGTGTGGCGAATGAATGCATCGGCAATCTCTTGTGAAAACAGAAAACGTAGCATCGATCATATTCCCTGCGTGAATGTGTGGGTGTGTGTTTGTATGAAACTTCTTGTTAAGAGCTACGGTATCTGCTTTGCATCACTAAGCGGCCTATTCATTTCTTTCTCACCTCGTTCTTTATGAGTTGAAGAGAAACGGCAATGAAGTGCTTTTAAAGATGGTAATGTGTCTTCTTCCTCAGCCTCGCATTGAAAGGACTTCATTCCAAGTCGCTGTGCATAATGACGTCAACTAAATGGCCGAAACATAATGTAAAACCTGCCAGTCACATGACTATAGCCATCCACAGTCCCGTAATTCATCCTTCGGATGATGGGTCGTCAATATTGATTTATGAGCGTAATGGTCATGGACTGATAGAAGGGTAGGATGGGGGAAGATGAGTTAAGAGAAGATGGAGAAAAAGAGATAGAGGAGGATAAAGGGTGCAGAGGTGAAGGTGGATGCAGATTTCTTGTAGAGCTGGAGAAGGAGGAAAAGGATGGCACATGCCTAACAAAGACACCAGGTTCCTGGGAGATGATTAGTATTTGATGCAGGTACCTGTTATTATTAGTTATTAAAAAGAATATGCCATAATATTTTGCATTACAGCGTCCTTGCACCTATTACAGGTGTAATTAATTATACAAAAGCAGTGATAGAGGAAGGCAGTGCAATTTACATGTTGTCCATTAGTATTGCTTAGTATTACTGACATATTGCTCTCTTTCAGATTGAATACTGTTAAATATGATCTAAAAACCTTTTGAGCTACACTAAATAGTGATATAACATTATATAACATTGTTTAAATCTACACGTTTAAGTTGAAACATAACAAACAAAAGTTGAATCTAACTTTTTCAGGCTCATTTAGTCATATAAAATAATTTGTTTGACTGAGGTGAATTTCTATTGCGTGCAAAAGACCTTGAAAGAGCTTTAACTTGACCAACATTTCTACATTCTCAACCTAACACAGGTCAAAATATATTCAAAAGAAACATCCCTCATAAGCAGGTTAACAACCTCCGGTGAACCCACTGCTATTACATAAGATCTCTGAAGGACTCTTAAAAGGTATTTTAATAGGAGCTGTGACCTTTCACCTTCCAGCACTGACATTAAGCTCCTGACCCCACTTACAGACACCAGTGACACTACCATCACTTTAGTTCCTTCCTCCTGTCCATCGTTCTCTCCATCTCATTAAAACAGCAGTGTTTGCTGCTTATTAGGTGGTTGTCTGTTATCCCAGTTTCTGTTGGTTAATATTTGATTATTTTTTATGTATTCTTTTTAACATATGAATACACATTTACATAAAAGTGTGCATAGCTTTCCTAAACAACGTTTTGATAATAATAATAAAATATTTTAAAAGGTTGAATTGTGTTAATATTCACATTATTTTGCAAAGCAGAAGTAAGCCATTTTCTAAGAATGTGCAATAGGCTACCGAGTCATAGCAGATATAGACAAGAATAGGCTAACAAAGTGGAGTAAATGGTAAAACTATTTGCGCTTGTGTTTATGATTATGATAAATGAAAACAATATTGTAGCAAATAGCAGTTTGCAACATAAAGCAAAATAATGGACGGCTTTTATACAGGTAAAATAAATGGAAGCGAATGACACCGGAAGACGCGCACATTCAAGCAAACATCCACGCCGGAACTTATGTTAAAAAATAAGGCGCGAATGAACAGTCTGAAGAGGTAACCATAGCAACAGGTCGCTGTTACCGTACGGTAAGTCTGAAATAAAAAAAACGAACAACGACTTGATTATAGATTTAAATATCTAAAATAATCTCATAAAAATGGTATTCTTTAAGACATTTGACTGGGTACTGTGGAGGGAAAAACACTTTTGTTTTCGCGAGAGGAGCATCCATCTTAAATGCGCCCTGAAAATTACTGACAAATAAAAAACATTTAAAAATCGATCACCCTTAACATCTTTGTATAATTTACACGCGGACTCGCATTTAATTTGGCTTTTCTGAAGAATGAATCAGTAAAGATGCTGCCTTCAAGCAAAGATTCTGCTTTCAAACCGGTCATATTGGCTACAACATGCATGTCATAAAAACATTTCGGACGTTTTAATTATTTTACAATGTTTTAGATCACTGTCATTTCTGTCTCTTATATACCAAAACATTTTTGCATTTAAAGCATAGGCCTATTTGTTGTCATATCACATTGATATGTCACAACTGGCCAACAGAGTTTTTCATAAATACCAGAATCATTTCATTAGATTCAACACGTCAACTTGCTCAGGAAATAGATTTCTGAGATAAATTAACATAGAACATAAATTAAATTGGACTAAATATAGCATTATAAGTTTACTCGCTTGCAGTTTTATTGTACAGACTTGTAGGCCTTTTACTTAAATTTATTTGCATTTATTCATTTAATAGAACAATTATTAGAACATTACCTTTTTACAGTGTTTTAAAAAAAATTGACTTCTACCTGCACAGCTGCATGGAGACCAAGTCTGTGAGGAGCTGTTTGGCTTTGTGCAGTAGGAGAAAACACGGTTAGTTATACCATTACAATTGACAGAGGTTAAGAGATGTCAAGACTCTTGTAGAGGAAAGGAGGACTCTCCAACACTAGGACACCCTACAGGACCTCTTGGCTGATTAGCTGCAGTGTCCTCAACTAAAGAGGCTCATGCAATCACACACATTTAACACAATGACAATACGACATGTCGTGGCACACAAGAGTCCTTTTCTCGAGATGTTGCGATACGACGCTGTGACACCTCTGCTTCTTGTCCTTCCTCACTCTGTCGAGAAAGCTGTGACCGTAACAGCCAATGTCCACTCTCTCACATGAGCAAGCAATACCACGGGGTGTTCAGCTGAAGGTATGGATCTCATACACTATTACTAGAGGTGTGAGGAGCCCAGTGGTCTCTCATAGGAAGGCCTGGCGCTACAGAAATGGATTTCTCACACTTCAGATAAGTGATGGTCATATGGACAACATGGTGTCAGCTCATGTACAGCTGTGTCTTACAATGTGTGAGTGACACAATATGCTTTCATCTAGCAGTTTTCTAAAATACATATATTATAAAACGTTACACACACGTATATACAAGTAAGTCACAGACTAAAACTAATAACCTTTCGTACTGCCTTTTATGTCAATTTATTTTTAAATTATGTGTTTTTTAGGTAAAATTATGTCACTAAACTTGGCCAATTTGAATATAGTTACTGATGAAGAAAATCAACATTAAATTGAATAGAACTAACATAAATTATTGTTAGGTTAAATGGATGAAAACTTTTTTTTTACAGTATAATTTCTTCAAATAATATGATCTTTCAAGGTTAAAACATCAATGTAAAAGCTTTGAAAACCCTTGTGTCAAATATCATCGCAGATTATGTGGCCTTTACGGATCCATGTTATTCCATAAGGTCAACATCTATGGCCTTCCAGGTCAGAAGCAGGAGCCCAAGACATTATAATGTATTAAGATATTGGTACTTTCATCTTTTGGCAGATAATTCAGCAAACTTTGCTGGCTACATCCTGGAAGCTTCCTCAACCTGAGACTAATGACTGGGAAAGTATACCAACCATGGAGGAGAGAAAAGCTTGCAAACAAAACTTTCATATCTGTATCTCCAGGATTTTTGATTTAATGTTCTAATCGATGAGTCCCGCAGGCCAAAACAAAAAGGGAGAGAGATTAAAGACCTGCAAAAGTAGACCCACAATATTTATCAATCCTTCTTCCTCTGGGCTGTGATGTAGAAAATGCGAAGATGCCGGGAATGGCTGACAGTGATAAAGAGAGGAAGGAACAAATAGGGTTGTTGGGGTGTGGATGACGGTTCTCCACACCTTCGCTCGGTTCCTTCGCTTTCCCTCTCTCGAAAATGTTTTTATTAGCCCTGTCAGGTTGCAATTTGCCTAACTGCAAATACACAGCAGGCTTAATTAAGAATTTTTGACCAGGGAGACTGTCAAGTCCGGAAACATTAAGGAGATGAAACCAGGTGTCGTAAAGATAGATGGACACAAAAATGGAAGTATGAGGGATGAGGAGAACAGAAAGAAGGGAGGGGGAGGAGTGCTCATGGAGTACAACAACGTGGTATTCTTCTGTTGCTCTGGGCATCCAATTGAGGTGGGGAGGAAAACATAGGGGACAAATGATTTTTTATGCATTAACAGCCTGGCGGTGAAGAGCAATAACAAGGACGAGATCGGCACTAAAATGTTTGACATCCTGCATAGAGATCAATGCAAGTCCAGCTTCACGCATTAACACGCCATACACACGTATCACCACACATCCGCCTGCGATACCGGCCCAGATAACATAGCCTGCACCCCAAACACTGCAAAGTGCAGGCCAGTCGGCCTCAAGGATGGATCAATTGGAACTCCCTATCAAATGCCGAGATAAAGGTGTGATAATAGTTGTAAATTTGGTATTTCATGTACGTTTTTGTAGAGTTAATTGGTGAGGTGGACAATACAGGTGCATCTCAATAAATTAGAATGTCATGGACACAATTAAAAGAACCAAAGACTTAAACTACTTCAGTCTGTGTGCACTGAATTTATTTAATACACGAGTTTCACAATTTGAGTTGAATTACTGAAATAAATGAACTTTTCCACGACATTCTAATTTATTGAGATGCACCTGTATGTTGAAAAACTGTTTTTATCCATAAAATTATATTTTGTGGGGTCCAAGACAACATTGGACCCCATTGACCCTATTGTATGAAAAAAAAGAAACACAGAGACATTTTTCAAATATGTTATTTTTGAAAAGAAAAATTAAGAAAAAACAGACATTCAAGTTTTGAATTTCTGTGCAAAAATTATTTCTTATTGGTAGACTTTGACATAGTGGCTGAACAGACAGTGATTAAAGTTCACATAATGTGTTTTGGCAACACGGTTTAAGGAGGCGAACTATGCCCCATGAGTCAGCCAATCCCACAATGCACCAGAACTGTTTCAAAACAGGCAAGTGTGAGGAGACAAACAAGATCACCTGCTTCCAGTAGGAGCATTCATCTTCTAAACAGAAGATTTCAAAAGCCTGCATTTCACAGTCAGCCCCCACCGCCTCTCTCTTTCTTCCTCGTTCGTTTTCTCTCAATTCCCCCAACTCCATCCAATGAAAATCAATAACCTATTGATCAGTTCCCTCCATTTCCATTATGCCCTGACGACAAAAGAGCCTGCGATTGTTGCGGCAAAGTTATATACTTTTCATCCATTTTGCAAATGACTAACTTGCAAAATTCATAGTGTACTTGAATGGGATTGTCTGGTAAAAGTTAAGCACATGTCAAATCACTCCAAGGAATTGAGGACGCGTTGATGATTGTGTGGTGTCTGGCCATTCAAGTATTTTAATACAAATGGAAAAAACACAGTATTTGAACCCGTTTTCTGCTTTAATGTTGACACCCCCCTTCTTTACCCCCATAAAACACATCCAAAGACTCACACACACCATAGACAATGCTACAGGCAAAATCAATATTTCAAGAAAGAAGGGGAATATTTTTAGCCGTGTTTGATACAAAATGTTTGGATAAATCATGACTGTGGTAAACGAAGCGAATCTGAAGTGGAAAAAATAAAGGATGCAAAACAAAGAGACAGAGCATCTAGAAGATCCCTAGAATAGAAACTGGAGATTTCAGCGGGTCAGCATTGAGGGTCAGTGGGACATTATGCAGGACGCAGCTCTATTATGCACAATATGTAGATGTACAGACCTTAGTCGGGGTAGACGGCCTGTTTAAATTGTTTAAATTGATGCCAATGAGAACAAGGCAAAATAAAATGTTGAAAATATTTATTTTCAAGAGAATTCAAGTGGCAAAAAAAAATCTGATAATATTGGTTATGTAAAAAAAATTATTAAAAAAAAATTTATTTAAAAAAACCCTATTAAATAGGCCAGGAACAGAAATGATAGGAGTCTAGGAGCAAGACTAAGAATTTATAGCTATGAATTTATTAAGGTTAAAGGGATAGTTCACCTAAAATGATAATTCTGTCATTAATTACTCACCCTCATGTCGTTCCAAACCCGTAAGACCTTTTTGATATTTTTGATGAAATACGAGAGCTTAAGAGAGAGAGCTGCTGACCCTGCATAGACAGCAACACAACTACCATGTTCAAGGTCCAGAAACATAGAAAGGACATGGTTAAAATAGTCCATGTGACATCAGTATTTCAACCGTCAACCGTGATTATATTAAGCTACAAGAATACTTCAACAATTTCTTCTCTTCCGTGTCAGCCTTCACCACGCGTTCACGACTGTACCATGCATTCTGACGTAGAACCTGGATGTGTCTATAGTCTGACATGGAAGAGAAAAAATGTGTTGAATAAAGTAGTTTTTTTTTTTCATCAGGTTGAACCACTGATGTCACATGGACTATTTTAACAATGTCCTTACTATCTTTCTGCCTTGAACGTGGTAGTTGCAATGCTGTCTATGCAGGGTCAGAAAGCTCTCAGATTTAATCAAAAAACATCTTAATTTGTGTTTTGAAGATGTTTTGGGTGAACTATCCCCGTAAGTATAAGACACAAAGATGACACACAGAAAAAAACATAGGCTATGCCTTTGCTATTTCCATGAAACCTTTGGACCCCATTGACTTACAGCATATAGACAAAACCACAGAAACATTAGGCCATATATCTTCTTTTGTGTTCTGAATAAGAACAAAAACCATGGATGGAACTAAATGAGGGTGTATGATGACAGAATTTTCATTCTGTGTTTACTATCCTTTTAAAGTGGAAAAAAGATTGAGGCAAATAATAGCCCTTAAAAATAACAAATTTCCGTTTGTACTAACATTTAATATCTTAACGCTGTATGTTGTACATCAACTTGTAGATGTAGCTTGTGGCGAGGAAGAGTATTTTGGGCGTTAAGTCCATATAACTCCCTTGCCAATGCCAATTTGATTGACTCCATCCAACGCTGATCGCTGTCAGTCAGCGCCCAGTCCACCTCCTATTGGCTGAGGAGGTCCGTTGATCCAATGACACCTGCTCTGATTGGACAAATAAATGGAGGGGGTGAGGACATTGATTTATCTGTGGTATTAGGAGATCAATTAATCCCCATTGTGTGTGCCAGCACAGATAGAAACCAGTGTCTTATTGCTCATGGCTTGTTTCTGCATGGCGAAGATAAGGATCCCCCATGGCTTTCCAATTCAAACTCAATTCCGATCTGATTGAAACACGTAGCTATTTCGATGCTACCACAAGAGCAACATATACTGTAGAGCTATCAAAAACAGCCGCAAATAATAAGACAGAAAGAAAGAAAAAAACAGACCAAAGCAATAAGAAAGAAAGAAAGAAAGAAAGAAAGAAAGAAAAAGATCGGACAACGGTTGGGGGTGGAGGGTGCTGATTCCTACTTTTCAGTTTAAATAAAGATTGGCACTGGATAAGGGCCATTAATGGAGGAATCAGACAGGCCTTGCTATGTAGGACAAGAGCTGACTGCAGGGAGGTGAGTGGAAGGATCAATACACAGTCGATACACTCAACACTGCTCTGTGCAGACACACACTAAAGGGTGTGTGTGGCTTGCAGAGGGGGTGGAGGGGCATCTGCTCGGATCTGTTCAACCAGGCTGTGAATTATGAATTGCACGTTTTCAAAAATCCCCCGTCAGTTGGGACGTATTCGAAGCAGGTGGACGGACAGTTTTGAGGTCACTCAAAAAATGGCGGTGGTAAATGTTTTAGCAGCGGCAGGTAATGGAGTAACGGATGTTGGTCTACAGAAGGACGGTTTTTAACTGAGCTTAAAGATTGCAGTATGATTTTTGGCCACAATCGCTTTCTCCCTCTCTCTTTCTGTGTGGGTCACTCTCTCCTTTTTCCCCTCACTCTCACCGGAATTGATCGAGTATGCCTTTTCAATCCATCTCTCTGTCGCCTAGCAACCGGTGCTTTCTCGGTTGTGGAGGCTGGGAATGTTTTTTCCCCTCTCTATTTCTCTCCCAGTCTAAAGCCTCGTATTGAATGCTGAAGGTGCGCGCATACACACACGTACACAGATACTGATGACTGTAAATTCACTGCTCTACCAGGAGTTATTACATGCTATAAATGAAAACACTTTGCAACATATACAGTGTGTTGACTTGGCATAATAGTATAATGCTGAATATGATTATTTTAAGACCACAAAACTATATACATGTTCTTTTTGTTCACATATAAGGCTTTTGGCAATCCAGAATTCAGTTTGGCTGTTTATTTTTTATTTTTAAATTATGAAATAGTTCAAGCAAGCTTGTTCCAAAGTTACCTAAATTTCCAACGCGGATGTGTGAAGATTGCAAAGTAGAATAGGCTACATTTCAAAAACACGATATTCAATTTTAAATCTTAAGACATAGGCCTAATATGTGAACTAATAATAGCTAGAAGAACAACAAATAATAAAACATTACCAATCAGGCTATCAGTGCGGTTTCAATAAATGACAATAAAATCTATTATGGTCGATCACTGATAATATTGCATCATTATTAATTCTGCTGATGGACGTTATTGTTATTATTACAGTGTAAATGATGCTAAAATAAGGGGAAAAGCAGTGAACTGACACAATCGTGTGGTGTGGTGACGTCGACATTTACGTAGTAGCCTATGAGCTACAACCTTTTAGTGAATTTAGACAAATTGCATAAAGAAGAGATTTTTCCTTTCATGGCTTTAGTTGCAAAAGTCTAACACAAAACGCTGCTAGCCTACATGTCAACACACCTTATTGTGGCAAAACTTAAAGAAATAGTTTGTAATTTAAAAAGTTACTGGAAATAAAATATTGGGCTAAATATTAATATAGCCTACAGCTGGACATAGGCTACCTGACAAAGAGATGTTGCACGATGATCTCCTATATTTGTTGCTGCGTTTCACATACTTCCTATGGAGAACGAAACCTGCAAAAACAATAAATAAATAAATAAATACACAAATAAATAAATAAATGTGTGTATTAATACACAAATTCTTGTTTAAATACATATAGAAATAAGTAAACGTGATTAAAGTAGCCAAATAAGTAAAATAAATGGGTGGGCAAAAGGAAATGCTAAACTCATCCTATTTATTTTCATGCATTTCCTGTCAGCGGGAAAGCCGCGCCCCCAGCTATCACAAGACCCGACCAAGTTCATGGTTGACACCCTCTCATTAGCATGTTGTGCAGAGGAGAAATAAATGCAGAACTACATTCAGAAATAAATGAGTGATCAAAGGAAAATAAATAGGATGAGTTTAGCATTTCCTTTTGCCCACCAATTTATTTTATTTATTTGCCTACTTTAATCACGTTTAATTATTTCTATATGCATTTAAACAAGAATTTGTGTATTTATACACACATTTATTTATTTATTTGTGTATTTATTTATTTATTGTTTTTGCAGGTTTCGTTCTCCATAACTTCCAGACTTACAGCAACGTAAACATAATTTTCATTCGGAAAAATAAGAGGTCAGATAAAAAAAGGAAAGTATATGACATCTGTGAAACAGGCTACAATAATCCATATAATCGATCATATTTAAATAATGCTGGCTATCAAGGACTGAGAAGGCAGAGACATTTCTGGGTGTTTAAAAATATGTAGCCTATGATTCGGTGTGCAGCTGTAGGCTACATTAAGGAAAAAGGAGATATTAGATATGAAAATAGTAGCCTATATAGCTACATACAGTGGGAAAAGAACATGCGATATAAAAAATAATGATAGCTGTAGCATATGTCTGTTAATTTGGAAAATATCAAATAAGCGCAAATTGAGGGTAAAATTAGAGTAAATTTATTTTGAATTTATATGAGAAAAAGAAAAACAGCAAAAGTCTAATAATGTATTAATCGTTATCTTATGATCAGCGTTAGGCCTACAACTGTATTTTTTTAGATAGGCTACTGACATTTATGAAACAGCAACAAAGACAAAACGTATGATATGAATAAAGTTTTTTTTTTATATACTCAAAACGATTTGATATATTTAATAGCCTATTATTTAAAGTATTACAAACAAAATTACAGAACGTACATTTCTAACATGATATAAAATGCGGACTAAAATACATCCTGATTTTTTTTCTAAACAAATAGTTTTAAATGCCACGTTTGGCTAAAATGGGGCATTTTCTGATGAAAAGCTTTATACGGGTCCCTGAGATTTCTACCATACCAATCGATCAGAATACGGATATATCGATGAGAGACCAGAGCCATAGATCACATGCTCTCTTTCGCAGAGCACTTTCAAATACACAGGTCTCTAAATACACGGAACACACTGAAAATTCGGTTCTACATGCAGAGCAGGGCTCAGTCTTATAAGATGATATTATCATCGCAAGAGACTTTAACCATAGAGTTTAATAACCAATAACTGAAAGGGGTTTACAGACTGAATGTATTTAACTTTCAAAGGTCCGTTTATAATTCTTAACAAAAGGAAACATGAATTACCGAATAACAAGAACTTATAGCCAAACAACCACAGCAGCACAAAAATATAAAAGTAAATATTAATATATGTTTTCAACCTGTTTGCTGTGTAGAACATACATTTTTTATTTGAAATAATGTATTCGATATATTGATCTTCTTAATAAATCGTGTCAAGAGCTCTATAATACCTATATCGTATGAATCGTTGTTCAGTAATCTCTGAAACAGAAATTATTATTGTTTTAGGAATACAACTTTTCAGTTACTACAAGAAAAGATGACGTTCCAAAGATCTTGTTTATAATTTAAGTTAAAACGACATTGCAACAAAATATTTTGTCAGAGAGTTCTACTTTTTGCTCCACGTTTTAATTTAAGTATTAAGGTACAAGATACAAGTGTTTGCTTAACAATTATACTATAGACTATCAAAACGTCGGGGATTTTTTAAAACAAAGTTTTAAGGTGGAATGAGGTGTTACAGATCCAAATCTTGAAGTCTCACCTAACTCCATTCTGCAATGGTCAGTTTCAACAGGACTGCTTGACTTCTGCCAATAAACCGATTCAAGTAAATTTACTTTAGGGTGTGATCGATCAGCCAAGTGATACTACTAATGCAGTCAAGCAAATTTGAGTCTATCTTTGTCACACTTTGTAATAGAAACTGATCAAACCCATAGAAAAAATGCCTGGACCTTTAAAGCACACTAAACAAAAACATTTTATCAGCAGTACACACTTTTATAAATGAACAGCTTCCTATATCCGAATGACAGGATTAAAATGCAATAACTAAGGAAATAAATGGATTAAAATATTAAATATATAAGAAATACATTTAAAGAAAAATATTAGAAACAAATTACAAAGAAATTCAGGGGGAAAAACTTCGTTTGAAATTCGGCAAGTTAACATTTTTGTTGTAGGTACTTTATTTGTTATTGTGCTCTTTGAATATTTCAGGGTAACTCGTTCTCAAAAATATTGATTATTTATTATTGGAAGGCCTAATGCAATTTAAAATAATCATTTGTCATTATGGCCGAGATACATTTTCAAGAGATTATTTCTGACAAAAATGTCTCAATCTAAAGTGTAAATGGCTATTTTATGATATAAAATATACAGATACATCATTATAATGCAACCGGTGCACACATTTATTAAGCAATTGTGTTTGTCGACTCACACTCTTAGAAATGCAAAAATAAAATATTGAGTGTCTATGGCTTTCCTAGTCTCTATTTGGATATCGACAGCTTTAATATTTCATACTATGTGAGCCACAGGGTACGTCTAGCTCTTTAGAATATGCGAGCGAAAATTAAATCAGGGTCTGCTCTCTAATAATTTATGCAGCGAGTACAATGTTACATTATAGGCTCCTAGACATTATTCAGAGAATCAAACACTGTTATTATAGAACAGTACAAAACTTTACCCCCTAAAGAACTCCGTTTCGGTTGAGTAGATTTTAAATATGCAGTATGAGCAACCTCTCAACCCACGCAGGCCCACACAAATAATTACAATTAGAAAATCAGTATAAAATGTGTCATTAGGCAAATATGTTTCTAGGTGCAGCATTTGGTCAAAACATTTTTACAATTTAAACAGGTCACTTCTTGAAATCTCACTAAAATACTTTTCCCCCTTATATTTATATATCGAAAAAGTTTGATTCACATTATCAAAAGTATGTACAATCTCATTCACCATGTGTTTGGCACGTTTATATAATTTAACCCGATAAACCATTGACATTCTTTCCTAACTTTATTATTTATCGCCTTTTTCATTTTATGTTTACATTTAGCAAATATAATAACTTGTAAATATATCGACAGGTAGGTAAAGGCGCTGTATAGGCAGCAATATACGTTGTGTCAATATCATAAATGTAACGACATGCAAAAAAAATTATCATAAAACTGACTGAACGATGTTCTCGCAAACGCATCAGCTGTTACCGTTCATCTCTATATACATTAACCCGCATTCAATTATCCTGTCATAGCAGAGCATGATTTTGTAAATAGCAAGGAACAAATCAATGCAATAATCAATTGTGGTTGTGTCCAGATATATGAGCCAGAAATATCTGAACCCTTTTGGTCGTGTATAGCACACACGGCCGCCACATAACATTATCGTATCACTGACCCTTGAGTTCATTTAGATGTTTGGAACTAATATAGCCTTCAAAAATAGCCTACAGTGAACATTGGAGTTAAGGATTATGTTGCATATGGCCAAATACCAACTAGTGACTACTTCACAACTACTTAAAATCTACACAAAATCACATTTTAAGTGTATGAGAATAGAAATAGTGATGGCACCGCGAGTAAAAATCTGCAAGGCTGCAGCAAACAGATTTGTGAGCGGCCTAATTTATTTTCGGTAACACTGATCGCAAGGAGCAATAAGAAAACAGCAATCCCAAAGGACAAGGCTGTTTTTTTCTAATGTCATGGTCCTATTCATCATTATAATAAAATTATAATTTCCTATCTGGATATTTGCAGTGAGGCTAAATGAAGTTAAGCTAAGTATTGTTGCTTTGGGTCTTTAACACACACAAAGATAACTGTTTTGCTGTTCCTCATCCAGCATTAAGATCCAATGAAATTCGACCGAAAAGAAAGTGGTCTTTTTCTATTTAGCCTATAAATATATCGATGTTTTTCTTCCGTTTTATTTATTGACGGCAATAAATATAGTCAAATAAATGAGTGGGCCTAGTCAGTGACAATGGGGATTCACCCTTCGCGAGTCCATTCTTAGAGAAAACAAATATATTACATTTATTGCCCATCCCATTCTAGATGATCGATGTATTGATCGATGACTGAGTGCATTAATAATAGGCGTGAACCGGAAGTGATCATCTGGGGAAAAAAACAATAACAACTAAATATTGTCATATTCATTACATCAAATTAATTTTAGCAGTGTTAACTATTATCTTATAACATTTTAAATACATAGGCTGTAATCTCACTACTTTTGGAGTAACCATATAGGCCTACAGTGTTTTTTATAAGTAGAACAGGCCTACTAATAAGTAGCCTAGCTGAAAACTGAAGACTAGTGAATCACAAAGCCAGGCCTGTATGTAAATGTAACAACTAAGTAAAAAAAAATCAATGTAATACATTTGCATGTTATCCTTATCCATGCAGCATCATGGAAATACAAAACAAATATCTCGTTGAAACTTGTCTAATGAAATTGTATGCAGCCTAAAACTTGAGTGAATATAAAGTTTGACTTCCCCCCCTTTTTTGCTCACTTTCTTTCTCTGTTTTAATACGGTTGTTTATTTATTTTTTTCGGCTATTCAACTTGCCAATAATTACATCACATGAGTTTCTGCCACAACATAAATCCGTATAAAACTGCAAATAGCCCATTTGGCTGATAATGAAATTTCTTTAAACTTTCAAACGTTTAACACGAATATGATATAATTAATCATGTGATCTCATGTCGTTCAAAAGGAATTTGACTATCTTATCTAGGCTACTTTGGGTTTGGGAAATCCATTAATATTTAACCATTTAGATGTTGCGCGCTGGCGCCAAGTTAAGCAACTTCATCAGGAGAAACCGATGAATCATGTCCACAAAGGAATCCCCAATAATTCAAAACAACACCGCTAGTGTCAAAGTGTGCAGATGTCACGCCATATATGTAAAAAAAAAAAAAAATACAATACGCTCTCTAATTTAACGACAGCAGAGGGACGAATTGTGAGAGCATAAGTGAATCACCCATATTAGGTGTCTCTCGTCTGTACAACAGACAGTATTGGTGACGTCAGCCATAGTCTGAAGCAGAGTGAGTGTACACCCTTTAAAAAGGCTTGTACACCTTGATGAAGTTTCACAAGTATATTTTATTCTTTAGTTCTTTAGAAAACGTCTACTGGCGCTTTAAACAAACCAGAAACCAATAGGCTCAAGAACTTGTATAATGAAACAAGACTTTTTTGAGCTACAAAACTACCTCAAGATCCCCACATAACCAATTTTTTTTCCTGACTAGAAAAAAAAGGCTCTTTGCTGAACCTAAGAATACCCGAAGAACCTTTATTTTGTGTGGTGCGCGCAACCGTGCACACAGGCACAGCACATCTTAATATATTGCGCGGTCACGAGGCAGACACTCTCACTCGGTCAGCTTCGACTGTCAATAGTAAGACGCGCGCCACGGCGATAGATACAAGCGTTTAGACACCAGGCGTTCGTACATGTGCGTGGTGAAATGCTGGATTGACTAACATTGAAGATCTCAGGGATCAATGGCGCGGCTTTGAGATCGTTTAAAATTTATTGGAAGGGTGAGTGTGAGAGAGAAAGGAAAGAGAGGGAGAGGAAAAACAGTGTCTTTCAACAATGGAACTTAGAATGGAAAACATTGGGAATCTGCACGGCGTGTCACACTCCCATCAAACGGGGGACTTGATGAACTCTCCACACGCGCGACAGTCGGCGACACATAGGAACTTGGTGTCATCGCATGGGAGGTCAGCGATGGTGTCCAGCATGGCCTCGATACTGGACGGGGCTGGGGAGTATCGCACGGACCATTCGCTGTCCGGTCCTCTGCATCCAGCGATGACCATGTCGTGCGATTCGAGAATGAGCCTGAGCAGCACTTACACCACCCTGACGCCGCTGCAGCACCATCTGCCTCCCATATCCAACGTCTCAGAGAAATTTCACCACCACCCGCACCCTCACGCTCATCACCATCCCGCGCACCAGCGTCTCGCCGCCGGGAACGTAAGCGGCAGCTTCACGCTGATGCGGGATGACCGGGGCCTCGCGTCTATGAGTAACCTATACGGCCACTACTCCAAAGACTTGTCCGGGATGGGACCACCTTTATCGCCTCTTTCTAACAGCCTTGGGTCTTTGCACAACTCTCAGCAGACTCTGAGCGCGTACGGTCCGACTGCTCACCTGGGGAACGACAAGATGATTTCTACGGGAGGCTTCGAGACTCACGCTGCGATGCTCGGCCGCGGCGAGGAGCACCTGGCGCGGGGTTTAGGAGGCCACGGGGCGGGCATCATGTCTTCTCTTAACGGCATCAACCACCACCACCACCACAGTCACTCACACTCTCAGGCGAACGGGTCGGTGCTGTTGGAGCGGGACAGGCAGGCAGCAGGATGCGGCGGACAGGGTGGTGGGTCAGGGCAGGTGGAGGAGATCAACACTAAAGAGGTGGCTCAGCGGATAACGGCGGAGTTAAAGAGGTACAGCATCCCACAGGCAATCTTTGCCCAGAGGATCTTGTGTCGCTCTCAAGGAACTCTCTCGGACCTCCTGCGGAATCCCAAACCCTGGAGTAAACTCAAGTCAGGTCGGGAGACGTTCAGACGGATGTGGAAGTGGCTGCAGGAACCCGAGTTCCAGCGCATGTCGGCCCTTAGGCTTGCAGGTGAGTGAGGGTCACTGAAGTTTCCTCGTGCAAAAGAGGAAATCAAAACTATAAAACTAAAACATTTTTTTTTTATGTTCACACAAAACAATCACACAAAACAAGATTTTGTGTGATTGTTTTGTGTGAACATACAAAAAAATGTTTTAGTCTTATCTCCTTCCATACTCTTCAATAAGGTAATCAATACACTGTGCATGGACCCACAAATATTCTTTGTTCTTAATAGTTGTGCTTGACATCTCATATTTCACCTAAAGGCGTCTGAAAGACAATAAAATTACAGACGATAATGATTAAAACGTTTAGAAAGCAGACAAACAAGCCGTGTATCCTTAAATTAAATAAACAAGTATTTTAGCGACATCTAAAATTATTCCACTGACTATATTTGCTGATAATATATTTGCTGAGCAAATGTAGGTACATAATTATAGCCACTGTCAAATTATTAGAATGTGTTTAAGACTGAAGGCAAGAGAAATCAGTTAGCCCGTGTAAAAAATAAAAAAATAACATACACCATCTGTGGCATATTGTAGGTGTTTATGTTTGTTGAAATGCCTAATGTATCATGACTTGCAGGTCATTACAGTACAATTAAAAACTGATATTTATTTTTCAAAATATTTCTTTCTAAATAATTTGATTCCACTGACTTCAAAAGACATTAGCAAAAATTTGTTTTGCACCAACCTGTCACCTATAGCTACTCAGCTTCATTTATTTTCCTTTTCCTTCAAACTAAAACAGTACAGACAAATGTGCAATCTTGACCTGGTATTCACTCAAAAGGAACTGTGTAAAACTGAATAAAAAGGTATGTGTACTGGACATTACCTTGGCATAGGGGCCGCTGACCCGTCCAAACCTATCACCTCACGTCGTATTTCAGTTGTGGGTTCAATTAAGCAGGATATAGTGGCATATTTTAGTTCCAGTCAATGCCCCGTTGAAAAGCACTTAATGGAATGTAAATTGTTCCTTTGCGCATTTAAAGTTGTTCTGGTAAATAAAGATTTAAACGCTATTCAATTGTCCTCTTCAGTGCCGTTGCTGTTAAAGCTAATTGGGCATCGAGATTTTTTTTCCCCCATCCACACCCTATTAAAAGGAAGTTACCCTAAACGGAAGACAAACTCTATACTGCTACAGGTAGTAACTTAGATGTATAGTAACTCTGTGTCTTTCGGGCAACTTAGCTTTTACACTTAACGATTCATGATGCTATCATTACACAAGCACTTTAAAGTGTGACCCTTTAAATAATGTTTATATATATGCGAAAAATATTAGAAATATCACGTATAAATTATTTTAAAACGTCTTACATTGTAGCTTTTAGTAGACGTGCTATTGTGTAGGTGTATTAACTATTGTTAAAACAGTAATGTGACAAACCCCGGCATTCTTTGAATAAAATAATACCTTTTATTAAAAAAAGCCCTTGCACGTCTCGGATCTATAGTAAATTTAGCTCAATGAGGAATTATGGTATGCAAATAACAAAAGCAAGTGCATTTAAATGAGCCATTATGCACTGCACGCATGTAGAAGGGGGGTTGTGTTTCATAGAGAGTCTGGGAATACTCGTTCACTACATCAATCAATAAATTAAAATTACTATTCCAAATTCATCACAGTCACAAAAATCAATACAGTGGCACTGCTTGGCTAATGTGAAAATGCCTGTATCTGTGGGATCATTTGGTAGTGTTCTTCTGGGCCGCTGAAGCGTCATTTTTTTTTTTTGACAGCAATGCTAGTTAAAAACAAACACAAATAATATTTTAGAATATAAAAACGACAAATTAAGCAGCGTAGGCTATATATGTCAAATCAGACATGTCACGCGTAAATATGACAGATAAATTGCAATCCTCAAATACTGCGCAATGCGCAATGTTTAAAGATTGCATTAATGATGAAAAACAATTCGCCTCAGCATCTGTGCTGTATTCCACACTCCATCTAAATGTATTTGGCCCAATCAATAAAGCGATCAATAAAGATAGCCAGTACATCTATCAGTTATACCGGCTCAGCACTCTCTCCCATTGGACTCTGGATTTACCTACTGTTTCGTTTAGCAGGAAGGATGCAGATTTTACTGTGTATCATACTGAGTCTCCCCTAGTCATGAGCGCGAGAGAACAAAAGCAACACAATAAAACAATGTGTTTATATCCGCAATGTACCACGACGAGATGGTAAATTTGCCTTTTTTCTTATATAAATTTAAACTAAATGTAATTTAAGGCCTGTTCTCTAAATTACTTGCATAGCATCCTTATGGGAATTCTTCCCACCCCCTTGCCCTTCTGTGTTTTCTTAAACCACAATTTCTGTTAAACTACACAGATAAGAATTAGTCTCTCCCATGAAATTGAGTGCAATCAGTCGATTTAGGATTGGTACTACATGTTATAGCCTATATACACACTTTAACACTTTGAAGTGGAGTGTTTGATTTTCACTCAACATCATCATCATCCTCCTCATCAAAATGACTTCCAGTCTCGCCTCTAGTTCCCAGCCCACGAGGATGGACGCAATTGATTTAGGATTAGCGAATCGAGGCATTTTCAGGGGAGACGGGGTTTGGCAGGCCAAGAAAATGATCATTGTTGACCTTAATAATTGATAGAGCCAGAAGTGAAAAATGAAGGAGCGGTCACCTGTTTGGTAAACAAATGCATGTAAGTCGTTTTTAAATATGATTATTTCAGGATGTTCGAAGAGAGTCTTTTACTCTCAAGCAAATTCCATGACTACGTCTGCATCTTTAGACCCACAGTATGTATGCCCTATGTGACTAGTCTCGCATCATAGTTTGGGTCTATATTACAAGCAGTGAATTTGTATTGATTTCCATTGCTCGGTTTGCTATTTCAATAGCTTGAGTTGAACCAAATGGGAGAAACTTCACTTTCGTCCCCTCCCCCTTTGGCCTACTGACTTATTCTAATTTTAAAGATAGGGTTTCTCCCTTATGCGCATTATTTAATGACTTACGGGGAGTCGACTTTTAAATGTATTGTTTTCATATCCAATGTTATGTCGAGGTTCATCTTGCATGGACCCAATTTTTTTTTTACTATAAAAGTGAATCTTAAATCTAAACACTGTGATGTTTATGTGTGAATCTAAACAGTGTGAATAGTAAATCTAAAAAAATAAGTGCTAAATAAAGACAGTAGCTACTTTTGTTCTGACTACGCACTTCAAAGGCAAAGCGCTCGATCAGCGAACTGTTGCTATGGTAACCTCGTAAGCCAAGGCTACTTCGCTTCGTTGGCGTCAATTTAGTGAATAGCGACTTATCACAATTTTTGTTGTTACTTAAACGCTGCTCAAAATTCACTCTAATCTAGGCGTACGTGTAGCCTATATAATACATAGCCTGCATACGAATATAAGAATTTCTTATTCGCAAACAACGTGGATATGCGCATGTAGTTTGCTTGAGACGTAGGTGCCATTGCATCTATATTTAGATTTATGTCTACATATGGCATATGTTTATTCAGCTTTACATCGTGATGTTTTAACCTTATTTGCAACAGTAAATGCCATTATTACAGACAACATACAGTATCTTATGTAATATCTTAAACCAGCTCATTACTCCTGTTCTTTAAAATAATTGAGGACTGAGTAACATATGTACACGGCACCATAAGATCTAACACGGTTGCTCTATAATGCGTGCAGTAGTGTCTCCGCAAGCTTAGATTTTCATGATCAATCCCTGTGCTCGCCCGCCAAAATGGATCGATAGGAGAGAGTGACCTTTAAATCAAATTGCTAAGAGACCGTACCGCCTAGGAGGAGAGCATCAAAGGGTTAAATTGCATTGCGTCACCACTAAATCTTATACCAAGTGGGGGAGGTAATAATTTTATCATAGCTGATATTACAGAACAACGCCTCCAACTCGATTGAGTCAAGGCACAAAGCACTTGGGCATGTAGTAAATATACTTTACTTTATGCCTTTATCTGATGCATCCTAGAGTGACCTAAAAGCTATAGTTCCACTGTAAACATAATTATTTTTCTTACATTGCCAGTTAGGGTCATTTATTTGGTCACATCATATTAAAGAACTCCTGTAAATCTTTCTCGTGCAAAATAATTTTAATTATTGAATTAATTTGCATTTACAGTTTGACAATGTAATATGTCCATATTTGACCCAACATTGGGTTGAAACAACCCAGCATTTTTTTAGAGTGTATATATATATATATATATGTGTGTGTGTGTGTGTCTGTGTGTGTGTTTGTGTGTGTATTTTTACATGCGTGGATGCACAGCCTTTAATTGGCAAAAACAACAACAATAACAACAACAAAACCTAACCCTAGTGCATAAAAAACATTCAAACTGACCAGTGTGGTTAGATTCAAAACCACATGTTCCCTCCAGAGGCTGAGAGACTGGTTACTGACACATCTTGAGGCATCAAGGGACATTTAACAATGTAGTGACTCTGTTGGTGTGCCATTACACCGCACACATTGAGCCCACAACATGCCAAATTAGTCAATCAGACCAACTTGTAACAGCTGTGATACCCAGAGCCCAACATCGTTTAGTGGTACAGCATCATTGAGTTTTAGTTTGTCAACATTTTGAAATATTCCTTGAAGTTACAGTCTTACAAATAAAGACTGTAATAATGATTCTTCAGATTCCAGAAAGGACAACCTTCCTAGAAAGACCCTACAAGAACCATTTTTGCTGTATGGTTCTTCGGAGATGGAAAAACTGTTTTTGATGTTACAACATATGTTCTCTAGATCAGATCACCAGTACAAAAGAAGAAATTCTGACTGGAATCTTTTTTTATAAATTAATTTTATTTATTTATTTTTTTTTCTTCTGTAGAGTGTAGTTGAGCATGTTCAATGACAGCTTGAGTCCACAAAAGAAATGAAACCTATTGATCAATCCTGTGGTATTTTCAGAGGTTTTAAATGTTCTTTCAAGACTTTGTGGAGGGTGTTTGGTCCCTCAACCCTTCAGACCTCTTAAACTCACTTCACTGTAATTGCAGGTCAAGCAGTCTTTACAACCAAACACATGCCAATGTGTCGATATGCCTATAGAGAGGATGTTTAACTTAAACAAGTTTTATTAGACCATTCAATTATTGATCTCACCACAACAGTCCTGTGTTATGATCCTGTCAACATTAATGAGATGAGTAAGAAATGCTTAGTTCTTAAAACAAATGTTTTGAGTACTAACTTGTACAGTAGTTAACCTACAGGTTTGGCCCTTTACCTCGCCCACCACCCGCCTTTACGGCTAACTCAGCAGAATCAGCCCCTGTCAAAACATTGACCTTTGAGACGATTAGCACCAAGTCACGCTGATAAAACCAGCGGACATCCAATAAATCAAATCAGAGAGAAAGATAAAATCAATCCATGATAAGTCCTAAAGAAATGGTAGCCTACCAGTGGGTTGTTTTAAAGGTGAGAGACTTTTAAGTGTCATGTGCTTGTTTAGTCAGGACACTGGAAAAAAAGCGGAAGAAGGTGTAACCTCATTAGTAATGTTCTAGAGTGACAAGCCTCACCCACATCATACTTACCCCACATATCAGCTGTAGTGTTTCCCAACCCAGACCCTCTAACAGATTAGCAATTCATATTCATACAAGGGCAATTTCATGACACACTGACTTTTTAACCACCGCTGGATAGGCCTCTATGGAAGCTCCCAATTTCAGCTCAGCCGCACTATATGCATCGATCCTAGGCAGACTGGTCGGCTGAGCGGCGCAGCCAGTCATCGATCCTTGCACTCCCTCAGTCCTCCCACTTGAAATCCAAGAGAGTGCACATACACCTCCAGCTTTCACAGGAGACACCATTTATTTATTTATTTAGACTTTGTGAAGTCGAGAACCCTTGGACTGAACCGTTATTATAGTTCCAATTAGCCATGATGATGAACCCAACTTTAACCCTCAAAGACATGAACCTGCCATGGGCCTATAAAGCAAAATGTATTCCTATACTTCAAACATGTATGACTGCCTTTGATGGCTAGTACATTTATCATATCCTTCACACACACTGTATTCTGCAATATCAATAATTTATCATATGGCAATTCATATTGTAAGATTTGAACATATAAGACTGATAACCATCTGAAACATAGAACATAATTTGCTGATTTAGACACTATACACTGCACTCAGGGTGCAACAATTAAGGCAACAAAGGTCAAGAAGTCTATTGGTCTTTTTACGTAAGTTTATAGGCTATACCTTTCAATATCCAGTCACCACAAAAGTTACTTACCATAGCAACAGAACGCTGATCGAACGCCTTCCATTCGAATTGGTATCTGACGTTATGTCGACCAACATAAGCAGGCCTACGGTCATTAATGTTTTATATTAAACTACAGAAATTAAAAGAACAACAAAAAAAAAAACTGATTCCTCCAAAATATCATCCGCACGCACACCGAAAATACTTGCACAATACGCTTCACTATAGTACTAAACTACATATTTATGTCGTAGCCCAGTGTATAACATTTTATTAATGTTGTTTACATTTTCCTTGTTTTTATGTCTTCAATATTCTCTTCGTTAACGCAAATATTCTGACGTAAGTTCATGGCTAATGATTTGCGATAATGTGTTGGCTTCAATAACTATAACCGACTAACCGAGTTGTTATTTAAAATTACCTGAAAATTAGCATACTGATCTTTCCTTATTGCATTACACTAAATTTAGTTGAGTATTTAGAGAGAGCCTTGAGCACAATGTTGTTTACAAGAAGAGCTTCCCAATTAACACAATATTCTAGCAGATAAAAAATGGCAAAAAAAAAGAAAGAAACTGACGCATAAAGGTGTTATTTTATAACTCTGTTTTCATATTTCAAATAGTGTCTCGTTATTTGACTTTTTTTCGGTTATTCAAATAAGCCTATAGACTGAATTTGCATACAATTCATATACACTTGTTCGAATCATAGTTGATGAGCATAATGAACATTATAATCCCCATGGGCCATACAATAAAAAAAGCATTTTATAGATCAAATGATAAATAAAAGATAAGAAATGCTTAAATCCAAGTGCTCACATTACAAAACGCACTTGTACATAGTCGAATAGATTAAGCCTAATTTATTAAAAATATATAAGCGTTAGCCATACATTTGCGGTAAATAGGCCTACGGAGTAATTTAAAGACGTACCTGCGGTTGGCCAATGTCCCACATCGAGACTAATTAACACTATCATAGGCCATACATAAATGAGGTTTTCTGGACGCGTGTAGCTGTGTTTTTTAGTCATTATTCAGATTCTGCAGTGTGTAGGCCTACTCATTTGTCATTCCCCTCACTGCACAGCACGCAGCGTTATTAAATTGGTATTATTTATAATTTAGACTCAGCGCCCCATTGGTACAAGGCAGGCCTACCATAGTTTCTGGCTCGTTACCAGAACAATTTTCATGGAACTATAATGAATTAGATGAAATGAATTTCAAAAACGAATTATTTACGGATTTATCGACCGGTATTGAACACCACAGGCCTACCCCGCTATCACTGGTGTGTAGCAAGGCAAGTCAGAAACTGCCCTGCTAGAGAACATATGAAACAGTCGTAGAAAACTTCGGAGTCGGTTTTTTTTTTTTATCATCTTAGATATTTGCGTAAATGAACATCTTAAGAGTCATTTCATTTAAAGGGGGTCCCCCTTTTATGATGAAAAGGTAATGTTAAATTTAGCAAGCCTGTTATCATACGCAAAAATAAATAGTAAAATAAAAAAATTAAAAATCATAGCGTAATTATTTTACGAAATCATTCTCACTATTATCATTTTTTTTTAATGTAGGGCCTACAATTCCACACATTCTTTAAAATTCCTTTCCGCATCATGAACAAGTGTCTTCTCATTTTATCACTTTGTCTTACTTTTGTCAGTAGTCAACTTTGTTAACATGATATTGTACAGGTAATTACTAGCCTAATTATTTTAAAAATAGATATTAAGAAATATAAGATTTAAATGATCTTTCTATAGTGTCGTGACCGTGAGTACAAGGCTAGTAATAGGCCTAATGGCTAAACGAACTGTAAACTGTCAACCCTGTATACCGTCAAATGTTTTTTAAAGACAGCTAAATCGCAACATATTTTTTACGTTTAACTTGAGAAGGCACAATGCAATTTAATAAAACCCTAAGGCATTTCTTTGTATGACAGAATTGAAAATCTTAAAGAAATTTATATAAAAAGAAACCTTTTCAAAACGAAAATGCACTTTTGTGAAACGACCGTTGCGCTCCACTGCTGCACCTGCAACAGAAGAGATGCCTGGTGAAAATCCTTTAATATTTTGTTTTGCTTAATTAATTGAAATAACAACTGTAAATATGAAGTTTGTATAACGTTCTATAATCATAAACATCATAACAAGATTCTGCCAGTTCTTCCATACAGATCATATGGAATCTTTATAGATCATATCACAGGCTACTGAGAGAGAGAGAGAGAGAGAGAGAGAGAGAGAGAGAGACAGAGACCCTACAGTCAGTCTGGTTTTATTTAGAATTTGTGAAATTTATCAAACGTGCTAATAACTGTCAAAGTTCGGATTTTTTAAGGTCTGTCAAAAATCCCATCCGAATGTTTCAATTCACTCTGTCACTCATTGCCTTATTTCATTCTGTACAATATATTCCTGCTTCTGTCCCACTCTCTGCTCACTGTAGCTCTAAAGTCTGCAGCTATCGATTTTCTCCTTTTCTACGCCGAGTTTGGTTCAGTAATCAGGGCCCCCTTCCCAACCGATCGATCAATATTGATTACAAAATCTTACGCCTGTAACCCGTTTACACCAGGGAATAGCGCCAGCGACACCTGCTGGTAGATTTTAACACCAAACACAGCCTAGATTTTTGGATAGAAATATAACAAATCTGTGCTGTTGGAGTAGCCTACTGAAAACCACTGACAAAAAGCAAATGACGTTCAAAAACAAAATCCTCAAATAAATCTAGCTGAAAGGTCGTCTACGTCAGATACGCTGAGGTTTGCGTTTTCAGGCGTAGTTATTTCAGTCGAGCATCACAGACGACTCATTACAATTTAAAAGGCTTTAAAGCTTCATCATTCACTTTAGACTCCGCGCTCCGAGACACCTTTATGCGATAGGAGTAATGTTATGCGAAAACAAATATTATAGGCACGTTAAAGTACCGTCAACATGTAAACGGTACACTTCAAGTGTACAATGCATTCAATACAATGCGCTCGTGTGTGTGTGTAAACGCAGAGTGGCTGATATGGAATCTGAATATGATGGATGCGGTCCAGGCAGTTAGACGCCTGTAGTAAACAGATTTGACTGCGAGAGGTGACGTGATCAATGGGCCTCAGCTCAGTGTAATTAGATACATGGCACCACAGTTTGGCTCCAGTCACTCCACAAACGCACACAGACAGATAAAATCCGAGTAAGACGCAAAGAGCTGCTGCTTTTACAGGCTATTGAGGCGAAGGAGGTAAGAAATGAATGATCCATTCACAAAAAAAACGCTGAGAGAAGCAAAAGGTCTGTGAGTGCATTGGAAAACAAACCAATAATAAAACATCTAGTGTAAAAATAAATATAAAATGTAAAAAAAAAAAAAATCTGGAAAAAAGGCATTTGATTTCCTTTGCACATAATAAAATCATTTGTGCTTGTGAGCTGTAAATGAACCAAAACATTTCCTAACACTTTGGTAGAACACTCGCAGTGTTTACTGCCCTGAAGTAGGCAGCCAGAATCTCTCTCTCTGCATTGACAGGACGGAAACATATACAAGGAGGTTTTGGTGTGAGTTAAAGGCAGTTCGAAAATACTTTGCCTCTCTTAGGTCCGTGCCCTCCAGTGGCCTCTGTTTGAAGTCTCAGACTACAGACCTGCTGGAGGGGCGTTCAGACCGAAGTCTCTGCGGACGAACCCACCTCCAAAAACAGACACATACACACTAAAATAGGATGAGTCAATACCCCCCTTGCGTCTTTCCTTTTTTATTTCTCTTTTTTTCTTTTCTCTCTCTCTTTTCTTTCTTTCTTTCTCTCACACACAAAGACCCCTACTTTTGTATACCAGTCACTCACTCTCCTACTGTGAGCCCAAACTGCATTAATATTGAATCAAACAGCAGTGTCTCCAACGACCAGGCTGAGGTGCTCACCGCTGGCCTGCTCTGTCTGCTCTCTTTAAAGGGATGATTTTTTACCTCCGGGGAGATAGAATGGATTTGTCTTAAATCACTATTAATCCACAGCCAAACAGGAGAGTTTGAACATTTCGACTCCCTGCGAAGCCGTTCATCTGTGGAATTTGCTCTGAAATAGGGCATTTCATATGTAGATCAAACACGAGGCTAATTAATTTTTTTCTTCTCCGTTTTCTTTGTCTACTTCCCTTTTCCTGATCTTTCTTGTTCATCTTCCTGATCCCCGCAGCTTGCAAACGTAAGGAACAGGAGCAGCACAAGGAATGCAATATGGCACCCAAGAAGCAGCGTTTGGTCTTCACCGACCTGCAGCGCCGCACACTCATCGCCATTTTCAAGGAGAACAAGCGGCCCTCGAAGGAAATGCAGCTGACCATCTCGCAGCAGCTGGGACTGGAACTCAGCACCGTCAGCAACTTCTTCATGAACGCACGTCGCCGCTGCGTTGACCGCTGGCATGAGGAACACCATCACGGCCATGTAGCCAATCCCAGCCAGCCAGGCACCTCCGCCACCACCTTCTCCAAGGCTTAAATCTAAATCCCTTTTCCCCTGGGCGGCTGAGACTGGATCAGTCCAACCTCACAGTCACCCGTTGCGTGCCAATCAATCCCACTGCTGCCAAAAATGGCGATGTTTCATGTTAAATGCAACCTTTTACTTTGGGACTGTTATGAAATCAAGCCAAACATCTCCACATGGAAAAGCACCACATTATATTCAAATAAACCACAAAAAAGTGAGCTGAAATGGTCTGTTTGTGCGATTGAGGACAAACGAGCACTTTCACAGCTCACAGCACAGAAGACTTGTTACTCAAGCAAGGTTGTCAAAGAAAGTCACCACCTGCATCATCACTCTCGGGCCCACGGCGGCACAATTCCCTAATGGCCAGTTGTTTCACTAAGGCTCTCAGATCATATGCTAAGCTAATGAATTGAGAGACTAATCGATACGGACAGAAAAGTGAAGGACGTTGACCTCTACTGAAGGTGAAATGGAACGAGCTCCCACAACAAGGACTCGCACGTTCGCCTAGCATGGCTCTCCATACGGTTTATTTTGCACAGATGGAAATGGAGGGCTGGACTGAGATGTTTCATGGCACTTGTGGTTAACACGTGTTCTTATAATCCAAACTGTCCGTAATGCAACAAGCAAACTAGTTGACAACTGTCTTCAAGTCTGGGGACAAAATACTGGACCATTTTTAGCAAACGGTGCACCCTTTCTGATCTCGACAGACTGCGACCTATGATATTTCAACTATGAATAGAATATTTTTCATTCCGTGTAGGTACACAATAGGCCAAATGTCAAGACAGGTACAGCCAAACACAACAAGGCACATTTTAAACACGTATGGAAATATTTGTTACAAAATACATCCACACACAACTGAAATCTTACTGACAAATCAAATATTTTGTTTATCCTGTAAAGTGGACAAGGGGTAAACAGTTTAAAATGTTACATTAAATCTAGTGCCAATAATATTTGCCTTAATATAATATAAAAGTTCACATACTCTCAGCCAGAGTCCACTCCCTAACTGGCATTATGTGCCATAGCAACCAACAATCATCTTTTAAAAAGAATCAGAATCTTTTTTAAAACAAAAATATGAAAATAATCAATGCTTTAAATCATTTAGTACAGCTAGTCTATAATAAAACCATCTGAAAAGGTAGAAATATCTCTACAGCAACACAACAGAAACAGAAAAACACACAAAAAAAAACAGTTTCTCCTCCTCTTTAATCCCTATTTTTCTTTTGATCTCTCTCCCACTTGCGTTCTCTTCATAATAGTAAAGCGGGTAATTGGTACAATGTATTTCTATTTCTTATTAAACTTGTGATCTGTGCATATGTAAGGCATCTTGTTGATCATTTGGAAAATTAATTAAAAAAGGACTTTCTAAAAGAATAACCAAACATGGGAGGACTGCAGATGGACATCTCTGCATTGCATGTGAACTACCACAGGTCATAACGGAAGGAACTTTCACTGACCATGAAAGAGATATCGCTCTCTCTTGGCGCTGTTGAAGAGTAAACAAACCAAAAATTTCTCCCAAAATCCTCGGAAAACCCTGCCAAATGAGTGTGAAACAAGGGCACAACCTTACCTCCGTGGGGAGATGTTCAAAATCAAAGAGGAGTCTTTTTTTAGTGTCTTTGAATGCAACAGTAGCATTTCTGGAAATGTTGCAGGACTTGCTGAACAGATAAAAGTGGGCATTGTTAATGCAATGATGCTCTGAGCATTGATTTATAAGCAGGTCCAGATGGAATCTGCAAAAATTTCAGGAGAGAAATCAGCTAAATTAATTCAAACGGTGCAATGTGTAGCTGAAAGCATAATCAAATTAGCCAAAATATTTAATAAATGGACGTTCAAGGGGCAGCAGATGTTCAGAATTTTGTAAATGACAGACTGTGGAAATCTGCAGTAATCTTTCACAGGCTTTTATACATAGATTCAGTGTGGGCCTGATTATGAGCATTAAGAGAGAGCAGATTTGTGCTACACAAATCAGCGGTCATCAATATGTACATTAGCTGATAAAACGGACCTTTTGTTTGTAGTGAGAACCAGTGTGGCTACCTCACTGAGCTTCGTGGTTTGAGAAACAGCCACTGATACCAAAGATTCTTTGACCTGCCAGTCCTGTGCTGCCAAAGGGAGGAATATACACCAAATACCAAAAGCCCAATAGCATAACCAAAGCTGTTACAGATGTAAACAAACATACAAATGAATTTTCACGTAAAGGTGATATATACACACTCATACAGTGCAGTCAGACTGCATAGCACCCCACTGAGGGATGCGGCTGCTGCAGATTGAGTTGAGTGCCTTTTTCCTTCAACAACGGGTGGGACTGCTCTGAAATACACACATATACACACAAAGCAGCACACACACTTGAACATTTTACACACGGAACGCGTTTTTGAGGTCCATTGCGCTGGTTTTTCATCGTGTTTCTATGTAAAGATGCGCTACATTGGTGTTTCCACCGTTGAGCCGCGTCCCGCGCTATTTTCAGTGTCTCGCGCGGGACCGCTGCGATTTAAAGGCGCCGTGTCTGGTTTTAAAAACGCGCCTGTGATCGTGCGCTATTTTCCATTCCTAAGCGCGGCGTCTCGCGTCTTTAAACGAAAGAACGCGTTCTGTGAGGACGGCACCTTGCACACTCATGCTAACATGCAACTGTACAGTACGCAGGCATACAGACATTGAAGCAAGGGGCGATTTTAACGTTAGTTTGATATAAACTGGTGTTCAAGCACTTTATAATGCCAACTTTATTATTTTTCCAGTATCACTTAACTGTAATTTTGGCTAAGAGCCCTTTAAAAGAAGGCCAGGTTTATTTCACATTAAGCTTGTCTTCAGAGTGAGGCCAGTTTATTTTATTTGCACTGGCGGACATTCGCAAAATATCTTTAAATGTTAGCATCGTGTACTTGCACCCTGATTTCACTAAGTATGCCACAGTACTGTATCTACATATGGCCTATTTTCAGGAGCACTTTCTAATTTAAATCAAGATATATCATAAATCAACTTCTAAAATACCAGACAGGACTTTAATCTGAACTATTTGATTCTCTACAGCAGTGGTTCCCAACCCTGGTCCTGGAGGCACCCCAACACTGAACATTTTGCATGTCTCCTTTCTCTGATACGCCACATTTCAGGTCTTGCAGTCTCTACTAATGAGCTGATGATCTGAATCAGGTGTGGCAGGGGTGGGCAAACTTGGCCCTTCCAGGCCACTTTCCTGCAGAGATTTGATCCAACCCTGATAAAACTCACCTGCCTGTAGCCTTCTAGTAGTATTGAAGACAGTGATTTGCTGGTTCAGGTGTGTTTGATTAGGGCTGGAGCTAAACTTTGAAGGAAAGTGGCCTGGAAGGGCCAAGTTTGCCCACCCCTGCTCTACAGCTACCATTTTAGTCCAGAACAAGTTTAGAATAAAACCCCCTTTTTTTTTTTTTTGACAATTTGATTATCAAAGATTTAAATAGCTGCAAGTGATTCAGGAGAAGAGGCCATTTTAAGAGACACATTGAACCAGTTCCCTCATTTATTTCTCCCAGTGGAAACCACATGGATTTGGCAGGAAGGTGTTGACAATTGATTCTGAAATACCTCAAATGTTTTGTGTAAAGTTTATGTAATTTAGATTAAACTAATGCTAATTACAACGAGTACACTAACACTACTAAGACTAATAATAGTTAGTTTTTGAACTTGTGACTTGAAGCTTTATACTGTTAAATTGTGTTTTTGTTGGTGTTGTTGTTTGGTTGACTCATTTGCCAATTTCTTGTCTATTATTATTATTATTATTTTGATTGATGGCGGTACATAATTCTTTATAAAAGAAAGACATTTGAATGTTTAGACACACCATGAAAGGAAAGGGATTTGTGAGTGGAAGAAAGCAAAAAAAAAAAAAATGTATTTGAAAGATGACAGAAAAGAGCAAAATCACAAATACGCTGAATTTCCAATATATGCATCAAGTTTCTAATAATTAGTTTCAGCATTATTCAAATGTTAATTTATTTTTTCTTTATATAAAGCTCGATTGTGTTAAGTGCTCCTAGCATAAATTTAAAAAATAATGAAAAAACAAACTCCTCCCATTTGAGGACACTTTTTTCTGCATGACTATTGTATACTGTATAGAGTAAAGCTGGATCAACCTGGACTTTGGTGGGAACGACTAGGACGAATAGACCCCGGGGGAAGTTGGACATGGGTGGGAAGGGTGGTAAAAGTGTTGGAGGGGTCTTTGTTTTGTAGTTTTCTGTCACTTGTTTTTCACTGGTTGTGTGCATGTATTGTTGCAGCCCTCTCTGCCCTCCTTGTATTTCTTTTATGTATATAACTCTTTATAATGGGGCATGACCGTGTATCCTGGGCAACTGAACTTGGTCATGGACCCCTATGTACACACGTCTCCTCTTCTGAAATGTAATATTGTGTGCATTTGTTTACATGTGGCGTGTTTCTCGATTTGGGTTGCACACCATTTCACACAAAACTGGAATGCTACTGGCCAGTTTTTTTTTGCAACAGACTCCTCCAACCAGAAATGGTCTCTCATTGACTGTAAAACAGCATCACGTACATGTTTCTCTCAGGGTCTGTCTGCAGATCCAACCCCCCAGTCACACTGTGCTCTTCCTCTTCTGTTACCTGTCAATCAATCAGAACCAAGTGTCTTTGTGATGGTAGAAGACAATCAGTTTCAAAACAAGGCGAAAAAATGGTAGAGAGAAGACAGGCTGAGAGGAGGAGGAGAAGAGGAGAAAGAAAAGAGGCTCTCACTGGTTGCAAGTAGGTGACTGCTGCCCTATTTAGCTTGCTGTGGTGCTTATTGGTGTGCAGCGTCAGCTAACTTTGCAAACACTCGTCCCTGATAATCTTAAAGTAGCATTGCATAGTAATGCATCAAAAACATTCAAGTCTTTCAAGGAGATTTAACTCCCACAAGAAATTTTAACCACCAAAAATGTACAAAAGAAGTAACAGTTTAGCACTTTAATGCCAACAGTGATGCGAACAACTAATGTTCACTTTAGAATCTAGCTACATTTTGTCTCAGAGGGTTAGTTCACCCAAAAAAACACGTGATGCAGCTGACACAGAATAGCATACGCTGTTTACGTTCAGTGGATACTCTCCAAAATGGCACCAGGGTGATGTGGAGGAGACGAATTGTTGAATAAAGTAGTTTTTTTTTCTTTTGCGCACAAAAAGTATTTTCATATCTTCGTAAAATTACGGTTGTACCCCTGATGTCACATGGATTACTGGACATTGATCGCGTAAGGATCCTTGCTGTCTATGGGAGGGTCAGAGAGCTCTCAGATTCCATCAAAAATATGTTAATTTGTGTGGTTGAAGATGAAAGGTGGTCTTACAGGTTTCGAACAACATGAGGGTGAGTAATTAATGACAGAATTTTCATTTTTGGGTGAACTATCCTTTTAACTACTCCCACACTGCTCGACTTTAATTGAAAAGATTTAAGCCCTGCAGTGTGTATTGAAAAGAGCTAGTGCAGACAAATGCTAACATTTGCGCTAACAATGCCCCTAATAACCACAAACCAGTCAATAAAGAGCTGCTGAGGCTGGTTGTCTTTGCAGAGAGAACTATGCAAAAATACAAAGAAAAGAAAAGCCTTTACCTCAATCTTAATCGATGTGGTTGGTTCAGACTTTTTTCCAGTTCCTCAAAATCCACTTCAGTCACTAGGATGATGTTCAAGAATACCTGTACCAATTATTGATTAAAACACTTGAAATGTTACCTGCTTAGTAAACTGTATTAAAACTAGCCTTCACTTCAGTGGGATTAGCAAATCTGGTTTGTTGGTTTTTATAAATGCTTTGGGCACTTGGCAGGCTGAGAGACCAACTAAATGATAAGCTAACCTAGCTAAGACCAGCAAACCATCTTGAGCTGGTTGAAGTGTTTTTTTTTAAGCAGGGAATTGCAGTGTAGCAAATTAGCCCAGATTATTTAATACTGAAAAACTATATATAGGGAGGAGTGTTTGCAAAGTAAAAAGCTCATGCACATAAACTCTTCTTAGAGCACATCTACCCAAGCCAAAGATTGATCCAAGGGTAAAGACAATCCAAAAAAAACAAAAAACAACAACAATCAATGTGTGTTTCTGAAGCTGTTGAGATGCCTGGCTGACTATATTTGACAGGTGTAAGGATTTCCCTTTCATAAATTTAAGTTCAATGTTAAGACCTAGTCCAGGAAATATTAAAGGTGCAATAGGAGATTTTGGAAAATGCTAACTTTAGCCTGATATCACTGAAAGCGAACGTACCACCCTCCCTGAAATCGCCGTCCAAAGCCACGCCCCCTGAACACATATACAACATTACTACAATAGGCTACATCAGCGGTTCCCAATTCCAGTTGTACTTCGAAGTGAATTAAACTTTAAACGGATTTCCCCCGCTCAGGGAGTAGGGAGCAATGAACACTGTGTAGGGATCATATCGATCGGAACACAGTTCATGCACGTAGCTCTCTTCTAACGAGCTGGTTATCTGAATCGGGTGTGTTAACTAAGCGAGACATGCAAAATATGCAGCTCGAGGACTGGAATTGGGAACCGCTGGGCTACATCATGTGTCATTCATCCGTGAGAAAACTTTAAAAATACTACAATACCAGGAAGGAAGATCGGGTTGTTGATGTTTGTCTGTCATTCTCGCTCTGTCTGCACAGCGTGCGTGAACGCGCTGATGACGTTTTGACTGAGCGTTTTGATTGGATGAACATTTCTTGGTCTTACGCCTTCCACAGAATATATAAATACAGATAAACACATGTAGACCACTTAACTTAATGATTGCTATCGGGATGTGAAGAGACTTTCAACCAGCATAACAAAAAATGTTTCTGAAGACAATCACCTATTGCACCTTTAAGGAGAAAACACCTGTCCTTGTTTAAAATCTTCTGCACAAGATTTTGCCGGTTTTAATATCCATTCGAAGCTTCACATTCACACACAAACTTGAATATATTTTCAATTAAATATTTAATTGAGAATATATTTTCAATTAAATATATTTATTTGTAAAATTTTATACAAAAATACAAGTATATTTAAAAGATCTAATATTACAAACTAAAGAGGATGGGATTTAGCTTTTATCAACTATTTGGCCCTATGATGCGCATAATGTTATGACAAATTGGGGATTTACAACTTTTTTTGCATTTTAAAATGTTCAAACCCTCCCCAACACACACAAACTTGTTCTCAGGCAGCTGTTAAAGGTAAAAGGGCATGCTATTATGGAGAGCCTCATTCCTCCTCCTGTCCTACAGGGGGAGCCAGAGAGCCTGTGGAGCACTTTTCATTCAGTGCAGGAAGGAGACAAATTGGAATAATAACTGTTACAGGGAAAAAAAAGGTAATATGGGTAAATTGCGTGTTTTGAAATAAAATAAAACCACTGTTGAACATTTTCACGCTATTGTCTGTTTATTTATCTAGCCTGGATTTCACTGCAGCAATGAAGATAAAAAAGAATATATTTTCAATTAAATATATTTATTTGTAAGATTTTATACAAAAATACAAGAATATTTAAAAGATCTAATATTACAAACTAAAGAGGATGGGATTTACCTTTTATCAACTATTTGGCCCTATGATGCGCATAATGTTATGACAAATTGGGGATTTACAACTTTTTTTGCATTTTAAAATGTTCAAACCCTCCCCATAACATTAAGTATTGGCAAAATGGTCACTATCAATTAGATTAGGTGTATTCTGGGCCTCCATTTTGGAATTGCACCAAAAACCCTAGGTTTCAGGACCACGGACTTTTTAAAATATATATAAAAATAAGAATTAAAATATTTGCTACTCATATCACATTTTCAGTGCATGACAAAACACACTGAAGATGCTAGCTAGCATGCCACATCACCACTATTCATTTCTATAAGTGAACCCTGTGGAGATTCTTTCTTCAGACTATCTGCTGTAACTCTCCTGTCCTGTGGGGGTGCCGTAGAGGGAAGCCCAACTCCTGTGGTGATTAACTTTCCAAAACCTTTCCCTTGGGACACCGCATAGGATGAACGACGCTGAAGGGTACCTCTCTGAAACCACGACTTCAGCTCAACAGGCTTATTCGAGCTGTGGATCTGCATGTGGGAAAAGGACAATACGGTGAGCACAGACAATAACACAACATGCCTTATATGCTAATTGTGACAAAAGGATTTGTGATAGGAAAGTGGAGATCAACCTTATGTTTGTTGGGGTTTGTTAGCACAACACCTAAGGCCCGTATGGTTATTGAGGGAAGGACAGCAATACAGGTGGTCACACATATGGTCAGCCAAACCTCAGGGGTACTGTAAGCATTTGGTGATGCTCCTGAAATTTCAAGATTCAGATAATCAACAGCATTTCAACATTAAGGGAATCTGCTTGAAATCCCTTATAAAGAGTTTCTGCATTTGTATATTTCACAGCTTAAAGTCTTTTAACACTGCCTCCTGGTGGTGTGTATAAATACAGAGAGTCTCAAAAATTCAGCTTGTGAAAACATGAAAGGTTCACATGTTCATATATATATATATATATATATATATATACACCCACAGTTGTGTGCAAAATTTTACATACACTTTTTACATACACATGCAGTATCTGGAAAATATTATTTTACCAAAATAAGAGGGTTCATACAAAATGCAAGTTATTTTGTTTTCCAGCATCTTTTGCATATTTGAACCCTTTCCAACAATGACTATGATTTTGAGATCCATCTTTTCACACTGACGACAACTGAGGGACTCATATGCAACTATAATAAATGGTTTAAACGCTCACTGATGCTCCAGAAGGAAACACAATGCATTAAGAGCGTAAACTTTTGAACAGAATGAAGATGTGTACATTTCTCTTATTTTGCCTAAATATCATATTTAGTACTGCCCTTCAGAAGCTGCAGAAGATACATGTTTCCCAGAAGACAAAATAAGTTCAGTTTACCCTGATCTTCAAATTCAAAGTTTTCACCTCCAAGCTATTAATGTATCGTGTTTCCTTCTGGAGCATCTGAGCATTGCGTATGTGTCCCTCAATTGTCCTCAGTGTGAAAAGATGGATCTCAAAATCATACAGTCATTGTTGGAAAGGGTTCAAATATGCAAAAGATGAGGAACAGTGCTCAGTTTAGTTGTTCAGGACAAACAAGGGACTCATGAACAACCAAAACAAAACAAAACAAAAAACAGCAGTGGATCATCCAGGTAACAACACAGTATTAAGAATCAAGTGTAAACTTTTGAACGGGTCATTTTTATAAATTCAGCTATTATGTTCTCTTGTGGAATATATGTAAATGTTTTTTATGTGATTATTCAAGTCAGTACTAAATAAAAAAGAACATGCATTTTGTATGATCCCTCTTATTTTGGTAAAATAATTAACATTTTGCAGATACTGCAAAGTGTATGCAAAATTGTAACCACAACTATATATATATATATATATATAGAGAGAGAGAGAGAGAGAGACAGAGAGAGAGAGAGAGGGAAAATAAATATATAAAACTAAATCTATAAAATTGAAAATGAATGACAAATAAATAAAACATTTTCTAATATTCATTCTAAATTGTAAAAATATTTACCAAATTAAATTATTCCAAAAATGTACACATAATTCTTTCTAATACTCATTCATTTTCAGTTAAAATATTTATTCAGTTAAAATTATTTTTAAGTCTGACATTTAAAAACAAATGTAATATAATTACAAACATTTACTTTCACTTATCCAATTTTTAATTGGTTCATATTTTTTTAAAGTCTACAACATTACTTTATAAACGCATTTAAAAACGTTACTTTAAAAACGTATATAATTATGCATAAGATTTAAATGCATTTTGTTATATCCACATATTTTCTGTTCTAAAATCAAAATCAAAAATCAGTTATTTACTTCTAAAATCTATAATATTTTTATATTTATTTTATATAATATTATTATATTTTATATTTAAATTTTTTTAAAGTAATTTGTGTTTCTTGGATAAATCATGGAAACCAATACAATCATAAAAATATATTTCATATATATCATAAAATATATTTTAGATAAATAAAACTAGCACCTAAAATTACTTTTTACAAGTGCATTTCCTATAAAATTGGAGCCTTGATGGGGTGATATAGAAAGTTTACTACTTGATTAGATTCATCTCTTCTTTCAGGGATATGTTATTTACATGAACAATGATTAATCTGCAGACATGAATACCCAGAAAAAAGTAATCTTTGGGTGAGGCAGTGAAGAGCCGAGCACTATGGAGAGCCAGCATGGACAGAAAGAATGCCACCAAACTAAAAACAACTGCTGCAACGCTGTACTTGGTCCAGAATTTTGTATGTAGAATAACCTAAAACCGACAGACAGAAACAAAATTATACCTTTATTTAATCAATATACTTTTATTAAATATTATCGTAGCCTTTGTTGATGCCATCTAGTTACCTCAACAGTCATGGTAAGCACTACAGATGTTTGAACCGTTACAGCTAAAGTCTGATAATCGAGAGCAGAGTACTGCAATATTCCCATAGGGATGAAGAACAGGATGATGGAGGTGTAGATCGAGTAGAGGAGCGTGATGGCCAGAACTAAAGGATTGAAAAGCTGCTGCTTCTGTCCAATCGAGTAGATCTCAGGCCAACGCAGACAACTCTTGGCGCTCACATCCTATCATGGAGTTAATGTAAACAGTAAGACTTCCAGATGAACCAATCAGATGTTAGATTTCTTGTGATCTGTTTGTATTTAGCGCACCTGTTCAAAAAAACCCATGCACTGTATAGGCAGGGATGTGTACAGTGTTGTGTAGAGGCTAATAAACCAGCTCTCATACATAGGCTGGAAAAGAGGGGAAAAATGCACCAAAATAAGCTGCTCATGTCATTTCTTAGAGAAACAATACTGCATGTTGTTTTGACTGTTTGACTGTAATGACAGATATTTTTGCAGTGTTGGTGGGTGTAAAGTGAATTAAGTGACCTAGTTGCTCTACCTGAGCGCTGAAGCCATTGTAGAAACTATACCAAATGTGCACCAGAGCAAAAGCAGTGGTTTTGTAGAGGAAATAGCGCAGAAGGATGCAGATGCGGTAGTATGACCAGTGCCCGTGTACCAACAGCAGCCTGCGAAGGAAGCTGAACTGTGCCAGAGCGAAATCTGCATTCTGCACCGCCTGACTGCCCTCCATGCCGCAAAGACCAACGCCTATATGTGCCGCTGGTGTATATACGAGAGATTAGTTGATTAGCAATGTGATAATTTGCTAGAGAAATAACAAATAATGCATTTAAATAGTTGCTGTTTTGATCAAACAGGAAATTTCTCACTCTTGATCATGTTGACATCGTTGGCACCATCGCCTATCGCCATTGTAATCGAAGTCGAATGCTTCCTGACCATCTCCACCACTTCCGCTTTTTGCGCCGGTGTGACACGACAGCACAATACAGACTGGCACTGATCGGACAGAGCAACAAACTTTGCCCCCCATTCTGGCGTTCTGGTCAATTCTGCCTGTAATGTTCAGAAAATAAACAGGGACACATATTAATACATCATTAATATTGTGAAAAATGATCGCAATTTAAAATAACTGGTTTGTATTGTAATATATTTTCAAATGTAATTTATTCCTGTGTTGTAAAGCCGAATTTTCAGCATCATTACTCCAGTCTTCAGAGTCACATGATCCTTTGGAAATCATTCTATGCTGATTTGCTGCTCAAGAAACATTTCCTATTATTATCAACGCTGAAAACAGTTGTGCTGCTCAACATTTTTGTGGAAACGTATACCTTTTTTTCAATAGAATAGCATTTATTAGAAATAGAAATCTTCTGAAGCATTATAAATGCCTTGACTGTCACTTTTGATCAACTGAATTCATCCTTCCTGAATAAAAGTATTACTTTCTATTATTGTACTGTATATCTAAAATGTTCAGATTTAAAAGCATGAACCTTTGGCTTTATATGCTCACCAGTTCAGGACCCGAAATTACTAGTGCTGCTTTGCTCTTCACCGCTCTCCTGTCTGTGATCCAAACCTCCGGCTCTTTAGACATGACATGAACATCTGGAGAAGGAGACTCTAGAAGCTGCCTGGAGATGTTGACAACAGTCATGTTGAGTTATATTACATGTGAATGTGTATTTGTATAAGACGTGCAATGAAAACATTTTTTTTTCTGTTCTCACAAATTCACAACCTATTAGAACACATTTGATGCTTAACAGACAGCTATATGGATAGGATCATGGACCAATTAAATGTCATTGTGGGTGTGGCTATCTAGCGTGACGTGATAATAATAGAAACAAAGCAAAATGACCAACTAGTTGCAACCATACTTCTATATGCTTCAAATGGTGACAGGAGGTACATACAGTTTGAGGCTGCATCCAAAATCCCATACTTCCCTACTACATAGTCGGCAAAAAATGGTGTGCTAAAAGAGTAGCATGTCTGAATTCACAGTATTCATAAAACAAAACGGCTGCAAGTAATTACTTATTCAAAAGAAGTACCTGCTCAGAGAATATGTGATTTCGGACACAGTCTAAATATCTAGAAAATGTGTGGTCATAAAAGTCTCATGCTTTTAAAAATCTTTTGCAATTGTAGGGGTAATAATAATAATAATAATAATTATTATTATTATTAAACATTTCATTTTATTTAAATTATTACATAATATAACTATGATTTAATAAGCATCATCACATCATTATTATTATTAATAATAATATACATTTAATTATTAATTATATTAAATATAATTAGTGAATAATGATTATAATAATGATAATAATTCTTTATATAATTAAATTATTACAAAATACAAACATTAAATTATAAAATGAAAAAATAAATATTACTATTAATAGTTATTACTATTTTATTATTATACATAGTATAATATGTTATATTATACATTTTATTATTGTACAGAAAATTTTAACATACCACTTTCAACAAACTGTGATGTGGGGCACATTAATACTACATTTTTTAGTATGGGTAGTTTGCAAATTGGGTGCTTGTCACAGTAACAGCTGATTCGAATAATCTCCGATTGTAGAAATGTTAGATATGCCTGTATTTTCTGACCTAAGCTCCTCCCCTTGAATTAGGGTCGTGTCTGGATCCATAAGTTTGCAGGCATATCCCACATTCACAGCCGTTTCTGTTGGGAAGAAGTAGCAAACAGCATAAATTTGTTTTAATTTACTGTTTTAGGTTCTTGAAACCAGCTTATACATATGCTGAAACGGCACCTGTTTTGTCTCCCGTCAGCACCCACACCTTCAACCCCGCCCTCCGCAGGGTGGCGATGGTCTCGGGGACACCTTCCTGGAGACGATCCTCAATGGCAGTCACGCCCAACAGCTACACAAACAGGATTGTTTAATAACAGAACACTACATGCTTTTGATAATTTGCCATCCTAAAGTTGACTCCAGAGACAATTAGTGTTTCATAATAACTCCCTTTGAGTACCGTTAAGTCTTTTTCCATTTGATCATATATCTCTTCGAGCGCAGTCTCCTGGTTACCCGTCCATGTGCCCGCCTGACTGAGGGTGCGGCTCCACTCTGTCCACAGGGCTTCAGGAACCGAGCGCACCGCCACACACAGAGTCCTCAGACAGCTCTGAGCGAACAGCTGCCAACCGCACACACATCCAAAGACATCAACAAATGCCTCATACGTAAACTCATACTCAACCATTTTCCTTTCACACAATAACGATAACTATGAAGATAATTATATTAGCATCCACACCAACACACAACAACGTTGTTTAATTCATGATAAGCATGGTGCAGTTATATCATCTGCTACGTTAAAGGGGTCATGAACTGAGAAACCAAAATTCCCTTGATATTTTGACATATAAGAGGTCACTGCACTATAAAAACATCCTGTAAGTTTCAGAACTCGAAACTTTCAAGACATCAACAAATGCCTCATACGTAAACTCATACTCAACCATTTTCCTTTCACACAATAACGATAACTATGAAGATAATTATATTAGCATCCACACCAACACACAACAACGTTGTTTAATTCATGATAAGCATGGTGCAGTTATATCATCTGCTACGTTAAAGGGGTCATGAACTGAGAAACCAAAATTCCCTTGATATTTTGACATATAAGATGTCACTGCACTATAAAAACATCCTGTAAATTTCAGAACTCGAAACTTTCTCGTTAGTCTAAAAACAGCTTATATTGAAGCCAATCTGCCAAAATGACAACTTGTGGAATGTACGACTATAATGTAATAGTGTGGATAAACACCGCCTCCGCAGAAGATCAACACCTGCTTCTACATCACTGCCTGTTTAGCCCCGCCCACCGATTCACGCATAGCGTAAATAACGAGAGGCGAAAGCACAGGTCTTTGCAGAAATCAACCAAACGATAAAGATGGCTCTGAAGACAATACGATGCTGTGCAGTCGTTGAATTGTCTTCCTTCTGATCCCATCCTTTTCTCGTTAGTCTAAAAACAGCTTATATTGAAGCCAATCTGCCAAAATGACAACTTGTGGAATGTACGACTATAATGTAATAGTGTGGATAAACACCGCCTCCGCAGAAGATCAACACCTGCTTCTACATCACTGCCTGTTTAGCCCCGCCCACCGATTCACGCATAGTGTAAATAACGAGAGGCGAAAGCACAGGTCTATGCAGAAATCAACCAAACGATAAAGATGGCTCTGAAGACAAGACGATGCTGTGCAGTGCCAAGTTGAGGAAAAACAGTCGTTGAATCGTCTTCCTTCTGATCCCAACCTTAGGAAAGAGTGGATGAACTTTATTTTTAATGAAGATCCAGACCCCGTAAGTAAGAACTTGGTCCTTTGTTCACTTCATTTTAACGCAGATTCGTTTACAAACAAGGCACAATTCGACGCGGGATTTTCAAAAAGATTGAAACAGACGATGCTGTGCCAACTATATTGGATCCGACCGTAATGTCTCAACACAAGTGTGAGTAACTGTTTTTATTACATGATCACTATTGCTTTGTCTTTTCTTACAGATGTTTGAGTATTTAAAAGTTTTTGGATCTAAATCACAACAGCATCCATCTATGAAGGATGTAGGCCAGATTCCTCAATAGGCGGCCGCGGGCCACATCCGGCCCGTGAGAGAAAAAAGTTTGGCCTGTGCTAATTTCAAATTAAAAAAATGAAAATTCAAATGCAGCATCAGAAAGCTACATTAACTTACACTGTGTCTACACCGGACGCCAGCGGCGCGGCGCGACACGACAAACCCCTGACAGTAAACTGCTGACTCGTTAGAACTTGGTCCTTTGTTCACTTCATTTTAACGCAGATTCGTTTACAAACAAGGCACAATTCGACGCGGGATTTTCAAAAAGATTGAAACAGACGATGCTGTGCCAACTATATTGGATCCGACCGTAATGTCTCAACACAAGTGTGAGTAACTGTTTTTATTACATGATCACTATTGCTTTGTCTTTTCTTACAGATGTTTGAGTATTTAAAAGTTTTTGGATCTAAATCACAACAGCATCCATCTATGAAGGATGTAGGCCAGATTCCTCAATAGGCGGCCGCGGGCCACATCCGGCCCGTGAGAGAAAAAAGTTTGGCCCGTGCTGATTTCAAATAATGTGGCATGAAAATTCAAATGCAGCATCAGAAAGCTACATTAACTTACATTGTGTCTACACCGGACGCCAGCGGCGCGGCGCGACACGACAAACCCGACAGTAAACTGCTGACTCGTTCTATTTATAACGTACTGACACAACGTTCAAATGATTTGCAATGCTTTGTCGCGTCCAGTGTAGATAGATGTGACAGCAAAAACATGGCGAGTGTGTAGAAAAGAAAAGTCGACACGGAAAATAGATGATTAAAATGTGAATGGACTGAACCGTTTTGAGTGAGTGACTGACATATACCATCTCTGTTATGGAATAGGCTACACGTGTTGGTTCGCAGTGAGTTCACAGTTTTAAAGTATAAGTTTGCTTTAATTTATTTTCAAGATCTGAGGTAAAATATCTATTGTTGCTTTCACTATGGCTATAAAGATAATGCAAAATAATATTCAAACTCACATTAGACACTTTTAACATTGAATAAAGCACATAATCATTACCTGACATTATCACTGTCATATTTTATATGTTGTTCCTTCCGCCATGTTGCAGAAAATAAAAACCGTTCCTAAAATAGAATCCCATGTTGCTTATTGTCACGTGTCGCTGTCGCGGGTGGTTAGGACAAAAACTACATGGAAAAGATACTTTTTATCTTGTCGTGTCTGGTTGGGACACACGGTGTTACAATCATAGCAGTGGGCGTTTACTTCCGAGTCTACGATCCACCACGTCTATTCAAACAGAGGGTTCAGATGGGGGAGTTAAACAGGACAGAAAAAGATGTTTTTTTAATGTAAAAATCTTTATAAAATAAGGGGACCTCAGAGAACAGTACAAAATAATAAAGCCAGTTCACGATCCCTTTAAATGCTCTCAAGCTCTTTAAAGTTGAATAGATTCTGATTAGCTGTCAATAACTATTCATTTTCCATCCAATGTTGTGAATTTATCTTATGCAGAAAATGTGAATATTGCATAAAACATTTGTGAATAAAGCACGGTTTCCATCCATTGTGTTCAAGAGAACAAAATTCCCACTTCCTGGTGCTAATTATAAATAATAAAAATTAAAGTTGCTGCAACAAGGAAGCCTGTGGCTCTTTTTCCTACATAATAAATGACTTGCGCCTTAGTGTGCAGATGAAATGCAATAGCAAACTCTGCCATGCTATCTTGCATTCGAAGGCAAATGATGTTTGGGAAAGTAATCTTGTGAGACCGTTCTAAACCAAATCATATCGATGATGGACTTTGGCATTTCAGAATGATTATAACAATGGATGGGCCTTTAAAGTCGCCTCACCTCTAGAGCTCTCTCGGTGCTCTCCTGAAGTGGCCGGTCCGTTTGAAGCCTTTCCAGAACAACAATATCTGCACCTTTACAGTACAGCTTCAACTGTCCTCCAGGGTCCCGCACTACACAAACCCATACATTAACCCATATGTTAATATGGTTTTTACACATGACGAATCACGCTGCAAGACCGTGACAACGTCGTACTGAGGGGAAACCCTGTGCTCAAAAAGCCCAGCGCCCACAGCCAGGAGAAGAGCTGTTGTTAGCATGAACAGCAGAATCTGAAACATGATTAAAAAAAAAAGTTAGATGGGGAACATTTTCAGACAGATTCATAAGAAACATTCATAAAGACAAGTGTGTTAATACATAAAGAAAACAACAAAAAAAAAAAACTAAACAAAAAAAATAAAAACACAAATCTAAAAATAAAAATATATAAACAAAATTAAAATAAATAGTATAAATACATTTTAAAAATATAAATAAAATAAATGTATAATACAAATATACACAAATAAAAAAACAGTCACAAAAAAATTAGCCTAAATAAAAAAAATAAATGGAGGTCTTCACAGTTATATTTTTGATCATTAAAATGAGCTTTTAATTAGTAAAAAAATTAAAAAGTATTTCTTACTGCAATTAATCAAATGTAGTAAGATCACTCTAACCAATTATATATGATATTTGCATATGATTTGAATTGTTATATACAGCTAAGAAGGTCAACGAGTGATTGCACAATCAATGCACTTAAAAAGCTACTATTCAGGCCCTTCATGTTAATTTTAAGTTAATAGTTTTAATTTTAAGATAATAGTTGATGTAAAGTTATACAGTTTCTTTCTCTCTCTTACCACCAACACAGTTTTGTTTAGTAGTATTTCCACTTGAGTTTTCTTCAGTTTCAGTTTTCCACAGTTTTGCAGAATTTTACTATCTGAGCCTGTTATGGTCAAAGAAAAACAATACATTTTTCATCTGTCAACCAAGGCCATTTGAAACAATAGGTCTGCACAGGACTGGTAGTGTTTAGGCTACAAATAGCACAGATTTTATTTACCTGTGTATATGGCTAATCCATAAACTATGTTCGTGTTTCGCAGCACAGTCCCTCGGAGGAGCAGGTGGTCTGTGTCCAGAAGGTGGTGCTCTCCTTTCCAATGTAACTCACCTTTGAAGGAATGCAAATTACCGTTTGGTTCTTCGCACCACACAATACCTAAGGTAAAAAAAAGAGAGAGAGAGAAAGAGTCAAAGAAATGAATAGAAAGCTTATCTTCTGGTCACTACAAATGAATGACTCCAATGTTTGCCGAGTCCATACAAACCATCAAAGGCTGCCAGGTTTTCCTTAACTGAATCTCCATTCAGCTCAGTATGAGTTACACTAAGAGCCTGGCGAAACTTCAAGTTGGTTTCTCTGCAAACAGCAGAATAATAGAGTGTAAGAACAATGCAAACATGCTACATTAGCACTGGAGCTAATCTTCCACAACATGGTATATTTGGTGTATTTAAAGATGGTTCTTTAAAGTTTCTTTACACATAGTAACAGTTCTATTTAGAACCATATGAGCCTGAAGAATCCTTTTTATTGTTGTTGTTGAAATAGTTTAAGGTTCTTTATTCCCGCCTTTTTGTTTTTCAAATCTGTAACTGTCGAAGCCACCTCATCCAACTACACAGACTGTCAACACACTCTTAACAGGTAAATTTCTTTCTGAAAATGTCTATAAATTTAAAGTTTCAAACTGTAACTGGTTTCCTAACAATAAAGTCTTTTGTTATTTTTAGTTTAACCGAACATGTAAATGTGACCAGCTTTCATATCTGCCGTGGGAATGCTAGTCAGTCAGTTCTGCTGTGTGTCCAGAAGGAGATGCTCTTACCCATCGATGTCTGCTGTTTCTACATAGCAAAGGCTGTGTGGCTCAGTGCTGAAAAGGAGGAGCAAATCTGCCTGGGATAAACAACAGAACAAACTTTAGGGTTGTTAGCATTAGCTAAACTTGTTTGCAGTTGATCTTAAGTGGGGAAATAACTTCATAGATCCACTAAAAGTCACTTTGAGACCAAAATGAGATCAGAAAGTTTGGTATTGGTATCTAATGCAATGAAATTCATATTTAAGTGTGACTTGTGTGCCCAAATACATTTTTGGCTGCTGGGTTAGAAACACAGATACACACACTCACAGGTATGATCTGGTCCTTATGAACCTGGAGAATTTCACCAACACGTACATCTTTCCACTTAACGGTTTTGAAGCTGCAAGGGAGATATTTAAGAGGAAGACTTTTTAAGTGAGAGATTCTCTGTAAATCTAAATTCGGTTGACGATGATGTGTTTGTTTTGTTTCTGAGCTTTCCAGGCCCCTGACAGCATTACTCACCCCTCAGGAGTGAGAATGTCACATGGGCGCCGGTTAATTTGTCCATCACTACGTCGTCTGCCCTGTGAGACGTGGGAGCAGAGGGAGCGTGATAGATAGATGTGGGAGTGAGGGGAAAATGGCTGAAAACTGAGATATGGCTGGTCTTCAGACTTCTATGTAAGTGAAAGTAGTTTAAAAGCATCGATTGAGAGAATGACATGAATGATAGACTCACCAAGTCTGTGGCTAGATCTTTACACCCACGCACAAGCAGAACAAACAGCAAAGGAAGCATAGTGCTGTACCAAGGGATGGTTGCAATTATAGGAACACACTGTAAATGAAATACGCACAAAACAGCTAAATTGCCACCTATTTGATTAAAAATGCATATAAATAAAAAGTAAATGGTCTGTATAAAGCCAATTTCTAATCCCAGCTGAACACCTCTGGTGTGACTTTAAATGCAGACCTTGTATTTCCATCTCTGTTGCAACAGTTTCGGAAGTGTCTAAAATGACTGTACCCATATGTACAAGTCACAGGTGTTTGGTGATGAGTTTTTGGCTCAAGGTCTGGATTTAAAGTCACACCAGAGGTGTTCAGCTGGGATTAGGACTTGGCTTTCTGCAGACCAGTCAAGTTCTTCCACACTGACTAAATCAATCATTTCTTTTTGAACCTTGCCTTACACAGAGGCATTGTCATAACTGAATAGAAAATGGTCCTGTCCAAACTGTTGCTATAAAATTAGAAGCACACAATTCCCTAGAATATCATATCATCGTAGTCAAACCTGTTCATTAGAAGGGGGTGTCCCAATACCCAATACTTTTGTTCATATAGTATATATATACTGTGTGTATATATATATATATATATATATTGTGTGTGTGTGTGTGTGTGTGTGTATATAATGTGCTATATATATATATGTATATGTGTGTGTGTGTGTGTGTGTGTGTGTGTGTATATATAAAAAATGTATATTCACACATTCACAAATTTATTTCAGAATATTATTATTAATAAATTATATGTAACTTAATACACTTATACTGGATTATTATAAATAATAAATTAATCAATATTAATCAGTTACTATTATATTATTTATATCAAGTTGGAAATCACCCAACAATATATTGGGTAAATAGTCTGAAAACTTTAAAACAAAGAAACAAAATGATGTAAAATAAATAAAAAATATTTAACATTCTGCACAATTTCCAATCAACTCAATGAAGAACTGTGGATCTTTTCATATATATATATGATCACATAGCTTAAGATCTTTATAAAATATACTTTATAGCCTACAAGCATTTGCATATTTGAAACATAAAAATATGAGCACATTTACACAAAATGGCCAGATTATACCGGAAAATTGAAGATATAACGTGTCCTATAGAGCCAATTTATTATGCCATTTCCAGTACAGACTCAAATGGGGTTAAGAATAAACCATAGCATTGCCAATATTAAGTTAAGTACTCACAAGATTTATGAATTGAAACTCAAATATTTACCCTATACAATCTAACTGATGTTTTTATGATTTCTCATTTATCTTATTTATTGTAAGAGGGTGTTTTTAGCCATGTCTATGTAGAAGTCTTTTTCAAACAGCAGGTGTTTTTGACTCACTATTTGCAAAAGAGCATGCTTCATTCATCATGAGTTCAAGGTGGCCACTCTAGTTCAGTATTCATAGGAAAAATGTGCTAGTCAAATAACTGGGTTTGGCATTTAAACGTGAATTAGCATCGTGAATCTTTCTGTCACAGAAATGCGAAATAAAACCCACAAACCTGCAAGACCACAATAAGTAGGAAGAAAAGATTCGCCATTCGCTGGAACTGTTCATACAGGTTAAGGGGCAAAAATGTCAGAGGGGTGTATTTGTAGCTCCGCACCACATTGTCCTGGAAACAAAACCCATTAGGAAAGTGTTAAACTAACGAATAAAACTGGGTACTTGCTGTCACACCACTGGAAACATCAACATATGTGTGGCAGCCCAAAGGTATCAAATGTTGTTTAATGCTTCCATAACTACTTCTCTCCAGACAATATGAATCAAAACGTTTCTCACGTACAGCATAACGCCCCCAGCGGAAACACAGGAAAGACTTGCGGCGACAGGACCGATGAAAATAACGCTCGTTGGCACGAACCTCCCATTTGAGTCCTGAGAAAAGATAATAGAACATCATGTCATCCAAAACTTTCAGAGTTAGAAATTAATCATTTTACAAGAATGAAAATTCTGAGCCACATCTTATCATAAGAGACAATTCCACCCAACATATGTTTTTAAATTGTGTGCCTGAAATATTACTGCTTTTTTTCTGCCAGTACTAAACACACACACCCAAATCTAGTTCATCTTCAGCCTTGAGATAGAAAACTTCACAAATAAATGTACTGCTAAATAAATGAATATATATATGAAGAGTTCAGATGCAAAAGCCTCTAAGTGCCATCTGAAATTTTCATCTAAAATTAGCATTTTTATAAGGAAAGAAAATATCAAAAGGCAATATATATATATATATATATATATTTATATATATATATTTATATTTTAAAAATAAATAATTTTGTTTTTTAATTATTTGCATGAAAAAATACGTTCATTAGATTAATTAAATAATTAATAATGCATGTTTAATGCCCTAATTAGACGTTTTACACTAAAAAGTGAGAAATATGAAAAACGTTTAATTTTATGTTTAATATTATGTTTAATTTTTAAATTTTATGTTGATTAAATGCTTGTATTATACAAACATTTAACACAATTTGTTTATTAAGAGTGGTTTACAGATTGTGTTAAATGTTTGTATAATACAA
>NW_015557082.1:987564-989203 GCF_001515605.1 Sinocyclocheilus anshuiensis | reverse complement strand
TATATATTTATAATTATGCCATTATAAATTATATACCAGATTTTGGTTAAATTTGCTTTGGACCCGCTGGATCGCTGCATATAAGGGATATGAATTTAATGAAATAATTAAATATACAGTATGCTGCTTGAAAGAGAAAAGCATGTCAGTAATACAAACCTCTTTCTGTCTTGCTGTCGGCCATGACGGAGTAATGCACAGAGACAGTCTGTTCTGGAAATGAAGGATGAAACCCATATTAACAGAGGTCACTTGGCAGTGACCAGTCTTGAAGCACTTGCATGAAATCTGTCATTCATTATACTGTTACCATGTTGACCTGAAACAAATAGACAGTGAGAGTCTTCGCAACTAGCAGATTATATATTATAACATATGTAAATGTCATAATATATAATTTAATTGTATTTTTAAAAGAACAAAATACACTAATGATATGAATAAAATAAGACTATATAGTTGTTTATAAATATAAATTAAAATATTTAAAAAGTATTAATCAAATGGCATGCGACATAAATACATTTATGAATAAATTCATATATTTTTACAGAACTATTACCTGGTGCATTAAGAAAATTCAACCACAGCGCTTTTTTTCTGGATGACATCGTAAATACACACGATGAAATATAAACAAAAGTATGTGAACACTGAGGAATATCTATATTAGCATCACCTGTCCTATTCCGGTGCTTGGGAACGACACATTCCATCCAGAGAAAGAGATACAGTAACGCTCAGTGCCATGTTAGATTAATAAAACAACGTGCTAAACTGTGAACACTTGGGAGTTTCACCTACAAAGCACTTCACCTGCTTACTGGTTATTGTTCCTTGATAGCAGATCCCAAAGGGCTCACTCTCCGCGCTCTTCTCCCCAGCGTCTCATCCAGGTAAATCACAGTTCCAGGTGTTCCTTGCGCCAACCAACCCTTGAGCTTCATGGATATGTTAGCGCACTTGTTGAATCCTGTCTCTCTTTCTCGCGCTTCTGTTTACCTCTGGATGTTGTGTTTAAGGATAAACTCCTCTCAAACCTCATTCTTTCCTGCTCTGTCTCCTCCCTCTCCCGACCTCCTCCCTCTCAAATGCGCGGCTGGGGAATTTGTGCAAATTCGCTCCAGGTAAAGGAGGGGGCTGGAACTCGATATGCAGCAGCACAGGTGGGAAAATAAGAGGAGGAGAGAAAAAACGACGGGAGTAATGTGAGAGAACAGGACAGGAAAGGGGAAGCAGTTTGTGTTTTAATGTATCTATGAAAAACAATAGGCCTAATATCTAGGTCCCATTAGATCCCATTCGAGAACGAAAGTATGTGGTGTAAATTAAGGGCCATTAAGCTGATTACGATCAATTCAAGAGAGTGCCAGTGCCACCACTAAGGACAGAGAAACGACATCGCTGGAAACACTTTCTCAACTGTGAATGATAAGAACATCGACAGCCAGCCAGAATCCACCCGACTTTACTGCAGCGCGTACAATAAACAGAACAATTATGTGGACGCTATCGTTATCTTTACAGTTATCGTTGGCCCGTTCACACCAGGAATGATAACTATAAAGATAACGATAAAGACAGGCTAGGTGTAAAAACCGTTCTCAATATTAAAGAATAGCAGAGTCCACACCACAAC
>NW_015557082.1:983219-987493 GCF_001515605.1 Sinocyclocheilus anshuiensis | reverse complement strand
AATTTTTAAATTTTATGTTGATTAAATGCTTGTATTATACAAACATTTAACACAATTTGTTTATTAAGAGTGGTTTACAGATTGTTATTCCTACTGTAATTACTTTAGCATGTGATGTGTGAATTATGGACACTATAGCATCATATTGTTAATGACATTAAGTCCAAACACTCAAAATTGCTGTGTGGAATAAATTGTCATTTTTTTCCACATTTCATAACAGCAACATTCTATAAAGACAAATACAAAGACTTTTCAGGGAAAAACAAGCAAACAAAACAAGCATTGGAACACTGAAAAAAAAAGATTTATTTTCAAGCTGATAAAAACTTCAAATCAGCTTCCAAAAATATCTACAAATCAAAATATTCAGAGTTTTGTAGTCTCAATATTAAAGAATAGCAGAGTCCACACCACAACTATAACGACAAAGGCACAGAGAGACGATATTGTTGGAATCACTTTCAGAACTTTTTTTTCTCCAGTTGATGAACGATAGAAATATTGACAGCCAATCAGAATCAATCCTGCGGTCACGAGCTCTAATTTAGACGAGCATGCGCTGAGAATAAACAGACGATAGCGGACGCTAATATTTATCTTTATAGTTATTGTAATAAACCTCTCGTTTTTATTTAAGAGGGGGTTTTACCAGACCTATATGGAGGACAGAGGGTACGTCATACCACCAGTTCTTCACAAGTAACAAGTCTTTTATTGACAATTTATTAGAAAAGGAGCATAATTTAAGTAGACATCACAGTACATTCAACAAACATTAACTCTGTATGTCTTTGCTAGAGCAAACAGCGATACACCAGTAGCACTCCAACACTGCACTGCACTCTAGTGGTCACACAGCACAATCAAAATCGTGATCCTTCCGTCCATAGGAAAGAGAACGCGCTGCGTAACACCGTGTCACCGCGACGCGACAAAATACAGTAAAACCTACTACACTGGATGCGGCGCGACAAATTCCCGACAGTACTGCTGCTGCGTTCTATTTATGACTGGCACAAATTTCAAATGATTTTCAACGGTCGCTTTGTCGCTCCAGTGTAGACAGACTTTAGCTGTTGCGGCGCGGCGCGACACGACAACTGTCGCGTCAGGTGTAGACACGGTGTAAAATTCATGTAGGCAAGATCAAAGCAAATCAAAATGAATAATCCCCCACATTTATTAAAGTGGCGCTAGTTTCAGGTACCCGGATGAGCGGATCTACAAATATTAGCTGAGATAATATGCAGCCGGTTGTTATTGCAGATTATTACATGGCTGCTTGCCACAAAAGTAAATTAGACACGAAACTGTGATCAGCGACAATGGAGTGATACAGGCATAATTAACGGTCGAAAGATGACTCGTAGTAGGCCTGGATGAGCCTGTGTTTTACCGGTTGTTATCGGGGAATAATACTCCTCGGAATCGTCAGTGACTATCAGAATCAAGTATTCCAGAGAGCCTTGATAATTTGAAAGAAAAACAGTTTAGTGAGGTAATTAGTAAATTCCCAGACACAGGCAAAGATCTGTATGTTAATGTGTAGTTTACCGGTTGTTATCGGAAATAACACACCTCGGAATCGTCATATATATTACGTAAACAAAAACTTATTTTGGATGCGATTAAACACGATTAATCGTCTGACAGCATATACTGTATATAGTTATATATATATAGTTAGAGCACCCTCACTAATTTAAGAAGCACCCTCGGTGATTTGATTCTGGAGCCGGGCCTGTGTGGATCTATACAAGAAACATTGTGAGAATAGCTAATGAAACTACTACATGCTAAAGCTCTGTGGCAAGGAAATTGATTGACTATTGAGGTGATGACAGCTGCACAAATACAGTAAGCCAAACTTCATGTGTTCTGACTGTACTATACAAAATAATGAAGAGAGGTAGGGAAATATGTTCATCAAGTTCATGACAACTGTAAGGAAAAGGTGGCAAGGAAATTGATTGACTATTGAGGTGATGACAGCTGCACAAATACAGTAAGCCAAACTTCATGTGTTCTGACTGTACTATACAAAATAATGGAGAGGTAGGGAAATATGTTCATCAAGTTCATGACAGCTGTAAGGAAAATATGTTTGGTGAGAAAGCAAACATGGGTGAGTATGGATAGAAAGAATTACACTAAAATAATGATGCTACAATATACGTGGTCTTGTAACCTAGAAAAGACAGGAGAAACCAGAAACCAAATTTCCACACTGGGATGAGTTTCTTGATTCAATTTTTGCATAGATGCTTCATGTCATCTAATGTAAATGCTGTGGCCGTCGATCAAATGGGTTTGTGAATCAAGTTACTTTGACAGTGCAAATTCCCAGACACAGGCGAAGATCTGTATGTTAATGTGTAGAGGCTAGTAAACCATCTCTCATATATAGACTGGGGAAAAGACAAAGGGACAAAAATTGTGTCAGAATGTGTTATGTGCAAACAAAAGAACACTTACTCTTACTGAGAATTATAGGGACAATGACATATAGGAACACGATAAGGAATTTTGTTTAGAATATAGTTTAAAACACATGCTAAGTTCTGTGGTAAGAATTGAAGACTTCAGATGCAAAAGTCTCTAAGTACGTCTGACGTTTTTCTTTAAAATGAGAATTTCTTATATAGGAACTATATAGGTTTCTATGTAAGTACTGGTACTTCTGAATGGGTTGAGGCTGGGATTTAACACGTTTGAAGTGAAAGTACTTGATGAACATATACTATGTGTGGAGAACATTCACTCAGTATTGTTATCTCATTTTTGACCAAGATGGCTTTTAGAGGCTTTTGCATTGGAACTCTTCAATTGTACTCTTTTATTGATGCCGTTTTATATACTTTTGAAAAATGATACCAAGAAAAGTTTAAAATTTAATTAACATAATGTGGTGTAACCATCAAGTAAAAAGATAATGTTTAAACATTTCCTTTAATACATGACACATCTTGATCATAATTTAAAAAAAATATATATATATATACAGTGCCGCCCACTAATATTGGCACCCTTGGTAAATATGAGCAAAGACGGCTGTTAAAATAAATCTGCATCATTTATCTTTTTGACCTTTCATTCAAAAAATTCACAAAATTCTAAACTTTAATTGAAATAAAACAATTGAAAGTGGGGGGAAACTCACATTATGAAATAAATGTTTTTCTCCAATGCATGATAGAAATTGTTATGAGTAAAATGTCTCTGAAGTATATTCATTCATATTTACTATTTTTCTATTTTGTAGCACACCAGGGTGACTGGAATTGTCCAGCCATGACTTCCTGTTCCACAGGATTATAAATATGAGGAACACAAATGCAAAATGCCCTTAATCATCTATCACAAGGAGTAAAACCAAAGAATATAGTTCTGGTGTTCATATGAGCTTCACAAAATAGAAAGTGGCTGTAAGAAACTAGCTAAAGCATTGAAAATCCCTATTTCCACCATCAGGGCAATAATTAAGAGGTTCCAATCAACTAAAGATGTTACAAATCTGCCTGGAAGAGGACATGTGTCTGTCTATATCGTCCTAATGCACAGTGAGGAGGAGAGTTTGAGTTGCCAAAGACTCTCCAAGGATCACAGCTGGAGAATTGCAGAGAGTAGTTGAATCTTGGGGTCAGAAAGCCTAAAAAAATATCAAACAGCCCCTACATCACCCCTACATTACAACATGTTGTTCAAATGGGTTTTAAGTAAAAACTCCTCGCTCATCCAAAACCAAACTCTAGCATATTCAGTTGTCAGACACGACTGGAACTTCAAATGGGACTGGCTTCTATGGTCAGATGAAACATAAAAAAGAGCTTTCGGGCAGCAAACCCACCAGATGGGTTTGGTGCAAACAGGGATAAGAAGTACCCCATGCCCACGGTTAAATATACTGCTGGATCTTTAATGTTGTGGGCCTGTTTTTCTGCCGGAGGTCCTGGACGTCTTGTTCAGATACATGGATTCATGGATTCTATCAAATACCAACAGATAAAAAAAATCTAAACCTGACTGCCTCTGTAAGAAATCTTATAATGGACCATGTTTGGATCTTTCATCAAGACAATGATAAAAAACAAACATCAAAATCAACACAAAAATGTGTCACTGAGCACAAAACCAAGCTTCTGCATGGCTGTCTCAGTCCTCTGACCTGAACCCTTTAGAAAATGAGTGTGGTGAACTGAAGAGAAGAAGCACCAGCATGGAGCTGGGAATCTGAAGGGTCTGGAGAGATTCTGGATGAAGGAATGCTCTCT
>NW_015557082.1:957343-969932 GCF_001515605.1 Sinocyclocheilus anshuiensis | reverse complement strand
AAAGTATACTTTCCTATTTTTAGTTTAAAAGAAGTATACTAATAGCACACTTGAATAAACTTATTTTTCGTAAGGGTACGTCTGACGTTTTTCTTTAAAATTTGCATTTCTTTCTGGCTACTACGTATAGGTTTCCATGTAAGTACTGATACTTCTGAATAGGTTGAGGATGGGATTTTAGCGCATTTAAAGTGAAAGTACTTGATGAACATATACTATGTGTGGAGAACATTCACTCAGTATTGTTATCTCATTTTTGACCAAGATGGCTTTTAGAGGCTTTTGCATTGGAACTCTTCAATTGTACTCTTTTATTGATGCCGTTTTATATACTTTTGAAAAATGATACCAAGAAAAGTTTAAAATTTAATTAACATAATGTGGTGTAACCATCAAGTAAAAAGATAATGTTTAAACATTTCCTTTAATACATGACACATCTTGATCATAATTTAAAAAAAATATATATATATATACAGTGCCGCCCACTAATATTGGCACCCTTGGTAAATATGAGCAAAGACGGCTGTTAAAATAAATCTGCATCATTTATCTTTTTGACCTTTCATTCAAAAAATTCACAAAATTCTAAACTTTAATTGAAATAAAACAATTGAAAGTGGGGGGAAACTCACATTATGAAATAAATGTTTTTCTCCAATGCATGATAGAAATTGTTATGAGTAAAATGTCTCTGAAGTATATTCATTCATATTTACTATTTTTCTATTTTGTAGCACACCAGGGTGACTGGAATTGTCCAGCCATGACTTCCTGTTCCACAGGATTATAAATATGAGGAACACAAATGCAAAATGCCCTTAATCATCTATCACAAGGAGTAAAACCAAAGAATATAGTTCTGGTGTTCATATGAGCTTCACAAAATAGAAAGTGGCTGTAAGAAACTAGCTAAAGCATTGAAAATCCCTATTTCCACCATCAGGGCAATAATTAAGAGGTTCCAATCAACTAAAGATGTTACAAATCTGCCTGGAAGAGGACATGTGTCTGTCTATATCGTCCTAATGCACAGTGAGGAGGAGAGTTTGAGTTGCCAAAGACTCTCCAAGGATCACAGCTGGAGAATTGCAGAGAGTAGTTGAATCTTGGGGTCAGAAAGCCTAAAAAAATATCAAACAGCCCCTACATCACCCCTACATTACAACATGTTGTTCAAATGGGTTTTAAGTAAAAACTCCTCGCTCATCCAAAACCAAACTCTAGCATATTCAGTTGTCAGACACGACTGGAATTGGACTGGCTTCTATGGTTAGATGAAACTAAAAAATGAGCTTTTTGGAAACAGGAATAAAAAGTACCCCCCATGCCCACGGTTAAATATACTGCTGGATCTTTAATGTTGTGGGCCTGTTTTTCTGCCGGAGGTCCTGGACGTCTTGTTCAGATACATGGATTCATGGATTCTATCAAATACCAACAGATAAAAAAAATCTAAACCTGACTGCCTCTGTAAGAAATCTTATAATGGACCATGTTTGGATCTTTCATCAAGACAATGATAAAAAACAAACATCAAAATCAACACAAAAATGTGTCACTGAGCACAAAACCAAGCTTCTGCATGGCTGTCTCAGTCCTCTGACCTGAACCCTTTAGAAAATGAGTGTGGTGAACTGAAGAGAAGAAGCACCAGCATGGAGCTGGGAATCTGAAGGGTCTGGAGAGATTCTGGATGAAGGAATGCTCTCTGATCTCTTGTCAGGTGTTCTCCAAACTCTTCAGGCATTATAGGAGAAAACTCCGAGCTGTTACCTTGGGAAAAGAATGTTGCAATAATTGGAAGCCAATAACTGTGGCTAACGTGAACTAGAGAAAAATATTTATTTCATAATGTGAGTTTCCCCCCACTTTCCATTGTTTTACTTCAATGAAAGGTTAGAATTTAAATTTTTTTTTTTTTTTAAGAAAGATCAAAAGGATAAACAATGCAGATGTATTTTCACAGCCACCTTTGCTCATATTTACCAAGGGTGCTAATATTAGTGGGCGCCACTGTATGTCTCACCTTCTCTGTTCTGTATTTTTAAAGGATTTTGGTCTGATTGTTCTGATGTGGACAGCGGCAGATAATCAGCAGGGCCATTAAATCTGACAAAATAGGAAGTTTTTCAAATGGCTTTCAAGTGTTGTTGTTTTTTTATTCACTATGGCGATGTCTAAACTTCTCTGGTCCATAGGTTAGAAAGCATTTTTGATGTGAACAGCAACATTCACACAGAGAGATCACCAAATCTGGCAAGGCAGCATAACAGGTCACCAAAATCCGTTACCGAAATCTATTTCACATAGAATGCATTTAAAGTTATTCAAATTCACTCTGGTGATGTCTAAGCTTCTCTCTTCTATATTTTAGAAATAATTTTGGTCTGTTGTGAACTGCAACAGACAGGGTCACAGGATCCGACAAGCAGCATAACAGCTTACTGAAATCTGTTTTTCACACAGAATGGATTAAATGTTATCAAAATTTACTTTGGTGATGTTTAAACTTATGTCTTCTGTATTTAGTAATTTTGGTCTGATGTGAACAGTTGCAGATATACAGCATGGTCATAGAAATGGACAAGGCAGCACATCATGTTATCAAAATCTGTTTTTGCTATCTGTTTTACCCAAGATGACTTTAATTGATATCCAAATTCACTCTGGTGATATGTAAACTCCCTGACCTGATGCCCTGACAAATGAGCTTGAGTAATATAATACATCTCATGAAAATGTGCATAGCTTTTCAGATGCTGCCTTTCTGCAAATGGCATGGAAGTTGGTATAGCAATAGGGGCCATTAAGGCATCTCCAGTACTGTTGAAATTTCTCAGCTGATTTTCACTAGAATGAATTTATATAGTACCTTTGCATACAGGTAATTAAAGTAGAGTTGCTTATGATTTAGGTTACATTAAGTCATTTTAATGAAACATGCACAAAATTTAAAACGGCAGTGGGGCAAGTTTAATAACACCACTAACAAACAATTTCAAAATTTGTTACATCACTTGCTTGTCACCCCTTCTTACACATTTTTGCATATGTTGGCTATAAATAAACACAGTTTCTCTTTACAGTCTCTATAGACCCTTCACAAGAAGAATAACCTCACCCACTGTATATATATATATATATATATATATATATATATATATATATATATGACTATTTTATAAATATTAATATGAATTACAATGAAAATAATTTAACATTTTTGGTGAGTTGCACCACATAGCAGTTAAATTGAACTACCCTTGCCTTGTAATAAAACGTCAAATGTTTTTCAAATATTAATAATCACTTAGCAAGTTTGTTTAAAAAAATTACAATAAAAGTAACAAAAATTACAAAATTAATTTGTTATTTACTGAGGCTTTTTTTATTATTTATTTTTCACATTTATTTTTATTGTGACAGGATAGTTTAGAGTTGACAGGATGCAAACTGGAAGAGAGAGAGGGTGCGGGATCGGGATCAGGAAAGGTCCCCGAGCTGGGATTCGAACTCAGGACGCACATAGCGCAACGGCGTTGTATGTCGGCACACTGCCCACAAGGCCATCTATTTATACTAACATGATGAATACTTTATAAATATTATGACCTATTAATGTATAAATATTGTTACATTTTTGGTTGCACCACATAGCATTTTAACTAGCCTTGCTTTATCATAAAGAAGTCAAAAAGTTTTTTAAATATTAAGCAGATTTGTTTTAAAAAAGATGATGATGAAGAAGAAAAGACATTATGCAAATTTTAAACTACTTAATAAGGACTTAGTTTCAATAACTTTTTAATGAGGAAGTTTATTTTCATTAATATTTTCAACCTCTTAACTGTTACCCGTCCCCTCAGCGGGACTCCTAAGTTTACTTCACTATATTACAATTAAATCCTAATCTAATCATGACAAACTATATATCGTTGGAAAGGTCTAAGACTTCCAAATAAATATTTTACCTCTGTTTTTTGTTACAAATTATGTAGGAACAGTAGGAGATTAATTTATGACAAGAGTGCACCCTTAAAAAATCTACATCATAACAGGAGTTTTGAACTTTGTCACAAAAAGTATTTTTTCGTTGCCTGTTTCCCTATAACGTTTTAGAAATCATCATAAAGTACATATCAATTGAAAGCTTCAAATCTCAAAATTCATCCTGTGAAAGCCATTTTAAAATCAGACATTGCATTACTATGGAAATGGTACATCAAAATCATATTACAAAATATTTTCGTTCATGAATTATAACAATTTAAGTTTGGATAGTGCACTGTCACGTCTATGATCAAAAATGGGGGTGACAGTTAAAGGGTTAAAATATATGAAAAAATGACAATAATGCAACGTTGTGCCAAACTACTTAATTTTTTATAATAATGTTTTATTTTCAGTATTTTTGTTCTTTTAATGAGGCTTTTTTTCTCTATTATGGTATCAGGACACTTGTATCTCTTTCTTTATTTTGAATATAGAAATGAAAAACATGCTCATTATAGAATAGGTGTATTCAAATCATTCTATGTATAAACTGCACTTTTTGATGTATTTTTAAATAAATTAATAGATCATCATGCCATTGAAACTACAACTTACCAATTTAAATCATCTTTTTATGTCCACAAATCATACAATTAGACAAATTTGCCTAAAGACAGACATAATTGCGTATGGCTTATCCAGTCTCAGTCATCGCGCTTGGATTTCAATCTTGATTACTGATAATGATCTGACTTCCTTCAAACATGTTACAGTACATCTCAAACGTATCTCAGTTTGACTGTAATGACAGATATTTTTGCAGTGTGGTTGGAGTTGGTGGGTGTAAAGTGTTTTAAGTGACCTAGTTGCTCTACCTGAGCGCTGAAGCCATTGTAAAAACTATACCAGATGTGCACCAGACCAAAAGCAGTGGTTTTGTAGAGGAAATAGCGCAGAAGGATGCAGATGCGGTAGTATGACCAGTGCCCGTGTACCAACAGCAGCCTGCGAAGGAAGCTGAACTGTGCCAGAGCGAAATCTGCACTGTGGAAATTGTAAGTAAAAAATATGAGAATTTTAGATTAGTCTTTGCTTACCCATGTTTCTCAGTTTGATCTCCATTCAGCTCAGTATTGGCAATGGCCTGACAGAACTTGGCGTCTCTGCAGTTTGAAGAAGAAGAATAATGCCGAGACATTAGACAGCCATCATGAGGCAATTAGACAATAATCTGTCCACAGTTTTCTCTAATGATTGAAATGATAATTTCAAGTATATAATAAAAAATACTTTTAAAATGTATTAATCATAAAATTGCACAACATTTAGTTTTTCTTAAAATATATAAACATCCCTAATATAAGATACATTTATTTTATTTATATTAGTTAAAGGGTTCGTTCACCCAAAATTCTGTCATTAATTACTCACCCTTGTGTTGTTCGAAACCCGTAAGACCTTCGTTCATCGTCGGAACACAATTTAAGATATTTTTGATGAAATCTGAGGGCTCTCTGACCCTCCCATAGACAGCAAGGTAACTACCACGTTCAAGGTCCAGAAAAGTACCAAGATGATCGACAAAGTAGTCCGTGTGACATCAGTGATTCAACTGTAAAGTTATGAAGCTACGAGAATACTTTTTTGCGCAAAGAAAACAAAAATAACGACTTTATTCCACATTTTCGTTTCTACTGCGTCACTTTGGACGCGCGTTCACGACAGTACGCGTAATGACGTCATCACGCCGGATCTGGGTCAGTGCCGCCACACGCTCACGTCATGGTACTGTCGTGAACGCGCGTCCAAAGATACTGAGATAAACGCGTCCTCATTTTTGGGTGAACTAACCCTTTAAATGTATTTTATAAAAAAAAATACTGCACTTGGAATTTTTTAAAAATATAAACCTAAAAAAACAGTGTAAGCAACTTTATGTAGTTTTGTATATTTTTTGCAACTTTGGACCCCCCTACAGTTAAATGACTGTCTTAAAGGGATAGTACAGTACACCAAAAATGAAAATTACCCCATGATAATAAGACTCTGATTGTATTCGTCTGAAATAAGAAAGTCATATAGACCTAGGATGGCTTGAGGGTGAGTAAATCATGGGATAATTTTCACTTTTGGGTGAACTATCCCTTTTTAAGCCCTGGACACACCAAGCTGATGGTCGGCCATCAGGCAATGTCAGGTGGTTTTTGAGCATCGGTCGGTTTTGTTTTTTCAGAGTTTTCTGCACTGTTGGCTCTAGTAGGACTCTAGTAGGCTCTAGTAATTCTCCATGCTGAATTGGTGGCAAAGCTTGTCGACAAGAAAGAGAACTCCGATTGGCTATTCAGCTTAGCGAATGAGCGCACAAGAAAAAACAGAACTGATGAAAGCAAACCAATGACGGAGTAAAGAGGGAACACAAAGACACTTATTGTCATTCTATTCGCCGCTTGCTGTTCTAGCTTTTTTGGGTTCTTAAAAATGCATCGATTCGCTTCAGGAGGCCTTTGTTAACCCCCCGGAGCCATGTGGAGCTCTTTTTATGATGGATTCATGCACTTAATTTTGCTTCAAAATCTTGACCCCCCCCATTCACTGCCATTATAAAGCTTGGAAGAGCCAGGATATTTTTTAAACATAACTCCAGTTGTATTCATCTGAAAGTCATATAGACCTAGGATGGCTTGAGGGTGAGTAAATCATGGGATAATTTTCACTTTTGGGTGAACTATCCCTTTTTAAGCCCTGGACACACCAAGCTGATGGTCGGCCATCAGGCAATGTCAGGTGGTTTTTGAGCATCGGTCGGTTTTGTTTTTTCAGAGTTTTCTGCACTGTTGGCTCTAGTAGGACTCTAGTAGGCTCTAGTAATTCTCCATGCTGAATTGGTGGCAAAGCTTGTCGACAAGAAAGAGAACTCCGATTGGCTATTCAGCTTAGCGAATGAGCGCACAAGAAAAAACAGAACTGATGAAAGCAAACCAATGACGGAGTAAAGAGGGAACACAAAGACACTTATTGTCATTCTATTCGCCGCTTGCTGTTCTAGCTTTTTTGGGTTCCCTGTTTGAATGCCGAATGCAGATTACTGCCACCTGAAGGTATGGGAGAGTTATGTTCTCTCACGCAAGTACAGAGCGTAAACGTTAGTTGGCCATCGGCTGCAGTCTGTCTGGTGTGTTCTAATGCAACTTTTTTTGCTCCGACAGAGGTGACATGAGGTAACGCAAGGTGACGCCACAGTCAGCTATCCTCAGCGCTAGTTCTTTTTGCGATGGTTTGGTGTGTCCCTACCCTTAAATATACCACTGTCCTAATTACAGTGGATAGCTGTACACATAGACATTATATACATAGATTCCTCATTAACATCTGTTTCTATTGGCGACTATACATAAGTCATCCTCCAATATGGGGGCGGTAAAAGCATGAACCAAGGCGTATGCGTCTGAAATCGCACAGGTACTTTTTTGAACAAGTAATTACTTTGCGACTGCAAACATAGTATGTTCTATATAGTATATAATCATGTGACCTACCAGCGTCAGTTGTGTCGTGTCACTGCCATTCATAACCCCCTCCTGTGGCCTCATGGGATAGTGAAGTGTCCATCGTATGCACACTTCAGAATCATGCCAGAAGTAGTACGTCATCTGGGTACTTTTTAACTACTCTTTTATGAGTACTGTGAATTTGGGTATACTTCTTTTGTGACATACTGTTTTTCACCTACTATATAATAGGGAAGTATGCCATTTCGGATGCAGCCTAAGTGTTCCGAACACGTCCTGAAAAGTGAAGATCAAATATTTCGAGTGCCATCTGGTAGCTGGCTGCAGTATAGGTCATTAACTCCGCCCTCTCAAACGAATAGGATGTGAGCCAATGATCAATGATCCCAATGATCATGATTGTGTGTTTGCAATTGGGTCTGTGAGGGTTTGGGCAGGACTTCGATAGCATGGCTCCTCCTTGTAGAGTTGACTGTGCCCCTGCAACCATAGTTATATGCATGTATGAATATCATATCTGCAACAGACTTCAGCAGTGATTTTGCTAAATTAACACAATACAATGAGAAGAAGGCGTTAGCTATCATGACATCAAAAAGTTACAATAGTTTAAAAACCTGTAATACTGAGTTACATACTCCCAGAACAGACATTTAAATTGAAATGTATCGTTTCAGGCTGTTTAGATATTTACTCAAAAAATATACATATTATATTTCTGCGGCATTATTATTTATTTGTACTTGCATTCAATTCTGTGTGAAGGATCAGTCAGTTGAAATCAGTCAGTCATAGTGTTTGGCCAGAGGGAGATGCTCTTACCCACAAATGTTTCTACATAGTAAAGACTATGTGGTTCACTGACAGAACAACATTGAAGCTCTATCTGAAAATAGTGTTGGTTGAGATTGTGACTGATGAAAGTTCTCCGATTCCACTCACTACACCAACGGTCAGGTTTCTAAACCCACGTATAAACAGAACATTCAGGAGCAGCACAATTGCGATAAACCAAGGCGAATAAAGGAACAGACTGAATGAAACACACATGATGCAAAAACCAGCATATTTTCACACCCCCAGTAGTATTACCACTAGGCACTACGCAAATGATTCATAAGGACATAAGGACAAACTTGGTTTTAATTTGCCATTAGTGTGTGGTGACATGCCGTGCCATGGTGGTTGGTGAACAGAAAGTAGTCTATTGACTAAAAGTTTCCTTTGTATTTCTAATCAATGCCTAATGTATGCTTGTGAACATCCAAGAAATTCTGTAAAAGGCATTTTTACTTTTTACATTTTTCTAAATGATAATAATTTTATTTGTAGGCTATACATAAAAAATAATGAGAAAGAACAGAAGTACGCTATCCTGAAATATATTTTTTTGTCTTTAAAGAAACAGCGTGGTTTGCAAAATTCATTTTATAACAGTAGTTGACATGTCCACCAGTATGCTATACTATAATATTGGCGAATCCAAACTGACATCATGAAAACACTATAGGAAACATATGCTGTCATATTTCTCATTTAGACATGTAAATGTGTAAAACCTTTTATCACAGTTAGGAAAATTAAACCCTCAAACCTGCATGACCACAACATGCACAAGAACTAAGAAAGCGTTTGTCGCTTACTGAAACTGTTAACAGGTTATGGGGAAGAAAGGTCAGGGGGTATTTTTGTATCTCTACACCATGGCAACAACCCTTTAGGAACAGTATTTTTTAATAAATATTATTTAGTGACTTTCACAGGGCAGTATGACCTAAAAAAAAGTTTCAAAGTTTTACCATAATTAACGGCTCCGGTGCAAACATCGGAAAGATTTGCAGCGCGACTACTCATCAAAGCGGCCGTTGACCTGAACTTCCCAACTGAAATCATCTGAAGGGTTGAAGACAAGCTCTCATGACATTCAGAAGTTTCATTTTCCACATTATGCTTGTCTATATGATTCATATTTTGGACCCACAGTTGATGAAGAATCTCATATGCCATTTGTGAACTAAAAAGAGTTTATACCGAATATATATATGTTACTTGGATTATTTAGATGTGTATCCAGTAGGCTATGTACACTCTTAAAAATAAAGGTGCTTCAAAAGGTTCTTCAAGCGATGCCATAGAAGAACCATTTTTGGTTCCACAAAGAACCATTCAGTCAAAGGTTCTTTAAAGAACCATCTCTTTCTTACCTTTTTGTAATCTGAAGAACCTTATTTCGCCACAAAGAACCTTTTGTGAAACAGAAAGGTTCTTCAGATGTTAAAGGTTCTTTATGGAACCATTTAGACAAAAAGGTTCTTCTATTATCGTGAAGCACCTTTATTTTTAAGAGTGTATTATTGCATTACGTATTCAAATTTTTTTTTTTTGGTGCAACCTCCTGCTTCTTCCATATTCTTCCATAATCTGTGTCTGTCTGTCTGAATCAGATACACTAAATGCCATGTCAAATATTTATTATAAACAATGACGAATCTAGCATTCGGTTGTGATTAAGAATACATTAAGACTACAGTTTTTTTTATTGACTCGGTCTCACCTATTGAAAATAATTAAATAATAGACTATTGAAATAATAAAGCTATTGGTGTTGCCAAATTCGTATTTTTCATATCACAAAGCATGGGCCATTTTGTTGTTGTTTCTAGCTACTCAAATTTTGTAGAAAAAAGTGTAGCTATATATGTATGTATTGCAATTATGCATTTGCATTAGCGGTAGTAAAATATTACTAACGATCTAGTTAAATGAAGTGTTAAATGAGCAGTACAAAATGTGGAGATTCAACCACAAAGTACCTCACCTGCTTACTGAAGCATTTCATTTTTACTTCCTTGATAGCAGATCCATGGTTCACATCACATCCTCCTCTTCTCACCCAGGTAAAGTACAGTTCTCATTCATGTAACCTGTAATCCATAAGTCTCATATCATTAACCCTGTCTCTTTCATGAACCCTTCTGCAATATGTCAGGACAAAATAAGCAAGAGGCAAAAAATATTCAGATGAAATCTCACAAATAAAAAAGTTATTTTGCACATTTAATTATTGTATTTTTGATTAATAAACATGGTAGATATTATTTATAATTTGTTTATCACACTGCAAATGAAAGGTCAAGTTAAGTGCACTGCATTATTAAGCCTTCAGTTCTGACTCAGGTTGTTTTTCTAACCAATCACACTGTTTTTTGCTTAGCGGATGATCAAAAAATCCCCAAAATCCCACTAAAAATTTCTGACTGTAACTCCTCCTTCATTTTATTGACTGTATTGCCCCAGTGCAGAGGTTTAGTGACTGTACAGATTTGTTCATGCAACCTCACATCATTCTGTATTATGACTTTGTTCTTTGTAGTTTACACACATTTAAGAAATGAATTCATTACCCTTACTTAATTTAATTTAAAACGGTTTAATTAAACACACCCACTGCTCTGTGTGGACTTGGATATAGGTTAAATGCAGAGCACAAATCCTGAGTATAGGTTACTAAACTTGGCCACACGTCAGGTCACTTCACTTAACATGTCCTTCCCTTTACTGAAAAACACATAAAAGTCCCTGAATCCCTGAATTTGCTCTCCAAATGCAGTCCTTTGCAAAGCATGCTGGGAACTAGAGATTCACTGTCCAGTTTGTCAACAAAAATGATTCATGTAGTTTTAACACAAATTAAATAAACTTCAATTTTGAATATATTATGTAGTGTGAACACAATGAAATTAGTAAAGACCTGCCCCTATTCGTTACTGTTGCAACATTCAATGATCCATGGCGCTCTCACACATCATGTTCCCATGCACTAAGAAATAAATCACAGAGAAAGGATGAAACTGACAACGCGCAGACAGACAAGACAAAGCAGGTTACTTTTGGTATGAAACAAAGTCTCAGTTTAAAAATGTTGGCATTTTGTAAGAAATTCAAACTATAAATACCGTTTTGTGGCCCTTTAATGTGTCGCGACAGATCGTTGTAGCGCCTCAGTTCAAGCAGCTCAAGAACAGTGTTGGGCTAGTTACTCAAAGAATGTAATATATTACTCATTACTAGTTACTCCTTTCAAAAGTAATATTGTTACTTTACTTATTACTTTCTGGCAACAGTAATTAGTTACACTACTAGTTACATTACTTTTTATTCACGCCCACAGAAGTTGTAACTGTGTATCTTCCACATGAAATTCTTCTTACTAACAACATATTTCTGCCTCATCATTTGACCGAATGTAAGCTTTTCCATATTCCAAGCTTGCCTGCTGCACTGGGGACATCACATGCATGTGTGAGTCGTGAAAATTATGAAAATACATCTAGGAATTATTTGATTGTTGAATTTTAAATCAGTGGGTTGAGGCATCAAAAGTAACTAAGTAACTAAACTGTTTTATGGATGGTAACTGTAATATTATTACTGAAATCTTATTAGTAATTAGTTACACTACTAGTTACTGCAAAAAGTAATATTATTACAGTAACTAAGTTACTAGTAACTAGTTACTGCCCAACACTGCTCAAGAACCAATCATCTTTTCACATTTACTAGTTAAAGCACAAAATAAACCTGAATGAACATCAGAAGTTATCTTGTTTCAATCAACTTCAACTAAACCGACTTAATCTATTCTCCAGTCTGGTTTGTTTGTCAGACAAAATGGCAGATTCGGCATTATAATTGGTCCGATCGCCTGTCAATCAAACTCCCTGCGAAGGGTCAATTAAGTGGCTACAAAATTTTCAATAATCATGTTATTTAGCTCATTTTAATTCATTCAGCTGAACAAGAAGCAAAAAAAGAAAAATTTCAGTGCAGATTAAAATGGTCCTGCATAACGTAAACATTTAGGCTTAAAGACAGAATTGTACCTATTGCGTAACTGCTTGAAATAACATGAGAAGTAAGGGAAAAAATTATAGAAGGTGATTTCCGTAAAACAAAAATAAACATTAACACACAATTCCAAAAGGGATTTCCCTCATATTTCCCCTCAGACATGAGACAATGGGGAGTGTCATAAATCAAATAGTACATTTAGTATAGGCCTATATCTATATATAATAACTATA
>NW_015557082.1:954875-957278 GCF_001515605.1 Sinocyclocheilus anshuiensis | reverse complement strand
ACCCCCCCCCCCCCCCCCCAACACACACACACACACACACACACACACACACACACACACACAAGTGAAATTCATAAGTATGCACAATTTCTGTCTATAACAAAATATTTAAACATAAATCATGAGGCAGAAATTACAATGTAGCGTCTAAGCTATTGACTGGTGCTTTAATTATTTTTTATACAAAGAATACTAAATATTAATAATCACAAAGTTGTGTATAATTTATATTATGTAATAGTGTATAGTGTCTGTGGTCCCTAATACTGCTCAGTAAATGCACTAAGTTTGCAGACAGTCCTTAAAAGAGAGAACGATAAGCATTGTCAACTTCAAGTCAGATGTCTGAAAAAGGGTAAAAGATATACATATATTATATTTTTTTATCATATATTTTATACTGTATTATATCATTCTATTTTATTATTATTTTTTTTTTTCAAAATATTGTCATCGTGTGTTTTCTACAGGCCTATATTTTTCGAGCCATTGTGTGTGCATGTTTACATTGAAGCATCTTCAAACGTGAAGGTTTTCTTCACAGTGGACTGAAAAGTTGAGAAGATGTTATTTTATTATGCCTTAATCTTGTTGTCTTTGTTGTCATCTATTGTTTTCACTTCTCCTTTTTGCTTCATGGAAACAGATATAACTTTACACATCAGCGATATGCCAAAACAATCTAACTTAAGCCAGGAAGTTATGGGCTTACATTTCTGCCACAATTCTGCTCGCGAAAGATCATATTTTGAGCACACAAAAGTGCATTTTGCACACGCGCGATCTGAGTTTGTGGAGAAAATGTTCGTTTCGCAAAGAAAAACGTCTTTCAAGCGCACGGAAATCAATTTTGCATTTAAAATAAGTTTTTGGATGTGTGCAGACCTTCTCTTTTGCGCGTGCAACGTTTCACTAGCTTGCTCACCTGATGCCCCCCCTCTGTGCTCGCTAAATGCCAACAGCTCGCGTGCTCAACACAACCCAGCGTTACAATGTGCCATAATTCCAGCCAATCAGAGACCGAGGCTGCTAAATTCTGATTGGCTGCCTTGACAACCAATCACAACATTTCTTGCATTACCTGACAGCATAAGAGGACGAATATTTTCTCCACAAAACTCAGATCGCGCGCGTGCAAAATGCACTTTTGTGTGCTCAAAATATGATATTTCGAGCGCAGAATTGTGGCAGAAATGTAAGCCCATAGGAAGTCTCCTAGCGCTAAAAGTGTCTGAGAACTTCATTAGGTGTGAAGACGACTGGCCCTGTACAAGGTGCAAATGAAGACATATCTCTCAGATAACTACAGTGAGGACATTTGTGATATATAATTTTTATTTATTTATTTATTTTAATTGGATCGCTAACACACATGCTCCTGTTTCAATACTCTTCAACTAGCTCTCCATCTAGTGGCAGCCAAAGACACTGCAGCTTAATTAGCATCCATTCACCTGCTGCAAGACCATATCAGGGCCCAAAGTGGTTCAATCATGACCCCTTTAAGGTCTCAAATCAAATGATTCCCTTTACGGTGGCCCCTGCGTTTAGGCTATCAAAACTCGATGGGCTGCGCTGAAGCCGTGTAGGAGGTATGACTGCACATACATGTGTGTGTGTGAGATAACGTGTCTCAAGTCCTATCAAGCTCATCTATTTTTACACATGGCCTCTCTCAGATGCAGAGTGGTTTGCGAGATGAGACCCAGACCTGCAGAGCCATTGTGACCGGTTGACCAGGTTGCTATTGGCAATGCTCCATTACAGTTTAACTGTGGCCCCAAGCCTGTCAAACCGCAACGAGTGCACAGATCTCGCTCTGAAAGCCTCACCGCATGCGGTTCCACAGGTGCTGATGGAGGCCTAATGAAGTGTCTGTCGATGGCCATGACCATGCGATCAAACGGTAGCAGTGATCTCAAATCAATCAGAACACAGTGGATATATTTAATTGCATGCAAAGACAAAACCGCAGGTTGCATTTTGTAAACACGCGTATGTGGCCTTCTTGAGAGCAGAGAATGGTATTGTAGTCACTGTGTGTTATATTTCTATTTGAGTACTCAAATAGAGTGCATTAATGGAGAAAAAAATATTTGATTTTGGCAATTATGTACACTAAACCAGTCTAAAGTTTGGACACATTTGGTGCTTCTTGAAATTAGTTGTGCGGACAAACAAATGGTGCATATATATCATTTTCTTTACAAAACTGCCATTTTAATTCAAAAGCATCCCAGAATGCACCTCAAGCTTAGTTGTTTGAGAATGAACAGAGTGTGCAGTGATGAAATCTAAAAAGGTAGTCGACTTTATGCAAGTTCAAATATAAGATATTATTATTATTGATACAGTATATACAATATATTACCTTTAAATATATTTTTTAATTAAAAGTTATAT
>NW_015557082.1:941565-954537 GCF_001515605.1 Sinocyclocheilus anshuiensis | reverse complement strand
TATAACTTTTTTGTTGTGACATAATTTCCTGACTTTAGCATGATGTTAGAGGTCAAAGGTCAAAAGATACCATTTCAAAACTTTGGATTAGTAACATTTGTTAATGTTTTTTGAGTCGCTTATTCTCACCTACGCTGCATTTATTTAATCAAAAATACCGAAAAAACAGCAATATTGTGAAATATCAGTACATTTTTAGTAAGTTTTCTATTTGAAAATATTTAAAATGTAATTTATGTATTAATTTATAACATGATCCTTCATCCTGCTCATTTGCTGCTCAAGAAACATTACACATTTTCTTAAGGATTCTTTGATGAATAGAACAGCATTTATTTGAAATAGAAATAATTTGTAATATGTCTTAAGTGTTGCTGAATGAAAGTATGAATTTCTTAAAAAGATTTCAGAAGCTCTAATATTACCTTGCATTGCATTGAATTCATCACATAAACATCTATACTGGACGCCTTTCTTGCAAAATGCCGCAGATCTTATTTGAAGAAGTCAAAGTCTCACCATCACCATTTCCTAGGCCTTTTATCCATCCTTGCCATCCTAAACAACGATTTGCCTACGATTTCAACATCCCTTATGAGTTTGAACTAAATATGCCAGTGAATGAAAGGCGTGCAGATAACGTCATGGCATCAGTGCTCCAAAAACCCAACATCTAATGTAAAATATCAGCAAAATCATTTGTTTTCTGGGAAGTGAGTAGGTGGCCTCGAATGAGGTTTTTGGGGTATACCCCTGTCTGCTGCTCTGCAATCGCTGCTTTAGTTTCTGTTCCGATGAACGAGTCAAAAACGGGAGAGGGGCTAGTTAAAATGAGGTCGTTGTGAGGAGAAAACACTGACGACTCAGAGACAGGAAGTGGTTTGAAGTCACTTGAGAAAGAAACAGGGGTGATTGGAGTTACTGTACAGACAAACAACGCAGCTGAACTGTATGCAAAAGGTGAGGCCTGAAAGTTCAAACTTCAATGCGCGCCAGCTGCGGTGAGCGTTCATCCTCATTCACACGCGCCATTGCAGCATACTTGAAAAATGTGCTGTTTTATCTACAAGTTTAACAAATACATTAGGACTGATTACCTGGTTAAGCCCGAACTGTGTTTGCGCGTGCAAATGTGCGCACCACGTGAGGGGGCTGTGTGCGGTAACCAAAACGGTACATCTGAACTACAGGTTATGTCCCACGTTAAAACATTTGAGTTCTGTGGAGCTTTGAGGTGGCGTTATGAGTCACCGAGTATAAGAAGAAAAAAAATCACAGAGGGATCCAACAGCTATTCGATGAGTCACCGGTAAACACCAACAGGTATGCCGCCCCACCAACACTCTTCGCGACCACTGCGACCCCAAGCCTGAGCTATGATCCAACACCTGTTGAACACCACCAACATCGTGTGTTTTTTAGCGAACAATACATGGCCCATTTTTATCTTGCAGACACAGTCTTAAAATGTCAAGTGTGGCTAATTCTTCAAACCAACCACAGGTGATGCACAGCATTACTCTCATAAATGAGGTGAAGGCAACAACATCGCATTCATCCGATTATATTTTTCCTGCATTATGCATTTAATAGTCAAGATTTTAGCTTATTTTTTTACTTTTTTTGTGGTTGGCAGTGGAACTGCCACAAGTCGAACTTCAATAAGTTTGTGTAACCCATGTGCAAGCTACGCACCTGCATTATGTTTCACAGCGACACAGATTTAGTCATAATCTAGAACACGAAAACAATTTCTGCGGAAATTTGGAAGGACAGTCCCAGATGACATGTGTAAACGCTGCAAAAACCTCTAATTTTTTCATGCAAGTCATTCTTAGTAATCTATTCTTTTTAGCCACAATTGAGTTTGTTTTACCTGATCTTAACCATCTTCAGTTCCAGTGTTTACTGAGCTTCAACTTCTTATAATTGGTTGAATGACATACTAGCGCTTTCTGAAGAATTTGGTTTACTAGGAAATGATGAATAATGACGTTAAATTATGCTGTTTGCATTTTACACATTACAATCAAAAAGCAGAATGTCATAAATAAAACATAATACACATATGCCCATACTAGCATACGCTATTTAAATTATGGCCAAAATAACCTCAATGTGAACATACAACCACACTGATGGGCCTCAGTGCTGTATGTTTGGCCAATCTAATTAATATGCTAGTTTTGGTTGACATGTGGGATTGTTACTTCACAGGGCATCCATGATATTAAAAATAAATGTATAAATAAAATTTACATTTAAAGGGGTCATAGGATGCTACATGCACTTTTACAAGTTGTTTGAACTGAAATGTGTGTTGGCAGTGTGCGTACACAACCACCCAATAATGATAAAAATCCACTCAGTGTTTTTTTTTTAATCTGGTTAAATGTTTTCCCCTTTCTCAAATCGAGCCGATCTCAGATGCCTGTCTGTGTGACATCACACAGACAGGCCCCTCCCACGATAGTTTGATTGACAGTAGCGTTTCAGCACAGACTGGACTGGTGTCTTACCTTAGACCCGCCCTGAGTGAGCTGTCATCAGTCCGCCATAGTTTCACCGCCGGAGCAAATGTAGACAAGAATGACTCCTTCCTAAGCGATTGAGGTGTTCTGTTGTTGGATGTAATAATGAACATAGCAGTCGTCATTTACTCCCGACATCTGAGCCGCTGAACTCGCAGTGGATTACATTGTTTCTGAAGGGAATGCACCCCCGATCTACATAAATGCGTCTATGTTTGTGCGAATCATTCATGATCCAGCCTCATCTACAGAAGAAGTGAGTATAATGTTTTGTAATGAATCTTTGCAAATTGCCTTTCCTAATAATGTGCTAATTAGCAAGTTTCACGATGAATGCGGCTAAAGTAAACAGTCTCTCTGAGAGCAGCTGGAAGAGAGGGGCGGGGTCAGCAGAGCTCATTAACATTTAAAGGGAAATGCTACAAAAACGGCTTGAGCTGAAAAGAGCTGTTTTTGACAGGGTAAAAAGGGGGTTTTTTTACACTACCATTGAAAAATTTTAACCAAACTATGTTACAGACTTTTCATTAAGACCCTAAAGAATCATATCAACTTGTGGAAAATGGGCATCCTATGACCCCTTTAAAAAAAGAAAATGTCATGAGCAGATAATGGTGTGTGAAATTCAATAAACAAAAAAGTTTTAGTTTTGGTTTAGAACTAAAATGAAGAGCTAACAGCATAGATAACCACTAGACGGAAGACAATGCGTAAACAAAAATGAAAACAAAACATCAAGATGCTGAGTGCGCCAGCGATAATTTCTTTTATTCATTCTTTTAAAAGTAGAACAAACAAAAAAGTGAGTCATAACTCAAACCACTGGTTTGAGATACTTGTTTGCAACTCTCCGCCTCCATATCTAAGGAAGGAAGATGTGGTCCTCACCTACTACAGCTCCTTTCATGCAATAGGCATACGTGTGCAGATTACATGTGCCACCTTGACTGCCATTGGTTGACACAGTTTGTCTGCATGTTTCCAGCCAAAAGAGTTTTAGTTTTAAGCTGATGTCCTTTAATTCATCTTCACTTTCTAGCATCATTCCTGTGACAGCACCGTAAGGTAAGGTAAAGCTATTTTTTCTCGCAACGGTTCTCCTCAGTTAAGATTTGCAAAGTAGTACTTCTCAAGTCTCAAGTCTCAAGTCTGCTTTATTGTCAATTCTTCCACATGTACAGCACATACACACAGAGAATTGAAATTGCGTTACTCTCAGACCCTTGGTGCATACAGATAACACTAACAGTAGAACATAAATACAGATAGATACAGATTTAAATATAAAAATAAAAAATATAAGTATAATACTTATACATAATACTTAGTATTCTGTATGCAAACTTTAAAATACTGAATTAATTAAATGCAAATCATGCAGTAGTTTAACTCTGGATTGATATATCTGGATTGTTGCAAGAAGCTTCATATTCACCAAACAAATTGCTTTTGGAGAAAGAAAAAAGTCACAAAACGAATAGCCACTATTTTGATGTTAAGTCAGTTTGGCAGATATGCAATGGTTTTAAATGACATACAAATTTTTTGACTTGCTTTTAGCAAATCAAGATCTTTTTTCATGGTTGACCTCATAAATTGATCATATCAAGGTTGTATGCATTAGATCCAGTCTAACATCATCATTAATTGAGCATATCGCATTTTTTTGCAAACTATATCATTATTTTGCACATTTAAAATTAGGATTTGCCCAGTACGTTTCCTTGTTAGGCTGGCGAGCTTCTCACATTTATTTTTACCCTCATTCAGACAGGAAACTGCACTATGAACGCTAATAAGTGGTAATGAATTTAACTTGCATTTAATAGTGCATGCTTGTTCTTTCATGGAAGAGAAAAAATCCTGAGCTTTCGCATCGTTCTTCTTAAATTCTAATATCACCAGTACAGCAATACCAACAAGTATATGATTACTGCCGTTCTCAAGCCTAAAAGTGATACTTTTTTTAACAAAGTATTGGTTTGGCCTACTGATCAAGTTCTTTATCTTTCCAGAACAATGAGTACCATGAGAAGTCCCGAGCATCTAGCAGATGCTTGTCTTCCGTCCTCCACGGGCGAGATCTTGACAAGCAAAGACGACCCTGGAGGTCTAAGAAGGCTTCTGCCACTCACCGGCTCAACCGTACTGGCACGACAACTGTTCCACCTCCAGTCATACCGCAACCCACTCATGCCCAACAGACGACGTAAACGCGAGATGACTCCTGCTGAGAAAAAGGACACGTCTTATTGGGTGAAACGGAAGAAGAACAATGAGGCCGCCAAGCGTTCTAGAGAGAAGCGACGAATCAACGACTTCATGCTGGAGGAGCAACTTATGGCGCTTAGCGAGGAGAATGCCCAGCTCAGGGCCGAGGTGCTGAGTTTGCAGTATCACATGGGGATTGGGCGAGGTCTGGATGCCAATCATCCAATGGTGCCCTTCCACTATCCCGCAGCGTCCCATCTCAAGCCTTTCCTGTGGGGTTTGCCTACCGGTAATGCTCCAGAAGCTCCAGAGCTGTATCACTCTTGGCACGGCTCATCTCCGTTCATCTCGCCCCTGAGAGTGCCTCCTAAAAGTGCCAACCTACCTTCACAGATTAGCCATTTGGACAACAGCGCTGACCCAGTAGAGGCAGACACAGCATCTCACCCACAGGTCTCTTCCAGCAACGACCCACCAAGCCACCCACAACTGTTTCCGGCCCAGAGAGCATCTGCGGCCTCACCACCCCCTCCTCAGCTGCTGCCTGGGTTGAGCCAATCTGCCATCCAGCACAGCAACCAGATGCTACCTTGGGGCTCGTCGTCTTTGCGTCCATCTCCCCTTCATCCCAACTGGCCGCTGTCCTTCCCTCTGTCGCTGAGAGACACAGACAGATCTCGTAATGGCGTAAGGTCCCTGTGGAACTTCAACAGCAGGTACAGCATGCTGTCTGCTGAGATATCAGGACAACTCAGAAGAATCTTTTGCTCGGAGAACCCTTAATCAGCAATAATGCTGCCTGAACAGTTTTTCATTGTGATAATAACCTGCTAAAAGGGATTGTTCGCCCAAAAACAAACTGTAGACTTACTCATGTTGTTCCAGACTTTCGTTCATCTGTAGGGCACAAATATTTTGAAAAATGTCTTTGTGTTTTTGTCCATACAGTGAAAGTTACTGGGGTCCAGTGTTGGTTTTGGACCCCATTGATAACTGTATAGACACATAAGGTATTAGCTGTGCTTAATGTAGCGATGTTCAAGCCAATCTCTCCATACGGCCTAGCAAATGATAGATAAACCATGACTTGTATAATATCAAAATGTTTATTCTGCAAATATGTGGCCACTTGTAATAAAAAGTAGTTACTCATTTTACTCTCATTTCCCTTATTTGCTTATTGCATATAAATCTGATTCAAGTTTGGGAATCTACACTATATATTCTCACAGGCACATCATTGATTGTTTCATGGAAATTATTATTAGTATTCACCTTGCTTGTGTGAAATACTGGTTCTAACTCATTACGACATCGAAAACAACCTTTCACCGAAGCTGTTATGAGTTCGTAATGTTCCATGTAAAGGAAAAACAGAAGAATAAGAAAAAAAAATTATGTGGCTGCAGCAACACACACACACAAAGTAACAACAAAACTAAAAATGGTTTCATTTGCTTCATAGTATTTTGTACATAGAATGTGTAATGAAAATAACTGTGCTAGTAATTGTGTAGACGTATTCATAAATTATTCCCTCCTAATATATGGGGTATTTGTAAAGTGAATGATTAAAGTGCTCATGATTAAATATGAAACATGATCACAATGAAGATGGTTTCAGGCTGGGGTAAATTTGTCTGATATCTGATTGAACTCAGGCTTGTCAAACCACATGTTCACACTTTTGGTGTGTGGATATACATGTAGTCGAGTGTGCGAAGTAGAATAAAGACAAATTTAGAGGTGTAAAATAGACCAGTTCAGCTCAACAGTACTGTAGACTATAGAATTTAATTGCTTAATAATTAAGTCTCCTTTTTTCATTCTAATAATGGAAACTGATTTAAGAAAACAATAGTCAATTATATAGATGTTATGTAAAAATGTAAAGATACTTGGGGTACCATTTGGGGTTCCTCAGATTGATACACAGGCCAAAACTGTTGGGAGAACCTCTAAGCAACATTTTTTTCAAACACAAACACGACCGTTCATGTGGTTAAGAAAAAAGTGAATCCTTGAGAGCCCTCTATCGTCTACACTCGCGCATAAAGGCTTAACTTATAATTAAGTAGGCTATATAATAATTAATCAATATGAAGCGTCATAGAAAATTTTAAAAATTGTAGTTTTCTGTATTTCCGTAGCCTATGCGTTTGCGTAACTGCACTATACCTTCTTGATCGGTAAAATTATTAATTATTCATTTTTATAATTAGAGTTGAAGAAATTTAAGATTACGAACCTTTTACTAAAATTCAGATGGATGAAATGCTGACAGGTATTAGAATAACCAGTAGGGGGCGCGCTGTCCTTGACAATATAGGCTACACACGAAATTCACACTAGTCACGTCCCTTCACATTAGCCATCTGACAAAGCTAATAGATTTATTATGTTCTAGTTATATGAGGAAATACAGTCTTTTTTTATTGTTATATATGTGGTAACATCACAAAAATGCAAAGCAAAATAGCAAAACAGAAGTATGACATGTATGTAGTTATTGATCTGAAAGGAGTAGCTAGCAATAATGTGACAATATTCATAGCTGGTGTGAAGGATATTAAGAACTTAAGAATCTGTCATTGAAAAATGCTTATCAATTGACCATTATTGTGGCATTATTGACAGCATTGGCAATGAGTGCCTATTTTGAAGGTGATCAAGGATTTTAGGTCTTTCCAAAACAGCACAGACTTTTGTGATTCCTTAAACTTAAATTTAGAGCCTTTGCAACTTTAGTTAATGGCTGAAAATGAAGCTGAACAGCAAGGACCCAGTCAAGGATGAGTGTAGACTAGTATCTGGCCATCAGAAATGCATATCGGAACAATCAATAAGAGTGGTTTTCCATATCTGAACATTTTTCTTTTCATAAATGCACACACACCCACTGATACACGTATGTGAGGGACATGTGGGCCATGGTGTAGTAGAGCCATCAGCTTTGTGTTAAAAGAAGTAGACACAGACAGGGGCTTGTGGGCTGAACTCATAAAGAGGCAAACAAGCAGCCTCTAACTTTTAATCACACTTCACACCAAAGAGAAGCCACGAGTCAGAGTGGAGAGCGTTTAATCAACGCTGCGAGGCAGGTGAGACACTCAGGTCACACACAGACAAGACAAGTTTGGAGAGTCTGCTGGTTCCAGTAATGAGGAGCATCCTTGGAGATGTCAATGCTGGGTGACCCGACAAGGCTTCAGGAACTGTGAGAAGCTGTGAAGGTAAGAAACGGGGGCTTTTGTGTGTCCATCAGTGGTCAGCTTTTAACACAGTTGTGAAAAGGTGATGTAATGACAAAAAATAAGCAAACTTCCTTTGACTTCCTTTGAAATTTGAGATGTCACACCATCAAGCAAAATAAGAAAACACGGCACAAACATCTTGCGATCTTAAAAGCTTTCTTGCATTAATTTTGCATTAAAAGTAAAATAAAACAAAATAAAACACATCTGATATTAAGACGTTCGTAGTTTGAGGTGCAAATGCTTCATGGCGCTTGAAAGCGGTAGACGATGTGCAAAACTAAATGTAACCTTTGGTTTACTGCCATTGCAAGCATCAGATTTCCCAATCTCAGAATGAAACAAGTATATTATATAAATCAGTACACATATTAAGTCTGATTAACATTTTAGGTTAATGTGGTCAACTTTGCATATATAATCCTTTTAATAGTGTTGAATATATTTTGTATTATGTAACATTCAATAATTAAAGCAGCTGTATTTGGCCTTATTGTCTTGCAAAAGTGCATATAAGATTAGACTGCATTTGATTTGTTTCAAATTGCATTTGTAAATGTAAACTTCCTTGCAGACCTTCCAAATATTCAGAATTTCAGCTTTTGAAATTCTTCAAACATGAATGAAGGATATTGCAAAGGCTGGTAAATGTGGGTAATTTTAAAAGGGTGTGTGTGGTGTGGTGTCATGACGATCTAAACTATTTCAAGGGAAGATTAGATAAGACATTTGCTGCAAAACGCATTCAAAGTCGTAAATGGCATCTCTGATGTAGCTGTGGCTTGAAGTATGCATCTTTCTCTGTGCATCCCATGCTAAAGATATTTAATTGCTATTCCCATCCAACAAACAGTGGTCCAAAATTCTGACTACCAATTATATTGCAAGAATAACAATGCATGAACAAGCTTGTGTAAAACCTGATAATCATGTTAATCTCCAGCATGATTTGAGCTCCAAAGATCATCCTTTCAAAAGTGTTCTCAGGATTAATGCCACACATTTACTTATTTGATTAGAAATAGTGCATAATCTTTCATATTTGTTATTTATTCTCAATTTCTTTTTTTTTGTAGAAAACCTAAAACCTTTCCAGGTTTGAATTTGATTTTGAATCTCAGATTTTCAACATGGTCTTTGACTTTTGGACTCCACAGTATTGATTGATGAAAAATAAACTATATAAAACTGGCATAAATGAACAACATTGAACATATGCAATACAGCTGTATACTTTCAAGGAAAAAAACTTACGGTAAAAAAAAAATTTGCAGACGTTATTTTCTATGAAAACATCTGAGCCTCTCGTTTAAAAACAACTGAGGACAAAAACACATAAGATATGAAAACTATAGGCCAGGATGTACAGAGCAGCAGGTGGTGAGTAGAAAGCCAACAGATAGGTTGTTAAAAAGGAGAAGTTTAAGAGTTTGTTACTGAAAAGCACCATCTAAACTTAGAGCGTCAGTAAGCAGCAGGTGCAGGTCTGACTGAGGCCTCTGGGGGCCTTGAGACCGTCATACGACTACAGTCATCAAAAGCTGTATTTGATGTCCAAAAAGCACTGGCTACAAAAAAAGCCACTGAAAAATGTGACAAAAATGTGTTTTGTGACAACATGCCCCAATAGGTTAATACTATTTGGAGGAAGTCACTGGCACCATTGAATGGTCTGTGATAGGCTTAGGATATATATAGAGAGAAAGAGAGAGTGTTTCTGATGTTTTTATGTTTATGCATGCTACACTGCAAGGCATATTGTATTTCAAGAGCTTTTCTGGTTTTCTAACTAACTTCTGTTCATTGTATACTCAACACAGGAAGGGGAAAAGCATGTGAACAACCTCTTTTGACTTTCTCTTTGTGTATGCATGTGTGTGTATATCTGTGGCACAGCGACAAAGCAGGCACAGTGTATATTTAGCTACACAGCATGTGTCACCATCACCGCACCTAAACTGTTAGCATATCCTATGAGTGCATGTCCACATTAGCAGGCTGGCAGACAACAGAAACCTCTCGCAATTAGCCAGCAAAGCCCATCGCAAATTTACATTCCCCCAGAGGATTGTTTTCAAAATCTGTTAGACAATTAGCAACAGAGAGATTTAGTCGAAACTCCTTGCGAGATGCCAATCCGCAAGTTAGCAACTTATGTAAAACGCACAACAGTTTCACGTTCCAGTAACTGGCTGAAAATAAACAGGCTACAATATTCATAAAAAGATGTCTGAAGGAAACTAAACCAAATATGGGAAACAAAAGGTGAGAATTTTGACTGCAACTCGATGCTACGTGTTTAAAGGAGAGCAGCAAAGCTGCCAATGTCGAAAGGCTCATGTGAGCACCATTCAAATTGCAACACTAATAACCCACCAGCCCTTTAACACATTGACACCTTAAAGTCTTTTATTTTGACACATCACTAAGAAATGTTGAGTGATAAAGAGAATTAGGTTAGTCTTAGAGAAGAACCGCATGTCAATGTGGTTAGCATACCACTGTTGCCCACACAATTATTTTTTTAAAAGAGACCGTTTGCAAGCTAACGCTAGTTACGGGTGTTAAGGGGCAATAATTCCATTCACCAATGGGAAAATGTGAAATGGCCTGGGTAAAATTGAGTTTATGTATCAAGGATCAATGTCCATAAGACTATGAAGCATATAAACAATGTTTAGCATTCAAAATCTAACTGACAATATCATATTTGCATACTGAAAAGTTACGAGTGATCTATAAAGCACTGCAAGTCACTTTGGATAAAAGTGCCTGCTAAATAAATAAATCTAAAAGTAAAATGTAATGAAGTGATGACATTTTTTGTTGGCCAACCCATAAATTAGCATCGCCCTTGTTCCAATAGGATCCATTGGCTTTCAGATTATTTCACAAAATAAACTCTGTGACCAACTAAATTTATGATTCTTAAACGTTTCATTCATCTTCACAATAATCTTATATCCTAGTCATTTTGAAGCCTAATACAACCACCTAAAAGTAAAAAGCTAAACGTAGGCTATAAATGAACACGAAAGTTTAAGTTAGATTAGTTACCAAAGAGTCCAACAAAATGAGGCTGTGAAAGTGACTAGAAAGTGAGTAGATTAATTTTAACTGTTCGGATGATGATGTTTTTTTCTTGACAGCCTCTGTAGTCCCTTTTAGCCATTTGTCAGCAACCTGCCTTTTTTAAGCTTCAAAAAGGGGTATGACTGATGGGTTTTATGTTGTTGAATAAAATGTGAAAATATCTTGAGGTTGTGTTCACCACAGACCTTATTTCAGGTATTTAACCAAAAACCCATCCATTAAAAAACAACAACAAAAAAAGTGCTAAATGCGAACTCGTTTCCAGGTTTTGGCCTATAAAAATGTCATCCCTGCAGCGCTCTATTTGTGGGGATCTATTCTTGCATCTAATTAAAATTTACTTAAACTTATACCGGACTTGTCTTGAACTTCTATGTTTTGAATTTAAACTTATACTGACACCTAGTGGTGTGGAAGAAGCATCACGCAAAAGCAAAGGTTAACAGTTCAAAGGTAATTCAGTCAACCATGATTAAATATAGCCAGTAAAAATTCTCAATAATACCAAGGTAAAACAAATTAGATTTAGCTGATCATGTGATCCCGCCATGAGACAACACTCTCCATGAAAAATAAAACCACATTGTTATGCTTTTAAAACATGATTTTGAGAGTACAACAAAGTCCCTTTTAAGGAAAGTTAGTTTACTGGCCAGTCATATTTACAATTGCTTTCCACTCTCACATTAAAGTGTCATATTTCAAATCAGCAACAAAATCTCACATGAACTGCCCATAATGTTTCTTATACTCAAATAGCATTTTAAAAGCTCATATTTCAGGCTGGCTCAGCCAACGTGAAGTCCTAAACGTGCGTCTCTGAACACTGACTGGCAACCAGAACTTCTAACAGCGGCTGCTGAGACATAATCACTTTACCATCTGGCGATTGGCCCTTTTATTTAGAAGGCAGGACTTATTGTCATGTTGCACGTTGGACTTTCTCCCATTCGTAAGAAATATGAGTGCACCATCTTTGCATATCTAAAGGCTTTGGAATAAAATATATTTAAAATAATACTATTCGCTTATTTTTATATAGGCTATATAAGATAACGACACATGTGCTTGCAAGCACTGGTTTTTCCATCTGGAAATGCACATCTAGTTTATCTTTTTCAAATTGGTTTGTACATTATAGTGAAGTTACTGCACACAAACACAAACACTAACAATGGTCAGCGTAGCGCCGCATTGCAGGCGTGGTCTCATAGCTATGGTTTGAGCGAGCATCCACAATTCATCCCCTCCACACCAAGACCATGCTCTTTTTTCGCCGCGTTCATGTTTCATTGGCTCGTGGCTTGGCCTAACAGTCTGTTTGTTTTGCTCTGTGGTGAGCATACATGCACCTCGCTGTCACGCTCTTGAGCCCAGATTTCCAGCTCATAAAAAGACAGAGCAGATAAAACAAAGGGATGAACAGGATGTGGTTAGCCTACATGAAAACTCACACACTTTGTTAACTTGGAGAAAGGTTCTGAGGAGAGAAAAAAGAAACCACAGTGAGCGTGGGGTTAGATGTACAAGATGCAAGATGCGCAAAACTAGAAGATCTGCGTGTACCCTGATTGAGATTTTGATCATGTGCATTCAGTGGAAGCTAAGTTATTTAAAAAGTTAATCTACACTTACAAAATGTATTAATTCTGCATTAAATATAGCAGGGTTATTGTAGATAACTAAAATTAAAAGCATGAATAAATAATGTTGGTACTAAAATAAACATTAGCTAATATATATATATATATATATATATATATATTAGCTAATGTTTATTTTAGTACCAACATTATTTATTCATGCTTTTAATTTTAGTTATCTACAATAACCCTGCTATATTTAATGCAGAATTAATACATTTTGTAAGTGTAGATTAAATT
>NW_015557082.1:940989-941358 GCF_001515605.1 Sinocyclocheilus anshuiensis | reverse complement strand
CAAATCAAATGACAGTAGTTTATCAGTAATCCTAAAAAATAACACTGCCAAACACACATGCTAAAAAAACAACAACTTACTTACACATAGTAAGAAATGGTTATAAAAACTGAAACAGAAGTGAAACAAGTAATAGGAAAGAGGAGAAATAAAAAGCGATACTTATCCTTTGCCGGTGTCCCTGCCCGGTGGAGTCGCACGGTAGAGTCGATGGTCTTTTCACTCTTTAGTCTGCACACGAGGAGGCCTTCACGCGACGGCTGTCGCGGTACACTAAGCTTTTTTATACAAAATACTACATTAATTCAGATCCTCATTTTCTCTGCAACAAATGGCCAAGCAAGCACAGACACTGACAAGATACGCGAT
>NW_015557082.1:940405-940812 GCF_001515605.1 Sinocyclocheilus anshuiensis | reverse complement strand
AGGCTGCTTCTCTCGAAGACTATTTCTTTACACTGTTTTCTGCTGGCGCTTGAACACACTTTCCTCATTTTCTCCACAACAAATGGCCAATATATATATAAACTTTTTCTAGTTGCAAAATAACTAAAACTATAGCTGAAATAAAAGTGCATAAAAAAGAATAAAAACACAAAACTAAATGACTACATCTTAAACTAAGATGAAAAAGAAAGCAAATATAAAATAAAAACAAAATTATTAAGAAAAACTACATAGTTTTAATTGAAACTACTCACAAAAATAAGTTTATAAGGTTTAAGTTACTACTCAATACATTAATTAAAGTTCACATTCTAGGGTTTAAATTTTTTTTTTCAAAACAGAAACCCTAAAATCTGAACGTTAGTTTATATATATATATATATATA
>NW_015557082.1:918092-940335 GCF_001515605.1 Sinocyclocheilus anshuiensis | reverse complement strand
GACGACTCTCACTTTGATATTGTGTTATCTAATGCAATGGCATTCTGACATTTGTAAATGTGACTCAAGTGTCCAAATGCTGTGTTTAGATCAGCAAGTTTAACTTTTCTTTTGCTCTTTAGAAAACTAATACATGAGATGCATACGATCGTGTGGAAGGAAATTGTTTTATCTGACCTTTTGTCTGGAAAGGAAGCTAAAATTACCAGTTCTAAGTGTCAGTGTAGAGACAGAATACAATGTGTCAATGACATCAGAGGGGAAGTAGGTCTGTACAGTTGTTAGCATAGAGTTTGGTCTCACTAGATCTCTCTCTGTCCTTCACAATCAACCATTCTTCCACTGGTAACCCACAAAACGACGGCCCATCAGACAGTGTGTGGGGTTTTGGAACCCCCGTTGGGAAGACTTAGGTTCCCACCCTCTCTGAATCACCCCAGTGGTCGTATTCATGTCCAGGATGCTCACACGCCTCCAGTATTGATTAACACTTCATAGTCACTTCAAAAAGGCTGCTGCTATTAGCATTGCTCAAGCATTTTTGAACTATCAACAGTATTGGCAATAGGCAGAGAGCTGAAGCATAGAGCTGGAAGAAAGTCCTTGATGTAGAGTCTCTAAAGGTATTAGTAATAATCTTCAACAATTGTTAATATTTTAATTTTAGTTAGCAGAACAATGGTGTAGCTGTTTAACTGACTAGCGCAACTGCAACAACAACAACAGCAGTCACCACAAGGGGATTTTTGATGTATTACCTCATCTACACCCTTAATGTCAAGAACATTACAGAGTTTTAGGTTCAGACGTGAGGAACCTGTAACCAAGCTGGTACCTAGCAGGCAAAAGTCAACATGTTCAGCAGAAATTGCTTTGCTATGACGCTCATAACTTTGCATCGATGACTGCCTGGTGAAATCTGACACATCAACAAGACCACCTGCAAAGGAAATAACTGTGCTCTTTCGTTATAGGTAAAGCTCCTGGCTACAGTATGACTGAGAAGAGGCACTAACATCTGAGTAACTCCAGACGCCACGCACAGAAGGAGAACAGGTGCATCTTGAGCAAAACCAATCAGAAAAGTCACACCTGGTGAAAATGGAGTCCGCTTTCTCACAGGTGGTGTGGGAACCTGAGGGAGAAGACGAAGAGCTCTCTCCAAGAGGTCTGGGATTGCGTCGCAAACGGGAATTCATACCTGAAGACAAGAAAGACGCAAACTACTGGGAGAAACGGCACAAGAACAATGAAGCGGCGAAGCGCTCGCGAGAGAAACGAAGGGTCAACGATTACGTGTTGGAGACTCGATTGTTTTCATTGAGCGAGGAAAACGCTCGTCTGCGAGCCGAGCTGTTGGCTCTGAAGCTTCGATACGGTTTGCTTAACCCTGGGATGCCCTATTCCCCATCTCAAAGGGCTCTATCTCAGCTTCACACTTTGGCGCCGCAACCTTTGGTTTCTTGCCCAGACAAAGACCTCTACTGGAGTAGACGGCAAGATAGAGAGGCTTCTCATCTATCGGGGAACCAACAAGCACCCCTCTGTCTTGGCACCCACCCCGGGTCGGCGTTCCTGCCTATGCATCCTATGGCCATACGAAGAAACCACCCATATCTCCTAGACTTCCCCACTCTCCATTCTTCTACAGCCTCACCTTTACTCTTTCCTCCACACCTCACCCCAGCAGCAGCACCTTGGGCAGGACGGCCCCTGCTCCAGCCAGGGAATCAGAGGATCTTGTCGGACGAGGAGGGCGAGCAGCAGGTGCCAGCAGATTCCAGCACCGCCCTGCCCCATAAACTAAGATTGAAGACGCAAAACTCTCAGCGCAAAGATAACAGAGCTAAATCTGCGTCTCCAAATCCAGCATACATATCAGATTGAAACCAAGCTTTGACTCAGTAGTCATGAGTCATCCTACTCATTTTTGATAATTGAACATTGGCTATATTCCAGGAAGTTTGTTGCAAACCATCATGATAAAAAATATTTATTTGATCAAAAGGTCACATATTCAGATTAAGTTTCCGAGATACATTTATAGAGTCAACATTTCCATCATTGAGGTTTAAAGTGGCAAACTTGAATTGGGATAATACACACGTGTTTACTAATTTTTGTTTTACCTTTAATATAGACAGGAAAGTAGGGGGTGAGAGAAAGAGAACAGGATTTTAGGAATAGAAAAAGGAATTGACCGAAGTTGGACTAGAACCATTCACTCTGCCATAACTTTCACAATCACTTCTTTTGTGAATGCAGTTATGTATGCATTTACATTTATGTATTTGGCAGATGCTTTTATCCAAAAGCGACTTACATTGCATTCAATATATACATTTTATCATTCATGCATTCCCTGGAAATTGAACCTTGGTGTTGCTATAGTCACGATCCACTGTTTAATCTAAAAGAATGCTACCTCCTTGTTTAATTCAGAATATAACCTATGTCTGATTTAATTTCGCCTCTGGAGTCAGACTGACATTTACACATTTGACAGATGCTTAAGCAATTTACATTGCATTTAAACTATACATTTGATCATTTCATGCGTTCCCCATTACTAATGCATTGTATTACTGATTTGAGCTACAGAATGGTTACTTTTGAGACCTCAAAGCAGCTATTAACTAAATTAATTAAAAGCAAAACAAAAGGCAGAACTGAAAAAGAAGTTGGACCTGTACACATGCTAAAATATTGTTTGTATTATAATCCAAAGAACACTGTAAACTAATACTGATGGCTTATCTTTGCAGTTACTTTCAAAATGTGAATATGTGTGTCTGAGAGGCCGAAAACAGTAACGGTAACCACCAATCAGATGCATGCAAATGAGAACAAATGAGATTTTAGGGGAAATCACCACACCTCAAAGAGTCTGAAGAGGATATTTCTGGAATCCCTTGATCCAACTGGTGAAGGCAGCATATTTGTGCTTTTATTTGACTTCCATTTTGTCTTGTCACGTGACATCTCAGTCATGTGACTTGTTTTATATAGCACCTGTGTTTGGAAAGGTGTTCATGCACAAAGTAAGGTCATCTGTGACCTCTGTGGAAACAATTGCTTGCTTGCTACTCAAAAGTTAAAGCTGTGATCACACAATAAGTGACCTGTATTTTCTGAAAAAATTTTTTTAAAGACTTTTCAAGAAATTCAAACTGCATATGAACTAGTGCAACACATGAACATACAGTGCCTTTGCAGAGTATACCTGCTGTAAACTAGTTTTAATTCAATCTCATGTTTTATTTTTAACTGCACAATATGTTTCTGAAAGAATTACACAGCGCTGATCTTTGATGATGATGAACTCTTGTTCAAGTTATAGCATACGGTTTTAGACAAATGCACAATCAAGGTCCGCTTTTATAGACAAGTATCTGAAATATGGACTGACTGCTCAACAAAACCAATGTCCACATCTCAGGAATTTAGCTTATTTTGCATATATACATTTAGCAGACTTTTTTTTTTTGCATCTTTTTGTCATGCATTATTGAACTTGTTATTATGGTGTTGCTAGTGTCATATGCTAACAGCTAAGCTACATGAGTACTTAAATTACATGTATTTGTATATGCTTTTAAACAATTTTTGTCTGTTTTAATAAAGATTTACTTTTATTTCAGTCTTTTGTTCATCTGCATTAAGTTGTATGATCTTCAGAATGTTATCATTTTTACAATAAAGTGCAACTGAAAATCTCAGCTTTTTGACTTTATTATTTGATTGTTCACAACTTAGCACAGTTCAGTCACATAGAACACAAGAGTTTATTATCATAATATGCAGTATTACTTTTATCTTGAAAGCGTTTTTGCCTCCACTTACGGCTGTGGGACTGGAAGTGTGTGAGTTGTGCTGCTTGCTTTTGGTGACAGGTCGAAGAACTCCACGGGGCTGCTGCGGTTTGTAAGTGTGAAAGGGGGCTGCAAACAAAGTTTCAGTGGCATGTAGGGGTGGGAAAGGTGGAGTGGGGGTTTCTCAGCACTTATTAGTCACCGTTCATGATCAATCGCGATGTTAACAGCATATACGCCACAAAGTGAGGAGACCAAGCAACAATCTGCTAGTCACCACTAAAGGCAAGTGAGTGATTCAGTGACTTGCATAACAAGCCTAACTCAAAGAAATCTTGCATAACTATGAAAATGCTTCATTAACCAAAGTTGCTTTTAGCATTCTTGTTGTTGAAAACTGGATTAGCATACATTTAGCTCTGACTTTAGTGTTAAATGTTGTTCATTTCTTCTTTTTCCTGCTGTAACCACCTGAGAGATGAAGGGAGAGAAGTACAAGAAGAAATAGGAAGTTAAAAGTATATTGTCTTTGTCTTTTACATCTGTAAACCACATCCTCTAGCACAAGATCTAGTTGTTTTCTTGTCTTTATCATTTTTGAAAATCTATTTTAGCCAGTTCTTTGACCCAATATGATCTTCTGGTGTTAGCAGAAGCTACAAGCTAACAGACTCGCTAATCATGCTAATCTTAACAAATCACATGACACAGCTTTATAACTTTGGATTCTGACTGGTATTTTTGTACAATGATTGCTAAGCTATATATATCTGTGCAACCAATAGCAATGCTAATTGTCTCTTACCACGTTTTCTTTTCACATTAAAAATCCATATTTGAGTCTTTATCACTCTTTTCTATCATTCATCAAAGATAACGTCATATTGTATCAACAGATTAGTTTAAAAAAACTTAGCCTAGCTATGCTAACACTAACAGAAGTTATGCTGCATTCTTCAACACAGTCTTGATTCATTAATCACACTAATTATCATCTCTTTTCTGTGATTCACCAAAGATATAAACAGTGGCATTGTTATATTTGATCCAGACTGATTTAAAGAACTTAGCTTAGCTATGCCAACTCTAACAGAAGAAATGATTGCTTACACCACATTCTTAAACATCCTTCCTTAATGACAGCCTTGATTCATCAATCACGCATTTTTCTTTCAGTTTGAGTCATTGCTTGCCATATGCACAGGCTTTGTGCAGTGATATCGTAGGTTAGCAAAAGCGCAAAATTATAGCATGAAGATGAATATTCCAGACAGCGACACTACTAGCCAATTTGTAGGCGTAACAATGATTCAGTACTTCCATCACAAATCCATCTATCACTACAACAATGTGCAGTGCATATTAAAAATGGAAACCCAATGGAAAAGACTTTGAAAACACAACACCTGCACAGATCATTATCTGGTTTTGTACAGAGTGCTAATCTCTAGTAAATGCATAATATTGCATTGATAGAGATTGTGCATCTTTGGTGTGAAAGTGAAACACAACACTTCTCTTTTTCAGTTTATTCATAGACTGTTTAGAACAAAATACCTGGCCACAGGCGACTAGATCTACAACATCATCAAGACATCCAAACCACTCCCATTTTGTATTATGATTACACTTATTTTCTTTTTGTTTATATGTAAATAAGAGGGTAGTTGTGTGAAAATGCTGTACTTACCTGTGATATTGTTAATTTATAGGCATGGTCAAAAGGTCATCTGATTAAATATTTTACTTTTGTTTTGAATAGCTTTTTTTTTTTTATAAGTACACCATTATTTGCCTTCATGTCTGTGCTTTTTACATCCTGCAGCAAACACAACTTTGTTTTATTTTATAAAGCAGATGGTATGAGTAGAAAAGTGTCATGACAAGAAAATAATTGACATTTTCTTGTGCACACATGACTGTACCAGATGCTTATGGCCAACAATTGCTCAGCTGTCATGTCATTTCATTTAAAGTTTGTGGGACCAAATCAAAGTATGTTGACAAGCGGTTGTCTTTATTGAAACTTTTTAGGAAAAAACTGTTTATAGAATCAGGGCTGGTGTTTGTAAGTTGGTTGGTACCTATGTAAACCTGAAGATGAATGTTCATCAGACATTATTCGCCTGCTATTCTCGTCTGATTGGGTTTTATTGTTCTGGTTTTAAAATAAAAAGTAAACTGTCAGTTTAAAAAAAAAAAAATGCTGTGAAATGTTTATTTTGAACATCATCTTGGCATTTGCAAAAATAAAAAATAAAGTTGAGAACCATTAAAGGTTATATATGCATTGCATTACATAAATCAGTCAAAAACATTCATATATAATATTACTTTATAATGACATGAAAAATCAGAAAAAGAAGAAATTACAACTCTGGGACTTAGATACATGCTTTTCTAAACAGCATTTTTTTTTTCATTGGTACAATATAAGAACAATATGCTTAACATATTTAGGAATAAAACTATCCAGAACATAAAAATGCTGTGGATACCCATTTATTTAATTTACATCGAATAAAACTGTAAAATGACTTTTTACAAAAAATATCAAAAAGCTTCTTTTAATCAGTTTTACAGTAGTTATTGACCAATTCTGGCAGTTTGCAATGTACATACAATGCTGCTTAAAATACGACAGTACAGGGCGCAATTGATCTGTTCAAACAAAACAGCTCATAATCTAATTAATTTAAGCTTTGTGTTAAATAGATATTGACCAGTAGAAGGCAACAAGGTTGTGACTGATACCCTGTGGTCTTTAAACTGTCGTATTTTAACATTAGGGGGCAGCAGAACAGCTTTGTAAAGTGCCTTCCTGTTTCATTTTAAGCGGCAGCATTTGAGCAAGGTCTAACTCATCATAAATGCTATTTAAAAACAGACAATGCACGTGTAAGAACTCCTGGATGAATCAAAGGATCAGTTGCCTGTGCATAAAAAGCTATCTTTGACTGTATACTCATGCAAATGAGCATAAAATAAGTTATGAGTCTGACATTCCCTTTTAAACACACTTACACTTACATAGAAGAGGTGTAAAGACATACAACAACTGAAAGTCACCTGTAATAAAATGCTAAGAAAGTTTTTGTTTTGTTTAAAGCAGTAACTCTTTAAGAGTTTTCACACAATATTAAGAACATTTTATGTTGAATAAAAGTATTTCACATTAATTTACTTAACATGAGAACAGGGCACCATAATGAACACACAAAACAGCCATATATATATACAATAAAATACAAAATGTCCTAAACCCAGTCTAGATACTGAGGCTATTGGTATTTAGCTGATAAATATGTAATGTTTTTATAAAGACAATATGCTTTTAAATTGTTACTACTGTATCTTTGTATGTGTGTGTGTGTGTGTGTGTGTGTGTATAACTTTATGCAGGCATGACTCAGAAGTAGGTGGCAGTGTAATATAGAAGCACTCGGTAGCCTTATTATCCTTAGCAAACTAAATCAACTAACTTTTTAAGTAAGGTATAATTAAACAGTTTTAACTTTTGAAACAGTCTTCTAGCATCTCATGTTTCTGACAAAGTGGTTAACAGGCTAAGATTTGGGGCTAATCCAACAACAAATCCTTGTTAAATTGGCAGTGTGAAGTGTATGCCCACTTTATTGCCTACAAACTATTGAGAATATAAATTAAATTGCCTAGCAAAATGCAATAATGTACGATTTTTTTTACTTTTGAGGGCATTGGCAATTTCTTGGCAAGCAGAAAGCACCTCTTTAAATAATTATAATCTAAATCATTCTGGACTTTTCTCACAACAACCTCCATAACATTAAGAGCATAATTGAACTTTCATTTTAGAATGATGTGTTCTGTAGAAAATTTTTAATGGTCATTATATATCACTACAAGCTTGGCCTTCTCACATGAGAAAATCTAAAACGGGTACCTAATGCCAGCTGGAAGTATGTAATTCATCATAAATGTCTTAATAAATATGTAAAATATCCCAAGACACCAAAAGTAAGGATAGATTATAAATAGCTGCTGATGGAAATCACCCCTCAGCAACTACATTATTCATTGCTCCCATTAAAACCCTCTGTCTTAACATCCGAACCCATAGTCATATGCAGGACTGGTAGTAGAAATGTATTTCAGTTTGAAATAACAATAATGTGCAGTTAACTCCTTTAAACTGATAGTATGCCCATTTTATATCATCTTCATGTTGAACTTTCGGGCCCCTCCTTGACCCCCGCTGGCAGCGGGACCATCTACCTTTCTGAATGAATACTCAACTGAGAAATTGTTCTTGTGCTGACCTCGTCCTCGGCTCCACACAAATAAGAGAATGAAACAGAAAAGCACAACACCCAAAAACATGATGCAGCCCATTGCTGTGGACACCAGGATGGTCTTGAGGTCCAATGTGAATTTTAGGAAGACACGTGTGTCGTTTAAGTTTGTGTCATTTAGATCTCCCACATAGTAGGTGCGATTGGCTGCCAAAGCAGCATCCAATGGCAAACCACTCACTGTTAGGGTGGCAAAGTAGGTGTCGTTGCCACCAGCATTGCTTGCAATGCAGATATAAGTCCCGCTGTCTGTTATCTGGGCATAACGGATCTCCAGCGTACCTTCAGGTAGGACAATCACTCGCCCAGTACTCTTGGTAGTGATACGTCGGCGCTGAGGTGAAATCCAAAAGATGACCGGAGTTGGGTCTCCTTCCGCTCGACATACAAATGACACCACCTGGCCTTCACGTGCCGTCAGCTGTTGCAGTTTGCGGTTGCGAATTTTAGGCCGCTGACAGGTGAAATGGTCAAATAGTGCAGAGTCCGAGAAGGTACTGAGTGCTTTTCCTCGCAGTTCCACGGGTGTGGCGCAAACAGGTGACTTTCCGTCAAAGTTGAAGGTCTTCCGGCGCTGCAGGATCCACAGTAGGCGGCAATCACAGGACAGAGGGTTGCCATCTACACACAATGTCTCCAGCGTGTTGACCGAGTGGAAGGATCCCTCCTCTAGGGTCACTAATCCATTGTTTGACAAGTTGAGCAATCGTATCTGTTGCAGGCCTCCAAGACCGTAGGGTTGCACTGATATCAGGTTTGTACCAACTAGGTGCAGTTCCTTCAAGCGGACAAGATCCCGCAAGGCCCAGGACTCAAGAACTGAGATGGGGTTGTAAGACAGATTGAGGCTTGCCAAGTGAATTAGGTTGCGAAGGGCTCCCGTAGGCACGGTGGAAATGTTGGTGTTGGTAATCGAGAGCCAAGAAAGGTTGAGACCTTGGAAGCTGTGTGGAGAGATGTACTCAAGGAAGGGCCAGTGGTCAATCTCAAGACCCCGCAGTCCACCAAGTTTATGAAAGTTCTGCTCTTCCAACGAAGCGATACTGAGGTAGCGTAATCGAAGAGTCACCAAGCCGCGAAGGTAGGAAAGAGACTGTCCAGTTATAGAGGTCAGATTGCACCTCTCGATGGTTAGCTCCCGGAGCCCCACCAGTCCTAGGAAAGCCTTGTTTGAAATGTACACCAGGTCATTATCACCAACCTCCAAATTGCAGAGGTTCTTCAAGTCCTGGAAGGTGAAGTCCAACAGGATGACCAGTTTATTCCCACTTAGGTCCAGAGTGGTGAGGTTGGTGAGACGTGAAAAGGCACCCATGGGCACGAGTTTAAGCTGGTTGGATCGCAGACGCAACACTCTCAGGTTAAGCAAGCTGGAGAAGGCATTAGGCTCCAACACGCTGATGAGATTCTCGCTCAAGTCTAGTTCCTCAAGTCTCGAGAGAGTCGCCAAGTCATTGTATTCCACCCAGTGCAAACTGTTGCCGCTCAGATCCAGCAGCCATGTGTCAGTCGGGATGCCTCCAGGAATAGAGCCCAGACGCTTGTTCTGGCACATCACGGCTCTCTGATGAGGGATACAGTCACAGCGCTGTGGGCAGCTTTGGCCATGTGTTAGGGATGCAGCGATTAGGAGCACAAACAGCCCCGGTAAGCTCAGGCGTGGACAACCCGCCATGCCCCTTCCCTACCTTACTGGGGCTGAATCACTGCACCTCACACCTAGAGAAAAAAACACAAAAAAAACAGGTCTTGATTAACCACAACTTTGCAACTCTCATCGATAACCACTTCTACAGCATTATGAAGCTGTCCTGAGTCAAATGATTACTTACAGTTTGTATGAGCATGACTACTACTAATGTTTTAGAAAACATTGGCCAAAAAAGTGCAGCTGGATAAAATATCTTTGTGAAGACACAGCACATTTTCAGTAAACAATATTATTATAATATAAACAAACTGCAATTTTAATGAATTTAAGCCCCCTACATAACACCATTAAAGGATAGTTCACCCAAAAATGAAAATTCTGCCATTAATTACCCTCATGTCGTTCCAAACCAGTAAGAACTTCGTTCATGTTTGGAACACAAATTAAGATATTTTTGATGAAATCCGAGAGCTTTCTGACCCTCCATAGACAGCAACGCAACTGACACGTTCAAGGCCCAGAAAGATAGTAAGGAAATTTGTTCAAATTTAAACACAAATATCTTGTGTTTTGTGCTTACAAGTTAATGTCTTAAACTGCCGATCTTGTTACTGAGCAGTTGGGGGTTCGGTGCCTTGCTCAAGGGCACCGCAGTCATTGTATTGAAGGTGGGAGAGAGCGCTGTACATTCCCTCCCGCCACCTACAATCCCTGCCGGTTCGAGACTCGAACCCGCAACCTTGGATTTCGAGTCCAACTCTCTAACCATTAGGCCACGACTTCCCCATATCCATGCAGAGTTGATGCTGTACGGCCCGTTCAGTGAATCGCTGGCCGATTCAGTTGATCAGCATAAAACAGTGATTCTGTCCAAATTCCATATAAAATAAAAAATAATTCCCTTTGAGCTAAATTGACCTGTTTCCCTTACATCTCGAGCCCGAAGACTCGAGAGATGAACTAATCAATTCTGATTCTGGGACTGCGTAGCGTTATAGCCTATGGGACTGGATGAACGAACGACTTGAACCCGAACACTCGAGAGCGAACTAATCATTTCTGTTTCCGGTACAGACTGCAGTTTAAGCTTCAGTTTATGGGGATGTGACATGACAAATGAAAGAATGATACAGATCAGGAGGTGAGGGAAACTAACAGACTGCAGAATCTGAAACAATGAATTAATCGTTTCTGTTTCCCATAATCTGGCCTTGGTTTTATTATAGTTTCATTGCATTAACAGTCTTATTAGAAACGTTGTGTGAGTAGATGTTTCATGGAATTTGACTATTAACATGTAACATTTTAATTATATTCTGCTGAAATTAACGAAATGACTCGAAAAAAGATTGGTTAATTTTGATAAACGCGATTCAAAGATCCGAGCCAGGAAAATGATCTAATCTTGAATGTTTGATCCGAAGTTGAATGTTTGTCAGAAACTGAAAGTTGCACAACATTGCTTTGTGTTTACCAGGGTAACTGGGGTGTTTCTGCTTTTCTATAAGCGCCACATACTGTCAGAGAGTGAATTTGCATTTTCATTCATCCAGTCTGCCATTCTTTTTGCATGGATCTGAATAAACAAGCTGGATGATTATTGCACCAAATGTTCATGACCAACATTCGTCTTTGTGAGAGGTCTTTAAAACTGTAAGATTAAGCCATTTAAAAATGAAAAAAAGTGTTATTTAAGGTTAAATGCAATGTAAAACAGAGTTTCAGCACCCAGCTTTTTTCACTGAAATGGTAAGGACCAAAGTACATAGAAAAATCTTTAAAGGGAGAGTTCACCCTAGTGCACCCACCTCTTAATTACCCACCCTCATGTCGTTCCAAACCTGTAAGACCTTCGTTCATCTTCGGAACACAAATTAAAGATATTTTTGATGAATTCCGAGAGCTCTCTGACCCTCCATAGACAGCAAGGATCGTAACACGATCACATATGTAAACAACGTATGTATGCGGATACGTTGTTTACACCTTGATCGGAATGTAAACAACGTATCCGCATACGTTGTTTACGTATGTGATACTCTCCAAAATGGCGCTATAGGGTGATGCGGAGGAGACAAATTGTTGAATAAAGTCGTTAGTTTTGTGTTCTTTGCACACAAAGAGTATTCTCGTAGCTTCGTAAAATTATGGTTGAACCACTGATTTCACATGGATTATATTAACGATGTCCTTGCTACGTTTCTGAGCCTTGATCGTGTTAGGATCTTTGCTGTCTATGGGAGGGTCAGAGAGCTCTCGGTCTTACTGGTTTGTAACGACATGAGGGTCGTTAATGACAGAATTTTCATTTTTGGGTGAACTATCACTTTAATATGTCATACACACTTTACACATGAACAGGCTGAAATCTCAGTTGACTTAATGCCCTCTTCAGGATCATGATTTCTTTATCTTTATAAGCCAAGAAATAAATTAACTGTATCGAGCTTTGAGCTAGGCATGGCTTCAAAATGACTTAAGATCATGGTTGATTTATTTAGCATTTTATCAAAAGACTGAAAAAAACCTTTGATAAAATATACATTAATATTAACATCGTCTTTACAAATGTGCAATGGAAGACATCCCAGTCAGTGCATTTTTACATGAACATTCAGGCCCACCCTGGTGCTACAGTTAAACATAATGAGACTTACCTATGGAACAGAAGTTTAATAGTCCAATCCCAGAGTACCAGGTTGTTATTGAAAAGTGACATTTCAAATGTACCCCAGCACAACCCTTCTTCTCCCTCCCCCATCATCTCTGGTAACCCAAAAGCATGACCAGCCCCTGGTTCAAGCCCATATCAGTTGACACTATGAAGCTGTCCAATCAGCACAGACCACTACTTCAAACAACAAACGGAGTGCACAGGATCGCTATAAGTCAATCAACAGCGTGAGGTGAATAGAAAACTACACCTGACTATGACTCAGGTGTCAAAGCTTGTGTCACGGGTCATTATGTCAGAAAATCATGAATACTAATAATAGGCAATGATTAATACCCTGCCACTTTTATTTCCGCCCCTACTGTCTCTCCCAATCATGAACTTTCAACAAAGCATATTTCAACTGCTTATTACATTTAATTGTCCTCATATGAATTTATGTCCATGCAGATGTGCAATAACTCCAAACTGTTGGAATACAAACACTGTAACTGTACCACTGCATTGTTACACATACATTTCAGAAGATATTACCCCCTTAATGGGCTATTTTACACAGAAATGGCAATTCTGCCATTATTTACTCACCCTCATGTCAGTCAACAGTTTAAACTGTTTTTGTCCACATAATCAAAGTAAATGGGGTCCAAAACATTGGTCTCCACTGACTTTCATTGTATGGACAGAAAAAAAAGAGAAAAGTGAAAAAGGAGAAAAGGAGTGACATGAGGGTGAGTAAAATTGTCTCTAAAATACATTTAACTCCAAATTGAGCTTCCCCTGCATTGGAATTTAAATGGAGCTGACCTCGACCTGAAAGATGTCAGGAGTAAATGAGAGACACGGCTACCTCTTTGCTCTGTTGTTCACCTCAGCAAGGTAGCATGTCACCTGAGAATTACATAACAGCTGTTAGTAGATACGTGAAGGGCAAATCAAGCAATTAGTGTTTATTTTCCAGTAACAGCTGTTGAGAGGCTGGTTAAACATAAAATATCAATACAAAATAAGATCAATGTTCTAAAAACAGATTGAGAAAAGTAAAAAAAACTCTGCTGCCAAATCTACACTAGACACCAAAAGTATACTTGGTCATTATATATATAAATTACAACAAATTAAACTAATATAAAATGAAAACATTACTATAATATATACAGTATATATAATACAGCGAGTAAAATAAGTATTGAACACGTCACCATTTTTCTCAGTAAATAAGTTTCTAAAGGTGCTGATGACATTAAATTTTCACCAGATGTCGGTAATAACCCAAGTAATCCATACATACAAAGAAAACAATACAAATAAGTTCAGAAATTAAGTTCTGTGTTCTTGTACTTCGTACAAAAGCCTTTGTTGGTAATGACAGCTTCAAGACGCCTCCTGTATGGAGAAACTAGTCGCATACATTGCTCAGGTGTGATTTTGGCCCATTCTTCCACACAAACAGTCTTCAAATCTTGAAGGTTCCTTGGGCCTCTTCTATGAACTCTGATCTGTAGTTCTTTCCATAGATTTTCTATTGGATTCAAGTCAGATGATTAGCTGAGCCATTCTAGCAGCTCTGAAACTAATTGAGAGTTTCCTTGGCTGTGTGTTTGGGATCATTGTCTCGCTGGAATGTTCACCCTCATTTCAACTTCATCATCCTGGTAGATGGCAGCAGATTTTTATCAAGAATGTCTCGATACATTTTTCCATTCATCCTTCCTTCAATTATATTAATTTTGCCAGTGCTACACCATGAAGTTTTGGGGTGATGTGCAGTGCCATTTGACCTCCATGCATGGTGTGTGTTATGGCTTCCAAAGAGTTTAATTTTGGTCTCATCTGACCAGACTACATTCTCCCAGTATTTCACAGGCTTGTCTAAATGTTGTGCAGCAAATTTTAAACAAGCTTCAACATGCTTTTTCTTCAGCAATAGAGCCTTGCGTGGTGAGCGTGCATACAGGCCACGGTGGTTGAGTGCTTATTGTACTTATTATTTTTGCAATTGTACATGCTAATTCCAGATCTTTGTAGCTCTCCACAAGTGGTCCTTGGCTCTTGGACAGCTCTTCTGATAATTATTTTCACTCCTCTGTCAGAAATCATGTGTTCAATACTTTTTCCATGTGTCATTCTACTTTAATACACAGAACTTAATTTCTGAACTTATTTGTATTGTTTTCTTTGCATGTATGGATTACTTGGGTTGTTACCGACATCTGGTGAAAATTGTGTATCAACAGCACCTTTAGAAATATATTTATTGAGAAAAACGATGTGTTCAATACTTATTTTACCCGCTGTATAATACTATACTATATGATACTATACTATAACATTAGAAATACTATAATAATTTATAAATAATACTAGTTTGATATTTTAGTAACACTACACTTAAAGCCTTTATGTATAGTGCATTATAAAAGTAGTTTTCAATGCATTAATTATGCTTTGTAATGCACCTTGAAATTCATTGTACAATCTTATAAATAATTGTAACCACAGTTAATACATTATAACACTTAGCAATTCATTGTTACACTATGTATTTTAAATTTGGTATTAATTAAAAACTCAGACAGCTCCGTCAGGCAAGAAGATGCTCACTCCTCGTATGTGTAAACATACCTGGCAATAAAAGCTCATTCTGATTATTTACAACAAGATATAATATATTACAACACACATTATGAATAATTACAATGCATTATACCCTTTGATAACCCTTTATAATGCTTTATACATAAAGGCTTTATAACGTGTTACCTATATTTTGTTATAATGCAATGGCATTCATAAATTTTGAAGTGTGACTTTTTTTAAGTGTCGCTTAGCATTTTGTCTACTTAGCCATTTATAGTGTTAGTCATATTATGCAATCATAAGACGCCTAAAATCAATGCATCCTGGAATCATGCTATTTAGAGCATGCCGGAGCTAAAAGGAAATAAAAGTCGTTCAACATTTTTGAGGCAGTGCTTGTTTTGAGTGTGAAAAACACTTAACTAGGTGGTGCTTGATGTTTCTGTCAAATCCTGGATACTGTCCTACATAAACAAGACCAGGTTTAATGATGAGAATGGAAAAAATAGCAGCATAAGCACAGACTGATATCGCACAAACATCAGAGAGAAAAGTCTATCTGGGTTGGAAAAAAAGAACAAAAAAACTCTTAAACAGATGATACAGACCGGGAGCAATTAAGGCAGCCTAGTACCTTAATTAGAGAGAAAGCACATTAAAAGGAATAATGAACGCACACTAGAAAGGGAAAAAACAAACTCTAGGGCAGGTGCAAGAACTCATGGAGGGGGCCGTGAGCTGAAGGGAAGTGTGTGGAGGCGTCAACTTTCCCATATATCACCGCTGGATCTGCACTAGTTTAGTGCTGCTGATGGCACTGTTCAACTCACATCGATTTCAAATGCTGCCCACACATCTCTTTACATAACCGTACAAATCCTCCTCATTCTGTCTCCCGTTGTTCCGCAAGCCCATCTATCATCTGCAGCTTGGGGAAACCCGACAGTGGCCCGTGAGGAGACAGTCAGACAGGATGAAGCGGACCGAGGATGAGGAAGGGGCAAATGACGGATGCTCAGGGTGAATGTCGACTCCCTGGAGGTGACGTCTCAAGGGGACCTCGTACTTCACAGGAGGCAACTGTAACCTTGGCCAAACAAAAGCCGACAAGGGCATCAGCGTGTTGCTGGACAACAGAAGGCATCTGAGACCAGGGACGTTCTCGGATTCGGCAGACGTTTGGGAGTTCAAGGAGATGACGAACAAGGAGCAGGAACTGCGAAATGCTGACTTTATACATGCTGACTGTGTGAAGAACAAACGATTATGTCTTTTTTAAAGAGTATAGAAGCCATTCTGAGAAACTTAAAGGGACAAATTTGTACAGTGGCCGAGAGAGAGCTCAACGCGCTGTAACTTAAGAAAACACATGCAAATTGAACTTGCAGCGCATTTCTTCATTTGCATGTGTTGTGAGGATTTGCAGCGCGTTTCTTCATTTGCATGTGTTGTGAGGATTTGCAGTGCGTGTGTTGTCAAACTGATGAAGATGTTTTCTTAATTTGCTGGTGTTTTTTCAATTTGCATGTGTTTTCTTAAGTTGCAGTGCGTTGAGCTCTCTCGGCCACCGTACAAATTTGACCAGAAATGACCCTCATGTTGTTCCAAACCTGAACAACTTTCATACGTCTGAGGAACATAAAATTCTAGATTTTGAAAAAGTCTTAATGTGTTGTTGTTGTTGTTTTTTTGGTCCAGACAGTGCACCCCATTGACTTAAATTTAATTTTAAAAAACATTCTTCAAAATATCTTCTTTTATGTTCCACAGAAGAAATAAAGTCATACAGGCTTGTAGACACAAATAAGACCAGATCAAAAAGTCATTTAAAGTCATAAAGTAAGATTATAACATAATTAAATTAAACAAAGCCTGAAAATGTACACTCTAAACCACACATCAAAATTATGATATGGCTTAGTGCCATTATTAAATCACAAAGGCTGTGCACACTGCCTGTTTCAGTTTTAACATTTGAAAATCTGACAGTCACTGATGAGCTACTACTAAATATATTGTAGAAACTTAATTTTCTATTTTACAGTGAAATATTATAACAATAATATTTCCTATTTGTTTAATAATTTTATTCAATAACAATAATTACATTTTAATAAAAATTACTTTATTTTTCACTTGAATTCTTAACAGAGAAATATTACAATAGTATTAATAGTAGTCATAGTTTAATATTTTTTATTCAATAACAGTAATTGATTTTTTTTATTTTACAGCAAAATAGTAAAATTAATATTATTAATAATTATTATTAATATTTCATTCACAAATTTGTATTTTACAGTAAAATATTACAGTTTTATTTCTTATTAATATTTTTATTCAGTAATAACATAGGAAATTATGATCCGCACTCACGAGAACAATCTTCTTTTTTCTTTTATTTTACATTCATTACTGATGGGAAAAGACACAAACGTTTCAGCTCAAAGCCTTCCTCAGTGTGTGAGGAAGTAATAACAATAATAATACTATTTTATTGTCATATTGATATAAAAATCACAAATTTGGGGTAAAATTGTGCAGCCCAACAAACAAGCATAGCAAAAAAACATTTATTTGTTTTATCGTCACCTTGGAATTATAAGGTTCTATATGACGTTTTTTTGTCAAAACTGAGTTATTCACATGTTCTTATTCTACATTATGTGACTTGTTTACTTATGTGATTTGTTTTTTAAGTTGTGTACATTTTTGTACTTTTTATTTAAAACAAACAAACAAACAAACAAACAAACAAACAAAAAGGTTCTATCTAAAAAGTATATGGAATGTAAAAACTTTGAAGCTCATCTCAAAACCACTCAGAATGCTGATAGAAATGTATAATTTAAAGGTGGTGGAATAGCAATTGCAAATTTTGCCAGTAAAATTACAATTAAGATTTTTCCCCAAATTGTGCAGCCCTACTTCTAGTTCTCTCGCACATTAATAGGATTTGAACAAGAAAATCATATAACCTTTAATAAAAGAAGGTTAAAAACATTCACAAATCTCCACCTGACCTGGTTCATGAACAGGCATGCTAATCAGCTAAAAGTTAATGAGAGGTGACATGTTATTGTAGAAGCGGCGCAGGACAATCACACACAACTCTTGAGGGGATAGAGTGTCAATTGTGTTTCAGGGAAGAATGACAATGGCTGAGCGCAGCCTGGGAACATGACTTGTTTAACATGCATATTTGATGCAGGTGAGAACAGAGAGGCCCTCTATGCTAGCAACAATTGGCATTGCTCAGTTTCCTGATGCAATGAATTATTCACATTATCATGGTCCATGAACATGACCGACTATCACAAAGAGACTGACCACGGCTTCCTGATGGACTAATTCCAACAAGAATAGTGATGTAGAGTATTGAACATTCGCTCTTTTATTGGCTCACAATCCTGTGAATAAACTGACTGATGCTCTACTTGACAGCTGCTTGACACGGCGCTTGATGCTGGTTTTATCTTCGCTCAGAGAGTGGGTTGGATGACCTGATCCTTGGCTCCAGCTATGGTGAGGGAACTAGATAATTAGGTCAAAAGATAGGCTTGGTACTAACTAAATGTGGCGATCAAGACAGGAAAACGTAAACAGACAACCACTGCTGGCATCGTCTTCATGGTGTCGTTTTCTCTAATCAAAGCTACTTTGAATTGACGTAGCCAGGCCAAGGATGGATTACCACCCAGAGTCATTTTTTTCTTATTTAAACAATATTATTAGTATTAAGATATACATATTTCAAATAGCTTAATTATCTTTAAATATTTTATATATTTTTCAGATTCCATATTTTTAAGGCCACAAAGAAGATTTTTGCATATGTGGTTTGTGTTGGTTCTAAATTTCATTCTAATTTTTTTTTTGAAGTATGCGATGAAAGCCAAAATGCCTTGACCTTGAAAAAGCATCCAGCTTTCGAGGAAGAAGCCATTTGGTTTCATTACTAATCAACAAACGCTATTTACAGTCAATTTCCATCGACATATGGAGAGCACAGTTTCTCCACAGGATGTTGATAATGACATTGAAAACAATGGCTGTTGGCCAAAAAAAGTCACATGACTGTGACTGAGGAGAGAAACCAATGACGTAAAGCTCACCGTGCTCACAGTTTTGTCTGACTCACAGCCCCTCAGGCCATGTCTGACTCATTTACACAATTATAATTGAAAGTTTTCAATATGCAACAGTACTAAAGTTCAACTTTGAGATGGAGTCTAACGATTTTGTTATTAAAGGGCCATTTGCCTGTGCTATTAGCGATTAAATTGGCCTTTATCACAATCTGCAAGCATATTTATTTTGCTGTTCATATTATAAGGTCAGGTTTAAAAACACATTCATTTAGGATTTTTGTTGCACGGCAGAAACAAAAAGAATTGAGAGATGTAAACTCAGAATTCTAAGGAAAAAATCTAAATTGCGAGATAAAATTAGAATTGTGAGATCTAAAATCCGAATTCTGAGGAAAAAAAAAAATATTGTGAGATATAAACTAAGAATCATAAGATGTAAACAAAGAAAATTCTGATTTTTTTTTTAAATTGTGAGATATTAGACATTAACTTGCAATTATTAGAAAAAAAGTCAGTATTGTGAAATAAGTCAGTTAACATTTTTTGCATCATGGAAAAAAAAAAAGAAGTGCTAGATGTAAACTCTAAATTGCAAGATGTAAACCAAATAAATTGTGATATTTAAACTTAGAATTACAATATGTAAACAAAGAAAAAATCTATATCTCAAAATTCTGATTTTTTTTCCTGATAATTGAGTTTATATCTTACAATTCTGAGTTTATATTTCGCAAATCTGTTTATATTACAATTTTGCCAGAATTGCAAGAAAAAAAATTCTGAACTGTGCAATAAAAAGTATTTTATTTTTTATTCCATGGCAAAAATGGACTTGCAAAGAATAATTTCCTAAGACCGATTCATTCAAAAACATTGATTAATTCAGGACTGCAACACAACAACTGTCTCTATGAGTGAGTCACTGAGTCATTCACTAAAACAGACTCATTCAAAAACAGTGGTGTTTCAGAAATGGAACAACTTTCTTTACGAGTGAATCACTGAATCATCCATTAAACCCGATTCCTTGAACACTGATTTATTTAGGAACTAATCAAGTGGTTGTCTTAATTAATGAATCATTGAATCACTCAGTGGATTCATTCAAAAACATAATCACATTAATTTAATTACGGAACAGAATACAACTGTGGCTTCATGTGGAATTATATTCATTGGTGGAGTAAAAACAGATGAAGAGGAATTATTTTGTCTAAAATGTAAGTTATTCAGTACTAATGTATTGGATATTTTTGAACTATTGTATCACTCCAGCAAGTCGAACTGTTGTTCAAATATCGCTTAATTTATAACTGTTATCAAAGAAAACACTGAATATACTAAGGTTTTCCAAAACTCAACAAGTCACTGGATGAAGTAGCGTAGAGGATGTCATACTCCATTATGGCATGGCTCATCAAATTTATCGTGGAGCGACATCCCAGAGAGCTCAAATCTTGAAGCATCTCCAGATTTATTCTCTCCAGCAGATAAAATAATTAATGCCTATGGTATCATCTTTAAAATGTCAAAATGCACACCTCACAATATTTTTCACTAAATATAAATTACCTTCCACTGCTTCGGTATTTCACAAGATCGGTTCTCCTTGTAGTTACGCAGCGGCTAATGAGTTCCACTGGGTAGTCCAGGTCCTAGCAGCACTGCAGTCAGCATGCATGTGGACAGGGCAATAGTAAAGTAGGTCAGCCATGTACGGCACCCCTGGCATTTGGGCACAGCCAGCAGTACCTGTAAATTAACATCCTCTCTGTAAGCCCCTCCAAATTGAGACACGGCACTGACAGGAGTGTCGCCAGTCACTGGATCCTCAGAGCTGAGGAAATAAATTAAGAGGATTACAGAAGTGGCATGAAGATTGTGATTGCACACGAGTGCGGAGTCATAAACTGCAAACGTTTATCACCATGAAACACAGCTTGAAACACAGTCTTGCGAGTATGCTATAAAGTTAATAAAACTAAGCCTGTGGACAAATACACTCACCAGCCATTTTATTTGGTACACCTGCTAGTACAGAGTTGGACCTCTGCTAGTACAGAGTTGTCAATAAGGTGCTGGAAACGTTCCTCAGAGCTTTTGGTTTGAGATCTGGTGACTGTGGAGGCCATTTGAGTACAGTGAACTCATTTCCATGCTCAAGAACCCAGTTTGAGATGATTTGAGCTTTGTGACATGACGCGTTAGAAATGGTCAGTGTAGTAAATCAGCTCAAAAGGGAGATATTTATGACTAATTATAACTGGTTATGATTAATAATAAATATAAGTCTGTGACCAGGACTGTAATTTATATTCAAATGTCAAAAGCTAAAAGGGTCTCTTAAGCCATAAAACCCAAAGATCATGCATGATTCTACGCAGACGCTACAGTCAGCAACAATATTTCGGTAGCCTGTGGCGTTTAAACAATACTCAGTTGGTACTAAGGCACCAAAAGTGTGCCAGGAAAATATCCCTCACACCATACACCACCAGCACCAGCTTGAACCATTAATACTGTACAAGGCGGGATGATTCATGCTTTCATGTTGATTACGGCAAATTCTGACCCTACCATCCGAATGTCACAACAGAAATCAGGACTAATCAGACCAGGCAACCTATTTCCAATCTTCTATTGTCCAATTTTGGTGAGCCTGAGTGAATTGTAGCCTCAGTTTCCTGTTCTTCGTCTTAGCATGTTGTGGCCTTCTGCTGCTGTAGTCCGTCTGCTTCAGGGTTCGACATGATGTGCAGTCAGAGATGCTCTTCTTCATACCTCTGTTGTAGCAAGTGGTTAAGTTACTGTTGCCTTTCTATCAGCTCGAACCAGTCTGCCCATTCTCCTTTGACCTTTGGCATCAACAGTGTATTTTCACCCTTTGAATAAAAATGAATAAAAACTGAATAAAAAAAATTCATATACTGTATATTGTTCAGCCCAAGTTAAAAAAAAAAAAAAGAAAAAGGTAAAACTGACAATCCTGTTACCTTTCTGAAGGCATAATTATATACTAATATATATTTATTGATCTAGATTGAGGTGCCAGTGCAATTTATAGATATACAGGTGCATCTCAATAAAAGGTTAAAAGATAAAAA
>NW_015557082.1:878325-917847 GCF_001515605.1 Sinocyclocheilus anshuiensis | reverse complement strand
CAATTTGAGTTGAATTACTGAAATAAATGAACTTTTCCACGACATTCTAATTTATTGAGATGCACCTGTATGTATAGTATACATTTTTACTTAAAACAAGAAACCCTTTCAAACCACCCAGAGATTAATTATCGTAGATACATATTACTCGAGTCACTTCAAAAATAAAACAGAAATTTAAAAAAGGTAATGAAAGAGTAAAAACCATACTCATGCAACAAAGGACACATCTAATTATGATGCCTTCCACTGTAACCTCTTGAGATGCTTAGATACTTATCCTAACTGCCAATTCATTGGCGCAATTGACTCTTGGGGCCAATTACACGTAAACACAGGGTGATAAAATTACAAGGCATTCCATTAGGGCAACTATAACACTGACGTTGCATAAGCTTTTAATTAGAAGGACGACAGAGCTGAAGAAAGGCAAGCATCAAGCCTGGTATTGCATGAGAAATGTCTTCAGGCAGTGTTGGAGAAGGCCACGACCTAGCTAGGTCACATGGCGGAGTTTGGATGCCGTCCTGCGGTCGTCTCTTTGGCTTGAATGGATTAGAAGACACCCTTCACTGACTGGTATTCTAACCCTGTCCAAACGAATCACTTCAGACTGCCTGGCCACTGCCAAGCGGGTTAGCCTAGCCTTCCGTGAGAGTGGATATGGATGTTTATCATGTGATTTCAGAATCAGTCACACAAAACACACACACACACATTTACATATTCTGTTGAATTTTTTGAAGTATGACTTTGGTCCTGTTTAGCAAGTCCAGAATGGATTAGCATTTATGCTACAAATAAAAACAGCAATTTTTTTTTGACTACCTCACAAAACATTTGGATCACTTTTACTCCCGTGGGACCATCTGAAACATATTTTTCTTACACAGGATCTTAGTGCACCACTATGCTAATGTGCTAATAGATATGCTAGTTGTTCATTCAGTCAGAGCGTGACCTTTGGTTCAGATTGGCAATCCTTTATTGCTAGTTGCAGCAGCTGCAATGACAATCAGACCCTCCGGCTGTTGGCAACCCGTCTGCTGCCTCTTCGCAACATCGTCACCTTTAATCAATGTTCTTGCTGCTTACAAATCAGCGAGAGCAATTAGACACTATTAGCTGGAGTTATCAAGCACCAATGAGAGCTGTTTCTTATTCTCCTGCTGTGTGAAAGCTAAAGCTCAGTCTTTACCTCAGTAATTTACCCCGTTCCTCCCAATTATAAGAAGTCTTTGGCAAAAACCCACAAATTCTCCTCTGACATAGTAACTCTGTTTTAAAAAACTAACAAGCTGCCTACATATGCGGAATCCTAGCTGTCATGCAACTTTATATGTGACTAATTAGGAGTGCACTAAATAGGCAACAACAAAATAGTGCTCCTCACAGGAGAATGCGACATGTTATTAGTTAGCATGTTGCTAAGCTAACAGCATAATATAAGCATAAAATGTACATTCAAGCTAACATAAATGAGGTAAAATCAAGTTTTAATTACACTTAATAACTTTTACATCAACACTTTTTTTCAATGAATGAAATACAAGAACATATAAACAACATTTTAATCTCAATTAACCATTATTTTAAGTGAGCTTGAACACAAAGCATTAGCAGTATCTTAAAAAAGGCTAATTTAAAAAGGCTAATTGCCAACCTGAACACTCGGAAGAGCCTGTGATCCCCTAAAATACTACCTCTGTAGACAACTTACTGTGTTTTAGATGGAGCATCAACCAAAAAAGGCTAGGAATCCATAAACTGTCAGTGAGAATAGAACGACATTTATAAAACTGCCATTTCAAGGGTGTCTTGAGTGTTTTGAGGTTTCGCTGTTGAAATGTCTTTCAAAGAATAAACTGCTTTTAAAGTGTCTCAAAATCAGTGGTTGGTCTATTCTCTGTCTGACACTAGTGGAGATGAACTGCCTGAGAGGTTTGAACTCTAGAACTGAATGGCAAAGATGAAGCCTGAAAATGCACATTGATCAAATCAAACGCACACACTCTTGGCTCACTTGAGTGAATTAAAAAGAGACGTTGTAATTTCTCCTTGACTAGTTTTTATGCTCTTCTCATGGAAATTTAGCTTTTGACAGAGGATTTACAAATTATACTAGCACATGACTCCATACCTTCATCACTGCATTCAGTTGGCCTGTATAAATTTGAGAACATGGTGACAACCATTTGACACCAGGTCACCATTGACCCCAGCAGCTGTTGCGGGATAATGAGCCTGAGGTTAAGTTTGGAGTGACTTGAGCAAAATACAGGTCCATAGGCTCCATATGCCTCAGCTTGAGTTACAGACAAAACATGGGATACCCATTATGACACACAAGTGGAAAAAGCCCTCATGGAAAAACAATCCAGTCAGGCTTTTGATTGCTGATGATTAATAGAAATCAGTTTCCACCTTAAAGTGAAGAATAAAAGATAATTGATACGGGAGATACTGTCACATTAGGACTGTGAGATATAAAGTCCTAATTATAAGAAAAGGTTACAACTGTAAGATATAAAGTTCCAATTACGAAAAAAAACAACAACTGTGAGATTAAGCTGCAATCACTGTGAGATGTGATGTGAGATGTGAGAAAAAAAAAACAGAAAAAGTTGCAATTACAAGAAAGAAAACTGCAATTATGATATTAAGTCATAATTGTCAGCAGCAATTACAAGAAAACAAGTCACAATTATGAAACAGAATTTTGCAACTATGAGAAATTGTGAGAAAGTTGCAACTGTGAATTGTGAATGTCGCATTGTAAGATATAATTGCAATTACAAGAAAAAATGGCTATTACGCAGCTATAGTCACAGATGTGAAAGCGTCACACTGTAAGATATAAAAGTCTAAATACAAGAAAAAAAGTTGCAATTACAAACATAGATGCAATTTATGAGTCACATTGTGAGATATAAAAGACTAATTACAAAAAATAAAGCTGCAATTTATGATGTATACACACACAGTGAGATCCCAAAAGTCCCAATTACAAGAAAAAGTGGCAATTATAAAAAAAAAGCTGTAATTTATTATATATAGGCACACAATGAGATATAAAAGTCCCAAATTATAAGAAAAGGTTGTAATTACAAAAATAACGTTGTAATTTATGATACAGTATATAGTCACATTGTGAGATATAAAAGTCCCAATTACAAGAAAAAGTGGCAATTACAAAAATAAAGCTGTAATTTATGATATATAGTCACACAGTAAGATATAAAAGTTCCAATTACAAGAAAAAGTTGCGATTTCAAAAAATAAAGCTTTATTTATGAGCTTATTAAGCTTAAAATTTATGAGATAGTTGCAAAGTGAAATATAAAACCCCAATTACAAGAAAAAATAAAGCTGCAATGTATGATATATATTGACATTGTGAGTTACAAAAGTCCCAATTAGAAGACAAAAGTTGCATTTGCAAAAAATAAAGCTGCAATTTATGACAGAGTCACACTGTGGGATATCAAAGTCTCAATTACAAGAAAAAAAATTACAATTACAAAAAATAAAGCTGCAATTTATGATATGAAAGGTCGCAATTGTTAGAATTAGTCACATAGTTACAAGAAAAAGTATAAAACTGCAATTATGAGAAAAAGCGTATCTATTAAGTGTCACTATTGTGAGTAATATCAATTACCTTTGATTTTTTGGAAACAGGCTTCATTAGAGAATTGTGTGCAGGGCCTTCAACAAATAGGCATCTCAAGCAATAAGCGCTTGATTTTATTAAACAAGAAATAAGGTCATTCATACCTTGAATGAGTTTTCCTAAGTTTGCTGGGTAATATAATTCCAGCATCTCATATCTCATTGTAAGACTGATTGCCAACAATGACGAAAATGCAAAAACACCAGCAGCATCCAAAAGTAATGATGTTTACCACCCACTCTGTGTCAAACTAGAATTATGAATACAAGCTCTTATGAAAGAAAAACCACAGAGCATACACTTGTTTTTGTCCCCTTTGGTCACAACAGCAGCATGCCGCATAAAGTCCAACCTAGCCAGAAATATGACACGCATGTGCCGGCATAAAATAGAAGGATTAACCATTATTACACCGGGCAATGTTCTGGGACAGTGGCCCCCGTATTTTTGTTCTGGATGCGAACCTGGCCTACTTCAGCGTCTTTAATCCTGTGGCACACCGCCTGCTTTTGCTGTTTCCAATAACCAGCTCTAATCTCTGCAATGGCTAGACAACAGTGGCCTAGCGCTGACAGCTGGCAGACTTATACTGTCTCTAGGAAAGAGACCACACGACAGCGGGCTAACCAGCAGCAGAGGAGGTCTCGCGTAAAACCTGCTGCATCGCTAATGTTTTCGCGCATTGTGGGATCTATCACAGTACTGCTATTGTCAATCCCTTCTGGCCCAGAAAACACATCAGGAGGTGTTTTGCTGCAGTTCTCTAACACCAACAATACTGAACTAGATTATCTTGTGGCTAGAAATGGTTTGGATTTTGTCTGTTTAATCCATAGGTTGCTATTTATTGTATGAAAAGTATGAAAATTTCTATTAATTTGAAGTAAATAACTCCAAAATTTTAGGATCTTAAATGAGCCCTCTAGTAAATAATGCTGAAAAATAACCAAAGAAATGCAGATTCCACAGTAGAATATTGTATAAATATTTATTTTTGTTCAAATGTGCCAGTATCACAATTGTTTGGTATAAAGTTGCAATTACTGGAGTCGCAGTGATGAGAAGTAAAGTTGTAATTGTGAGAACGATAAGTCACAAAGAAAGAAATATTCACATTGTATGATATAAAAGTCCCAATTATGAGGAGAAAAATGTTGCAATTAAAAGAAAAAATATGAAATTATGATGTAAAGCCGTTAAAACACACACACACACACACACACACACACACTGAGATATGTCTAAATTACAAAAAAAGGTTGTAATTACAAAAAAATTAATCTGCACTTAAGATAAATAAATGCAAAAATCTTATGATCTTAAATGAGCTCTCTAGTAAATAATGCTAAAAAAAATAACCAAAGAAATGCAAATTTCACATTAAAATTTTTCGGTTACAGGAGTTGCAATGATAAACTCTCAATTGCAATAAAAAAGATGCAATTACATAAAACTAAAACTACGCTTAAATGAGCAGTCTAGTAAATAATGCTCAGTAACAATATTATATTAATACTGTTCATTCGCATTCACCCTCTTCCCAGCATGCACTGGGGAGTGAATGATTAATGAGGTTACAACTGATGTGACACTGTCATTGTGTGACATTGCGAATGATTTGCATATTCATTCCAGTGATTTAAATTATTTGAGTTTTGAATGAGTCATTGGATCATTATGAGTAACTCAATTCGGTATAAAAGTCAGCAACTCTTTACAAAATTTTTTGGAATATTATTATAAGAAATAGCTACTAATCTAGTAAGAAACTCTAGAAAGAATAGGTCCAACCAATTAAATGATTCTTTGCTCGAATGCTATAGGCTCATGCTATAGCAAACTAAAAATTAGTGCATGGAAGTGAACAAGAATGATTCGTTCTTTTACAACATTTGGGGAAATTACGCTCAGAGAGATTATACAGCATGACATAACCCGGCTTGGGGAAAGACGGGAAGAAAGAGGGGATTCGGGGAGAGAGGAATTTCAGAAAGCCTTCGACAGTGGGAACTTGACGGGTGCTCCCTTCTTACTCCCCAAGAGCTCAAACTTGGCGTTTTGGCTGTCACCATATACAGTAAATCCTGTGGGTGTGAACACCATCACTGCCAGGCGTTTGGGTGGAATTAACGCTGAGCCACTGCAAATGACTGACAATCCTAAGGCCTCTTTGAGAACAGGCTTAAGAGGGAAGAAAGGAAGGAGGATGAAATGAGATATGAAGTACGAAGAAAGTAGAGGAATATTCAACGTGCAGCTTTTTTCCAGCAAGCTCTGCAAATTCAAAAGGACTGCAGTCTCTTTTTCATTATTTCTGAGCATGACACTCTTTATGAGGACCTGTTATCTAATGGCAAAAATCACAAAAATGTAACTGCAAATTTGTTAAATACTAAATAACTGAGAAGTTAATAACAATTAAGCTATACTAATAACCAAAGACACAAAAAAATGCTCTGCTGGAATGCATTGTAAATAAATAGTTTGACATTATTGCAGTTTCAAATGTTCAGAGTTTTTATAAAATCATTATCATATTAACTCCACATTCAAGTACACTCACCTCTGAAGCAGTGAATAATCATATTTCACAACTGAAATGTCTGCAAAGGTATTAAGCCCATCACTACAATATAAAATATATAGCACTGGATAACAGAATTAAAAAAAAAACCTAACAGGGCATTTCATTTCTATTTTAAATATCTAGGGGATTTTTGTCACTTTCAGTGGCATTTTTTTGCCCCAAGCCCTGCTTAATATCTCATCCTGATAACCTTCTATGATGCATATAGTAAGTCAAAATATGAATTCTTAATTTTTATATACATTAAGTTTATATGATTTTTTAAAATTATTATAAACGAAAATAAAATAATTATTATTAAAATTCCATTATAGAAGGTTACCAGGGTCAGAAAATAAATAAGGTTTGGGGCAAAAATAAAAATAATATTTTGCTAAATATATGTCAGTGTACAGATTTTATTACATTTTATATTATAATTTTAAGTATTACAGTAATAAGATTTTCCACATTACCATAATGAGAATTTAGGGTGAAAATGTGCTTTTTATGAAAATAATATTACAAAGCAAATACTATTAATATTCCCAAAAATGCTGAATCTTCTCTGTATATAATGTATACAAAAATTATAATTTGAATACAATAAATATAGTTTGCTCTTTTTGGTTTGAATATTGCATCAAACAGACAAAACGGATCTTTTCAGTTAAAAATCATGACACATATTTCTTTTTTTTTTCTTTCTTAAAAGCAGACAGCACTCTGCTCAGATGGCCTTACTTGAGAAATGACGTGCATGTGACAAAAAAAGATGGATTACCCAATTACAACTCTTTCTTTTTCTAATACACCTTTCTTACGTGAGACAGTTTTGAGCTCTGACAGTGTTGCAATTTTACGTTACCCTGATCGAACACAGACGACGAAGAACCTGATTGTGTCCTTGACAAATTTCCCCACAATGACAAAGTCAAAATCACATCAAAAAGAAAAAAAACACTCCACAAAGCACGGCCACGCCAATATAGCCAAGCCAGTGTGAGAGGAAAAAAGTGAAAGCTTAAAAGAAAGGAGGAGACAGAGACAGAAACAAAGTGAGAATTTGTAGCTGCTGCTTGAAACGGCCACATGTGGCTCTATGATCACAGTGCACAGTTCCATTATAGCTGAATAATTCATCAATGCCTGGCAACAGGCTTGAGACGTTCAAGCTTGCCTGTACTTTCTATTTTAAGTCACATGAGAAATTCATGGCAGGCCCTTCCCAAGGTTCCATCAGCACTGTCTATTCTGAATTTGGCCTTGCCTAGATGGATGCATTGTCATAGGGGTCATTATATTGCCTCCTCGAGGCCCTGTGGGTAGCTGAATGACACACTGACACAGGAAGTTAAGGGCACACACTCTTAAAAATGAAGCTTCTTTATTGGCAATGATGGTTCCTAGAAGAACCTTTAATGTCCATTGAATCTATCCATTGTACAAAAGGTTCTTCATAGTGGAAGAAGGTTCTTGGGATTTTTAACATTTACTTCACACTAAGAAAAAAAAAATAGTTCTATAAAAGAACTGTTAGCTAAAACGTTCTTTCAGCTAACAATTTTTTGGGAACCAAAAAAACAGTTTATCTATGGCATCACACAGAAAAGTTAAACTGTGCTGTATGTAAAATTTATGATGCATGCATGTAAAATTTAGAGATAAAATAGTAAAAATATTTTGAGAATAAAGTGAAAAGCATGTGAATAAAGTACTAATATTTTAAGAAAAAGTTGCAATATTTTGTGAATAGTCAAAATTATGAAAAAGTATATTTTGAGAATAGTAGTAATATTTTGTGTATAAAGTTAAAATTATGAGATATTTTGAGAAAAGTAATATTTTGTGAATAGTCAAATTTATGAAAAAGCAGTAATATTTTGAGAATAGTAGTAATACTTTGTAAATAAATTTTAAAATAATGTGAATAAATTGGTAAAATTTTGAGAAATGGAGCAATATTTTGTAAATACTCAAAATTATAAACAATAAATAAGAAATATTTTGAGGATAGTATAGTTTGTGAATAAATTATGAGAATACATGAGTGAAATTGAGAATAAAGGAGCAATATTTTGAGAATCGTAAAAATTATGAAAAAATATATATTGAGAAAAATATTAATATCTTGTCAAGCCAAAATTCTAAAAATAAATTAGTAATATTTTGACGATAGTAATATTTTGCGAATAAAATTAAAATGATGAGAATAAAGGAGTGATATTTTCGAAAAGTATAGTGGCTAATATTTTTATAATAAATCAGAAAATCATAAGAATAAAGGAGTAATATTTTGAGAATAAAGTCAAAATTACGGGATTGACAGCAATATTTTAGGAAAAATCAATTATGAGAAGATAGATTATGAGAAATCTAGCAATACATTAACAATAGTCAAAATAATTAGATAAATAAAACAGATACATTTCGAGAACGTTCAAAGTGACGTTACCCTGATCGAACACAGAAGCACCGATTGTGCTCTTAACAACAATCCTTTCAGCCCACCTTGTTTACTGTTGCTCGGGTCAGATAAGCTTTACAGAACGTCCTATAGGAATGACCTGGAGCTCTGAAGCTCAACAAGGCGTCCTATCCATCAACAAAAACAAAATCAATCGCCTTTAGTTGTTCTTTCTACATCCTTCTTCCATTTGACAACTACACAGACAAGTAACACGACATCTGGCAAACCCTCCACGGAGCAGATCCATTTCCACAAAGCGCAGATGAATCATTTTTTGGATGCCGCCCCAGAACCGCATGCTGAACGCCGGGGTGAAGACACCACGATATACCGTGTAAACAAACTCTCTTGAGCCCCTTTCACGCAGAGATTCCGGAAAATACATGGATAATGTTTTCCGTGATTTGTCCAGGAATCGTTTACTTTTGGTTCATTCACACTGCCAGCGATTTTCCGGAATCTGTGTGTGCGTTCACACACACATCCCGTAGGGATGGGCGTATCGATCCGAAGTATCGATACTGACGCGAGTATCGAAAGTATCGATACTTAAACAAAAAATATCGATACTAAGGTGCGTTTTTTTTACCAGTGGGTTTGTTTATTTAACAAAAATAATAATAATAATAATAATAATGCGTACAATATGCATTGAATTGGACGAATAAGCTTTGTTAGCGAGTAATTGTGTAGGATATAACTATTTGCCTGCTCATCTGAACACACGCAAATGTTGCAAGACAGAACCAATCCATCAAAGAGAGCGTTCACTCACTTCTAAAAGTGCATTCAAACAGGGCTGCGTTTCCCAAAAGTATCATAAGAAAGCATTAAAGCTTTTGGGAATGGCAGCCCTGAACAATGCTTATCAGAGGACAGAAAAAAAACATAAATGGTTGAGTTATTTCACAATAAACAAATTGAAATTGTAGCCTACATAGTTTGTGCAATTACAATTATTTAAATTGAACGTTGAAAGATAATATTATTAGAATAGATCATGTTCTATTCTGTAATGTTAATAGAAATCATACACTGTCCAAATAAAAAGGTTGAATTTTATGCATGCAACCAACAGCCATTCACTGGCAGTCCCTAATGGCAGTACAAAATATTGCACTAAATCAAAAGTTCAAATGTTACAAATAAGTTAGAATATTAATGTTGTATCACAACGCACTGGATAGCTGGCCAATCAGAGCACACCTCGCTTTTCAGACCGATGAGCTTTGTAAAAATCGCCCCGTTTCAGAAAGGCGGGGCATAGAGGAGCAACAATAATGTACAGTATGTGGAAAATAATGTGTTTTTTTAACCTTAAACCGCATAAACACATTTCATTACACCAAATACACAAAATAATGTTCTTTTTAGCAACATCATATGACCCCTTTAAGTAAAGGCACAGACATTTTACATTCTGTGTAGTATTAAAAAATTTACTATATGAAATAAACTAAACACAATAAAAATTCTAAAAATTAAAATAAAACATAATAACATTTTAAAATAAAATAAATCATATGCAATAAAAAAGTAAATAGGGTCAATTCTGATTCCATGTCAACTCTCATCTAAAATGAAACTCTAGCATTAAACATAAGAAAGATCAACCATACAATCAAGCTTTTAAAGACGCAATTTAAAAACAGAACATTCCTTGTACTTCTCATAAGCTGGACTGATCAAAGTGGACAGGAAGGTGATTATTCTTTCCCAGCTGCAAGCCTGATCTTTATTGTCTGTACTGATCTGAACACAAGAGCCGCAATGTCTTTTCCTCCTCCTCCGCTGCCCACATACAGAGTGATCCTCTCCGCTCATCATCCTTTCATCAGGAGCTCTTCGTATCTTACTGTTATCATGAAGGCAGCAATGAAATCTTATTCTGCTGATCCAATAAACACTGCGATTGTCTCTTACAGTAAGTGGGGGCTGAAGAACCCATTTCAATAATGCCCTCAAGACCAGCAATGCCAAAATTAAATTGCCTCACATCTGTTTTATTGCCATCAAAATTTGTGTTCAATATGGTTTAGATGTATGACCTTTGAGAATGGACACTGTAATAAAATTCTGAATAGTTGGTGAAAAACAGTAATCTATCTAGGACACGGTGCAATCAAGTCACATCAGGAAGATCATATTTATGAGCTCAATGCACATTAACGTCACCACAATGTAGTAATCATTCAGAGTTTCCCAGTTGGGAACGTTTTGGTGAGAAAACATGGCAGATGCAGTAGATGCAGCATCTGTAGTTGGCGGTAAATTTGTTAATATATGAAATCATTGTTTTTTTTAATAATAATAATAATAATAATAATGAGATAATATTCTAGAAAATACAATTACGTTTACAGCACCTTCATAAATTAAATAAAAACAAAGCAAACAAAACAGACCTAATGCACGGTATTCATCATTTTGTAGAAGAGGTATTTTTGGTAGAAAACCTGATGTTGTAATTACAACATCCTAATTCATGAATCGGAACTTCCCAGCAGGACATGAACGCTATTAATAGTGCAAATTAATGTTGCACAACAGCAAAAGAATTACAGATAACGGAAAAATTCCCACGAAAATGAAAATTTCATTATTTACTTGAATTAGAATTTTCACACAAAAATGTATTTTGGTCGATATGACTGACCAAAGGCGGTTGATTTACCTCATTAACTACTTTGAGTCTTTTTAATGTCAGTTTTATGCAGTGTTGCGAAAAGTTACTTGAAAATATAATGCATTACAAGATTGTGTTACTCCATAAAAAAGTAACTAATTGCATTACTTAGTTACTTTTTATGGAAAGTAATGCATTACATTACTTTTGTGTTACTTTTTGTCACATGGGCTGGGCTTACTTATTTGTTTTAATATTATATTTATATTACTTATATTATATTATATTACTTATTTATAAGTTATATTTTTGGCAACTGTAAAGGCTCTTTCACACCAAAAGTGAAATGAATAAGCCTCAGGCTAAAGGCAGTGCCTCTGCAACTCACTCCCAATTTTTCTCAACACAAGAAAATTGTCAGTGAATAAATGGGAAAACAAAGTAACTTGCGTTACATATTTGAAAAAAGTAACCTAGTTATTTTGTTGTAAATCTAAAAGTAATGCATTACTTTACTAGTTACTTGAAAAAAGTAATCCGATTATACCTGGTTTTATGTGACGAAAGATCCAAATTTCCAACACTGATATTCAAACTGGCATGTAATTTTTGGTTGCGACACGTGCAAACCAGTAAGTTTTGGCATCAATGGCGTTAAATCTTGCACGATGCCTTGGCATGCTATTTTTTAATCTGACAACGAACATGAACAACATTTTCAATTTTTTTTTTTAGTGTACACCTCAAAACATATTACTTTTTTCCCCTAATTCACTACCCTGCATCATGTGTTTTTTTTGTGGGTTGTGTGAATCAACCATTGTGGCTTTTTGTCCTATTTGGACAGATGTGCATCACTATAAAATTATCTCTCAAATTAAACTTAGTTCAACTTTTAAAAAATCGCGTCTCAAGAAGTGTTGCACCATTCTTCACCTCACAGCCGTGCATCATGTGTTTTTAAACGCATTCTGTATTAATAAACCCTTCCGTTTTTTGTCCTTTTTGGACAGATGTGATTACTATAAACTTGTCTTACAGAAAAGACCTGCTAAGAATCTTCAAAATATCTCCTGTTGTCCAATTCCATGAAAAATGTCAATCATATGGGTTAAGATGCAGCATGAGAGCGAGTAAGAGATGACAAAATCTTATTTCTAGATGAACTATCCCTTTAAAACCATCTTGAAGAGGACGTCCAGAGAAGACAGTCCAGTCGTATTTAAATGATGAGGCTCGTTATTTGCATGCATACACACTGCAGAGGTAATTAAGCTCTTGTTAGTGGGTGCATGCAGCACATTACATCGCATATAAAAGCTTTTGAAGCTCCTAAAGCAATAGGAACTGATTGAAATTAACAATACGGCATCTGCCGAGTCCATGTCAAACCAACAGAAAAGATGACAAGTTACAGGTCTGACTTCCCCAATCCTATATTTAAGCCCTAATTATAGGTGGGACACTGCCAATTTGCCACACTAAACGGCCCCTTTTCTGGAGAAGATGAAAGTGCTCACCCAGGGCTAGAACTTGACAGGTGGTACGTCCACATCAGCCAGCCCCGTCAGCTCGGCGTACGCGTCTATCCTCGGATTCGGCTGTCCCTCTCAGCTTCTGCGTGTGGGCTGTGCACAGCTGCTCGGGTTGAGTCGCTCAATTAAGCCTGCAGATGCTCCTGGCTGCAGCATTGGCTTCCAAGATCCCAACCGGATCGTCCCTCTTCCCACCGTTGGATCGTTCTTTTGTTTTCTATTGTCACCAGCCAGTAGTCATCAGGTTCTCCGTATACATCGTCCCAGTGACAGGAGGGTTGATGTGTGGCTTTCCGCACAAGTGTGTGAGGGAAAAGAGAGAGCGTGTGTGAGCGTATCAGGCGAGATGAGTCGTACTCTGTGAAGCGGTGATATGAGAGCGAGCCTGCCTCTCTTCTACTCTCCACTACTGCTGTATGGCTTCAAAACTCACACTGCCAGTTAACTGAACACTTAGGGAGCATCTCGAAAGTGCAAACTGACTCAAAACAATCAAGAGTCATCCACTAGGAGCCAATCCACTTGGCGTCCCCAAGGTGACACCTAAAGGACTCAGTGGTTCTTACAAAAAGTTAAATGGGAATTGACTCTTCTGTATTGGTTAGTTGTGTTTGTAGTATTTTCATACTCACTGTTGACTTCACAACCCAGTCCCTCACTGAAAGCTCTCCAGGTCCATGAGGGGTTGAATACTCAAGCAAAGACCAGCAGCTGGAATGGTATAATTGTAGCAGACATGTGACCCTCTTAATGCACAATCCTTTTATGTTTTATCCTGTTTTCAGTTTTTTCATCTGTTTTCCTCCAGAGTTCCCCAGCAGGAGGTTAGTGGATGCTGACGTAGAGAGAGAGAGAGAGAGAGAGAGAGAGAATATTTCTTCATTGTTGAGGAGTAGCTTATGGAAGCCCATTTAACATCATAAAAAAGGAAACAATACATGCTTTGGTAAATCAAAATGAGTCAAAAGTCAAAATCGACAATAAAAAGTCAAAATCATAATTATAAAGTCATAACTATCACAAAAAATAACTGTCAATTTTGACCCAATTTCAACTTTCTCAGAATTGTGACAGCATCTCATGACAGTATTTTGAGTTTTTTCTTATTATTTAGTATGTCGGTTTTATTTATATCTTGTGATTATGACTTAGTATCTCAGTTTCGACTTACCTTAGAACTTAGTCATAATCATGAGATAAATCTAAATTATGACATACTTAGCATCTCAGACTTGATCTCATAATTCTGACATTTGGTCATAATTTGGTTTACCAATGCATGTCTTGTGAGTCTGAAACGAGCTTTCATAGTAGCTAGCTATTAATATCAAAGCTGCTAAAGATATTTTGAAGAACTGTTTTTGTCTGTGCAACGAAAGTCAATGGGGACCAAAAAACATTTAGACCCACTGACTTTTACTAAATGGGCAAAAACACTGAGTTTTTTTTCACAGAAGATAACATAGATATGTATAGGTAGATGCCCTATTAGCGGCTGCTTCTATTGGCCACTATATGTAAGACGTCAGCCATATTGGAATGGTCAAAGCAGGTCTGTGAACACTCGAGAGCAAGATGCCTGTATGTCTGCAACCCTAGTTATATACGCATGTATGAATATCTATACCTGCAATAGACTTAAGCAGATGGTTTTGCTAAACTAAAACAATACAAGACGAAGCCATCAGCTAAATCGACATTTAAAAGGTACACTCTAAAAAATGCTGGGTTAAATATAACCCAGCACTGGTTAAAAAGGGACAAACCCAGCTATTGGGTTGTTTTGACCCAGCGGTTGGGTTCAAAACAACCCAACCGCTGGGTCAAAACAACCCAATAGCCGGGTTTTTCCCTTTTTAACCCAGTATTTTTTAGAGTGTACTATAATTTAAAAACCTGTAATATTAAGTTAATATATATTAAAAACACAAAACAACACAAAGTTTACATTTTGGCGGTTTTTACAACCAGAGGCTGCGCAATGTTGTGGCATCTTGAAACTCGTTTATTTTTATATGTGAGTGATAACACATTGACCGTTCCAAACGGACATGGAGATGTGTCTGGAGTGGTTTAATGTGGAATCTACCTATATCTATGGAAGAAAAGCCATAGAGGATTGGAATGACAGTAGAAGCATTTATTACAACAGGAAGTAAAACAGATAGCAACAGTAAAAGGAGAAGCAGGAAACTGCATCCCTAAAATAACCAGCCGCTGCTGTACAATGGCCATTTCAGCTACATTCATCTGCCACGTTAAGCCAAAACTCAAAGCACCACACCACTGCAGCTGCTTGCAATAACGGCAAAGTATTTTTATTGGTATAGGAGTTACGCATGCACTGGACTATAAGTGTGAGAGGCCCTTCGCCCCTGTTCACATCCTATCTGTCCTACATAGTATGCGAGATAACAATCATAAATCATAATACGCTGAAAATAGTACACCAAAATCATGAGTATGGGATTTTTTCAAATATTTTGGCTAATATTTAAAAAAAGTCATATATATTTGCATAATATATTTGAGCAACAAATCAGCATATTAGAAAGATTTCTGAAGGATCATGTGACACTTTAGACTGGAGTAATGATGCTGAAAATTCAGCTTTGCATCACAGGAATCATTTTATTAAAATTGTAATAATATTTCACAATATTACTGTTTTTACTGTATTTCTGAGCAAATAAATGTGCCCTGGTGAACACAAGAGACTTCTTTCAAATAAGTAAAAAAGAAAATACCTCTCGGTTTTGCTGAAGGCCTCCTTTAAAGACATAAAGTCACAAAGAGACTACAATACTGAATCATAATCAGTGTCTGTCCAGAATACTCTACTGAGACTCCTTAAAGTATTTGGCACCTTTAAAGAAAAAAAAAAAAACAGATAACAATGCACACACCGCAAAGCTGTCTCTGCTCCTAATGGCTTCAGCCAGCTTTAGATGTGGGAGTTTTTTGAAACACACTTCAACACCCTCACACACCTCAGCCTGAGCATTAAAACCTCTAAGATGGCTTCGTTTGAGTGGCAGCTGTGATAAATGGTTAGAGAACAGTGAAGAGACAGGGGAATTCTGGGGCAGCAGAAGAAAAACATCCTTTGTCTTCTTTTTCAAGGAAAAAAGACTGACTGACCTTTCCGAGATGTGGAAGTGCCTGAGTGTGTCACGCTTTATTTGAAGCAAACCTTGGTGGAGGGCAGCAAAAGGGCACCTGGACGTGTTTGAGCTCCGTCCGGCGAGACCATCTGCATCACTGAGAACAGTGAGAACAGCTTGCAGCAAAATAAAGTCATGATAGAGACACTCGATGTGGCGAAGGCAAGGGTCTTCCCATGGCACTTATTGAAGGTCACCTTGACGCGCGTGTGTGTTTTCTCTCAGGGTGCTAAACCCTGTTAAAATGCTTTCAAGGTGATAAAGTGGCCACAGAAAATTGAGAAGCATCGAGAAGAGTCACGTTTGTGCGTTTATCATGCTCAATGCTAGATGGCTTGTTGCATATGGTGACATGACACTGTGTTGGGTAATCTGAGTCACTAGGGGGCACTGTGTGTTAATTAACATTAATTATAAAGAGATAATTGTAGGTCCAGTCTGAAGCATCTTTGAACTGTAGCTAGCCAAGCTACATGCTAATCATAACGTAAAGCAGCTAAACGACAAATAGTTAGGTATAAGTCACTAACATAAGATAGCTAACTACATTGAATACATTTTTTAAAAATCAGATGGCATTTAGCACTGATAAAAAATTGAAACAATTCCACACGGGAGTTAGCTTGTTAGCATGTAGCGTGCTACTATGCTTGTCCTTGTCAGGCCACCGTAAAGTCACCATAAAAGCACTGGTTCCACTATAGCTGGAGGCTAACTAGTCAGTTTGACAGGCAGTTGTGCAGCATTAAATATTTTTACCTTGTTACTACAATAGCTAGCAGTCACACCACTGAAAATGGTACTCAGCATTGGTTTCATTAAGGTTGGAGGGCTAACTAGCTTGTTTGATAATATAATCAAGAATGGCACAGCACTGATTTAGGTTTTTGAGTACTTAATTATAATCAATATTAAGACCTGCAGTTAAAGATTTAGCAACAAGAAATATTAAAATATGTGCAATTGTAGCTCAGCTTTTAAGCTTAGTTACAGTTGAGTTCAAACGTTTACATCCCCCTTTCAGAATCTGCAAAATGATAATTATTTTACCAAAATAAGAGGGATCATACAATATTCATTTTTTATTACTGACCTGAATAAGATATTTCACATAAAAGATGTTTACATATAGTCCACAAGAGAAAATGGTAACACTTTACATTAAGGTTCCCATTTAGAACGTTTGGTGACGTCACATAACTGCCAAATTCTAACTGTGCTTTCGCGCTTTAGCTGGAGCTGAGCCAGAGAGAGAAGTGCACTGCGCTTGTCATATTATCACAACTATGCATTATCTTTAACCGCATAATGTTTATTTTAGGTTTCAGACATTTAAATACACATAAGTACTAGTAAAACAATACATTTACAGTTTGTAAAATACACACGTCTATGGAAGCAACAATAACAATCCATTCAAATTTAATTTGCCGATGTGTTTTATTCATATCAGATACACATAGTGTAAGTAACTATAAAGTTCACTCTATTCTTCTCCCAGTTCACCGGCCACTTATTACTTGTATTTCGGGAGAAATTGATTAATTCACGTGCTGTAAATCCAACTGACAGGACTCTCTGAACTGCAGGGCGAACAAACATGGCGGCGCCCATCTCACATTTCAGATTACGATCAAGATCATTTAGAAAGGTTTTTAAACGACAAAACACACTCATTTACACATATTTGTGAATCGGAATATCAGATTGTTAATGACATGGTATGCAAGCTTGTGAATATTTTAAATAAAAAAGGAAAAGCGTAATAAAAGCGATCCATCTGTCATACAGTGTTATTGTGGCCGCGGTGTGTCACGTGACAAGCATGACGCGTCTCCATGGAAACAGTAAGGGGAAACGTTCTAAAATAATGGTCGCCTTAAAAACTCACTCTGGGGGGACCGCTAGAATATTTTAAACTCACCACTGAAAGGGTTAATACTTATTTCACTCAAAACTAGATTCCTGATTTATTTCATGATGCAGAAAAAAATTGACTTTTATAGTGAGACTTAAGGGTGTTGTATTTATGGTTCTCTCATTTATATCTCATGACTCGTGTCACTTTTTGTACAATGTTTCTTACCAGAATCTACTCTGTACCTTACCCATGATACGCTGCAAAAGTTCATGATGCCTATCCACAGCAATGATTAGAAACTGATATATTTTGTTTATCAAGATGAAATGATCAAACTTTATTTTGGGGCGGAAAAAGTCATAAAAGCACAACCATGAAAATTTTAATTCCAATATTAGTTACCTCTGAACCTTAATGTAAATAATTTATGAATGAGTTATAAACGTTAATAATGTCTAAAAGTGAACCTTAATATAAAGTGAACAGCTGTGAACCATTTATTAATGAGTTATAAACATTAATAACCTGTGAAAGTGAACCTTAATGTAAAGTGAACACCTGTGAACCATTTAATGAGTTACAAACATTAGTAACCTGTGAAAGTGAACATTAATGTAAAGTGAACACCTGTGAACTATTTATTAATGAGTTATAAACATTAATAGCCTGTGAAAGTGAACCTTAATATAAAGTGAACAGCTTTGAACCATTTATTAATGAGTTATGAACATTAATAACATCTAAAAGTGAACCGAATTGTAAAGTGAACAGCTGTGAACCATTTATTAATGAGTTATAAACATTAATAGCCTGTGAAAGTGAACCTTAATGTAAAGTGAACAGCTGTGAACCATTTATTAATGAGTTATAAACATTAATAGCCTGTGAAAGTGAACCTTAATGTAAAGTGAACAGCTGTGAACCATTTATTAATGAGTTATAAACATTAATAGCCTGTGAAAGTGAACCTTAATGTAAAGTGAACAGCTGTGAACCATTTATTAATGAGTTATAAACATTAATAGCCTGTGAAAGTGAACCTTAATGTAAAGTGAACAGCTGTGAACCATTTATTAATGAGTTATAAACATTAATAGCCTGTGAAAGTGAACCTTAATGTAAAGTGAACAGCTGTGAACCATTTATTAATGAGTTATAAACATTAATAGCCTGTGAAAGTGAACCTTAATGTAAAGTGAACAGATTTGAACCATTTATTAATGAGTTATGAATGTTAATAACCTGTGAAAGTGAACCTTAATATAAAGTGGACACCTGTGAACCATTTATTAATGAGTTATAAACATTAATAACCTGTGAAAGTGAACCTTAATGTAAAGTGAACAGATTTGAACCATTTATTAATGAGTTATAAACATTAATAACCTGTGAAAGTGAACCTTAATATAAAGTGAACAGCTTTGAACCATTTATTAATTAGTTATAAACGTTAATAACCTGTGAACTCCCCACCCCCGCTTACCTCATCCCGTTCTCTTTTGCCGCTTCCACCTTTTTTTCCAGCACACAAAAAATCTACAACTGCTAAGGTGTGATTTATCATGCTCTTTTTGTTTACTTTTAGTAGTTAGTGAACCATCTTGGAACGTTCAACGTCTTGTTGCGCACAATAAAAATCAAGTTTCAAAATGCCACAACATTGTGCAGCATCTGGTTGTAAAAACTTCCGAAATTTAAAATTCCTTAAGAAATTAAATAAAATTTGACAGATAAAAATGTGTTGATTTATGTTTTTAATACGCATTAACTCAATATTATAAGTACTAAATATAGTACCTTTTAAATGTCATGTTAGCTGACGGCTTCCTCTTGTGTTAGTTTAGCAAAATAATCTGCTTAAATCTACTGCAGATATTGACATTAATACATGCGTAATACTAGGGTTGCAGACATACAGGCAACTTGCTCTCGAGTGTTCACGGACCTGCTTTGACCATTCCAATATGGCAGACGGCTTACGTATAGCAGCCCATAGAAATAGCCACTAATAGGGAATCTACCTATAAATGGGTTAAAGGGCTGACTAGCCTGTTTGCTAGTAGCACCAGGAGTTGTGCACCATTGAAAAAATAGCTAATGTACATAATTATAATTAAAGGGGTGGTTGACTGGTTTTTTTTCCTAGGCTTGATTGTGTTTATGGGGTGCAGTCTAACATGTGTTAATGCTTCGTTTTAAAAAAACGCATTATTTTTGACATAACTTATCTTTATTCTACACCGCTCTGTCCCTTCTAATATGAACGCTCCGATGAGTTCCTGTTATTTATGAAGCCCCCTCCCTCAGAAATACGCAATGGGCTCAGATTGGTTAGCTGGCTCAGTGTGTTGTGATTGGCTAAACCGCCTCTAGTGCGCGTCTAAATGTCCCGCCCCTCCCCTTAGAGGCATGTGCTCCGGTTGTATTGTAAACAATGGCGTCGTTAATATAACTTATCAACTGAGCCCGATTGAGACACAGAGGATATTATTGAAGAGGATCGCGCAGAACCTGCTCAAGCACGACTCTTAAAGTCTGCATGAACCGGAAGTTGCTGCCAACTTTATTTCAGTGTAGTGACGTATTTCCAGCTGAAACGGAATATTGAATAGAGGGCGTGGTTTTATTTTTGCGCTCCTCCTCTCTGTCTCTCACTCATAGCAACCTAACGGTTAGGGGGGTGTGTTTTAGGATATTCTCCCCAAGCCATCAAACTGACGTCATCAGAGAAGGAATGCCATTCCAGAGCGGAAGCAAATGTTCAGATTTTGATTAAAGATTACCAAGACAAACAATTTTTTTCAGCGGATTAACTTGCACGGATTAATTGTTCACATCAAGACTAGCAATGTGCGCTAATAAAGTAAATAAAGTCAATTTTGATTTCATGCGGACTTTAATGATATGTTTTTTTGTTTGTTGTTGTCTCATACATTTAGATGCGCTGTTATTTGTAAATGCTACTGCTTATGCTAGCTTTTAATATACGGTTTTATCCCGATTAAAGCTTTAATACAGCATGGCAACTGCACGCGTGTCCATGTTTAATGCTTCTCATAGCTATGTGAAAAATATCTGTCTGTCTATAATTTGGAACAGTTTATTAGAGCTGACAAGATGAGGATCAAGAGAGAGAGATAGAGAGAGAGAGATGCAGAGCAGAGTTTGTGCAGAGTAGGGGGACGCGAGGAACAGGATTAAGAACCGCTGCTTTAGAACATTGATTTTGAAACTTGTGAATCCATTAGAATCGCTAGAAGACAGAATCACAATTCATATATGAATAGGTGTTTTCGTGCACCCCTAGTTTTGAGCATGGCAACAAATCTTCCTCTTCTCTAAAGCTACGCAACATGGCCCCGCCACCTTTGTTGCATGTTCCCAGGGGCAGGGTTTATGTAAATTTTTGGGTTCATGACGTAACGAACCCAGGAAGTAGCTCTTTTCTAGTCCCAATGAGACATTTTTGTAGGCATTAAACTGCCAGAATTTTAAAAGACGATATCTCTGTTTGCATTGAACTTTCAGTGTTGTAACTTTGCAGATATCGTTGCTCAAACAGCAACATAATTTATAATAATTTAATAATTTATGCATTTAGCAGACGCTTTTATCCAAAGCGACTTACAGTGCATTCGGGCTATACATTTTTTACCAGTATGCATGTTCTGCAACATTACACACTAACGTTAAAAAAGTGAAATCGCAATCAAACAGCCCTTTAATATTTAGAATTACAATAAAAAATTTGGAAATATTTAGTAAATGTTGCACCATCAGCTTGCTAGCTTAGCTTGCTAACAAGTAGCTTTTTACCAGAGAAGCTATACTGTTTTGTAAACAACTGTGCTACAAAAAAAAGTAGTTAATTTGGTAAGGTCACTGCCTACTTTTAGTCAGTTACTCCCCACCACTGATTTAGTTGGAGGCTAAATAGCCAGTTCCCGTGGTACTACCAAAGGAAACTGTGTAGCCTTTTATGTTTTAACATGCCATAGTTTGGCAGAACATGCCATAGTTTGGCTGAACTTAGGGCATTCTTCTCTTTTAGCAGTGAATGACATTGCCAGAGCAGGACCTAATTTGCACCCTTAGTATGTGTGTGTGTGTGCGAGGGGTGTGCAAGAGACAGACTAAACCAACGCCTCCAGAGGCAGTCGTGATTGAAGTCATGCAGAGCGGAGCATAGCTGGAGTCCCACCGGGTCCAAATGGGCCCCTACTGGGAGGCAGAGAGAGAGGAGGAGGAGAGGGAGCGAGAAAGCCAGAAAGCCAGAGGGCATCCCAATGAGAGGGAACTACCAGTGCTATTTCCAGAATTAAATTCAGAAAAGTGTTTATATGCATGCACACACACACACACACACATATACACACAATTTAATAATATAAAGGTGTGTATTTGGACAAAATTGACATTTTAATAATAGAGCTGTTCAGCTTGTAGGTTTAAAACCACAAGAATTTCATACAAATTAAATTCATTATTTTTAATAGGTTTTGTGAACTTAATTTATTACGTTTGAGTAATTCATACTGAGAATGTCAATGTTATCTTACAAACTACACTCAAATTACACTTCTGATTAATAAACAAAAACACAAATGTCAATAAATGAAATAAATGCCCTTTGGGAAAGTCTTTCCACCATGCTAATCAGACTAAATAAATGACACAAATTTCTGTAGGTGTCATTTCAAACACTGGTTATTAATATAAGTTATGTGTATGACCATATGTTTGAATAATTCATTCTGAGAAATTCAATGTTTTATTAAAAGCTACACTTAAAGCAGTTATTAATATTAATTTTTAAATTTTATCTTGACTTAAATTTGAATCAAACTTCTGAATCCTGTTTGCTACCTTCAAAACTCAAATCATAAACTGATTTTAAATTCTAAATCATTCATTTAATATTGAATAGTGTACCACCAAGACTGATAAGCATTCATTGTTTTTTTTTTCACCAAAAGTATTTGCTTAACCTCACTTAATTTTCACAGACAGCTCTTGATAGACGGTCCCTAGCCTTGCGGGAAGGGTCAATGATGTCCACAAAGCCACGTGTAAATGTCTTTCATATCCAATATGCACAGCTGCCACATTCCTGTTTACCATAAACAAAAAAAGCACACAAACCGCCCTTCTGAGAGCACAAGGATTGGGAACCATCCAGTTATGCAACTACACACATTCATATTTAAATATTCCCTTGAATATTCTAATTGGAGGAACTATAGATGCTGATTTATCATTCCAAAGGAGGTCAAGGACCACGAGACTTGAGCTCATGAATTTCATGAGTGGGAAAATGAAGCCATGGTCATCCTTTTTTTAAATCCAATAAGCTACAAGTCATTGCAATTCTGGACTTACACTGCAGAAGAGGTTGAGATGGGCTTTAATGTCGGGTTCACATGAGAGCATGTTCTTATGTGGTAAGATAATTTGAAGAAAGACATCATATTGAAGCCTGACACACTCTAACTAATGCTGTGAAGTGGAAATAAGCTGACGTTGCAGATAAAGTCAGCGTTGGGAATCAGTCACGCACACCTGCACTAATACTGCTGATGCAGCCAAACACCACAAGACGAGAAAGCTCTTGGAGAGCAACGGTGGCAAAATATGCGATGATCTGTTTAGAATGAATCAAGCGCAGGAGACCGACACTTCCTCTAAGGCTTTGAGTTGCTACTTTCAAATAATGAATGCTATTTTCAGCTAGCGCATTACGCTACATTCACACAGAGTTAACGAATATAAATAGAAAACCAGCTTCTCCCGAAGTATGTGAATTCACCTTTTGTTCCTCTGTACGAATTTCAGACAACACAGCCATTTATATTCATTAGCCAGGTTTCTGGTAAATGCTAACTGCATGCTATAAGCTTAAAATACATGCTAGGGACTACAAAAGGATTATCCATGGACAATTCACTGTACATTTCTAGGGAAGAGCTGTACTCGGAAACATGGGAATTTTGAGATCACGCAAAATATGAATTAGAATCTTAATTTAATTACAAATTTGCTATTGTTGCACTGCTTTGAAGATGAAACTGTACTATAGCTGCCTTTCTTCAGATGCATAGCAGTGAAAACTTTTGTCAAAGTACTTTTTCGTACCTCAGCTATGTACAGACAACTATAGGTCAGTCATCTGTAGGTAAATCCCTTTAAAAAGTGTAAAAACTGTAGAATACTGACCTGTCCAATACCTCAGTATTGGCTCAAACAATGGCATGAGTTTGAGGGCGAGACTATCCGTTCATTTGCCCAATGGCAGATGGAGGGGGCCTTTGGGGAAACCTGCATAGAAGTAGTCATTCTTTTTACAATTTTGTTAAAATCTACTTAATTGACATATGCCAATGCTACACTGTTTGGAGCCAAAACTGGAACTGCAGCTGCCTTTAAAGGGATAGTTCACCCAAAAATGAAAATTCTGTCATTAATTACTCACCCTCATGTCATTCCAAACCAGTAAGGCCTTTGTTCATCTTCAGATACAAAATAAGATATTTTTTATGAAATCCGAGAGCTTTCTGGCCCTGCAGAGACGGCAACGCAACTGAAACATTTTGTGGCCCAGAAACATAGTAAGGACATCGTTAAAATTGTGACATCAGTGGTTCAACCATAATGTTATGAAGCTACGAGAATACTTTTTGTGCGCAAAGAAAACAAAAATAATGACTTTATTCAACCATTTCTTCTCTTCCGTGTCAGACTTGAACATTCAACGACATGAGGATGAGTAATTAATGACAGAATTTTTATTTACGATCCAGCTATCCCTTTAAGATGCATAGAAAGGCTGAATGAAAACCTCAAAGGTAAAAAAAATGTCAAAATGTGTTCTTGTTTCCCAGTTTAATACGTACAGACAACTATAAGTCAGTCATTTGTTGGTTGCCTCATAACGTGTAATAATGGAAACATACTGACCTGCCTGATGCCACATTATTAGCTCAACCAATGGCATGAGTTAAGGGGCGGGACATGTAGCCATGCATGTAGTCAATTGCAGATGGAGCGAGTATTCAAGGAAAACCTGCATAGAAATAATAATTATTTTCATGTGGTTGTGCTAGAAATAGAGAAATTACATAGAAATATATGCACATTTACATAATAGATAATCTACGAGAATCTGGCTCATGTAGCCAGATTATGATTTGTAACCACAGCTGACATTCAGCATGACGCTGGGACTCTGTGTTCCTTGGCTTCTTTTAACAGCACTTCATTAAAAGCTTACACATCCTGGGGTTCCAGAGCACACACAACATTCCATCTCTCCGCAGTCAAGATGAATTAATATCCTCTCGTTCATGCTCAAAAAAATCCCAAGCCGCCTCACTGCTGTTCTGGTTAATTCAGAGACTCACTTTGAAGCCTTTCTGCAAACACAATTTTATTTATACGGATGAATATATTAACCCCAAAATGCTGATTTATCCACCAAGTGTGTACCTGGACAAAGTTATGGAAATGAGCACTTGATCTGGTTCAACAAGCAGCTAAATATACAGTATGCACTCCCAGGACTTGTTGTCTAATGACTAACTCATTAATAAGCGAAGTTACCTTATGTATTTTTTTTTCTTATACATTTTCCTTTAGTTTTTGTATTTTTAGTGGCTGTTCGCTAATTAGCGTGTTGTGCTTTAGCTGTTAGCACAGACAAAGCTTCTCTGGAAATTTGTCTATGAGTCATTCCCTTTAAAGCTCTATCGCTATGTTAAACAAGTAGGCGAGCGATACTTTTTCTATCCCATAAGGCCACATGAACTGAGGAGATGACAGATTGGAAAAGTCAAGGGAAAAAAATGGTGCAGAACTGCTAGCAATTGTACAACATTCTACCTTCTTCCTTGACTGATCAAAAACAGTGTGTTATTACAAAACCTTGTTTGAGCTTATCAAAACAGCTATTCTTAACCAGTTGTCATTATAATAAAGCCTCGTTTCCACCAAGCAGAATAGTACAGTACAGTACGATTCGGGACGGTACAAAAGAACCTTTACTTCATAGGCGTTCTGGTTTATGCCAGAAAGTAGCGATCAACGTCATTCTCACGCGAAGAAGAAAGTGCAACATCGTCTGTTTGTACTGTATGTGTGTGAAAATATAAAATTACAAATCACATTGTTATATCTTTTGTGTTCGCGCACTCTGATGTAAACAAGCCCAACACGCATGAGCAGCATGGCGGAATGAGTGAAGAAGATGCTTCATTCCCCTCGTGTTGTCATTCCCGTTGTAGAACGTGCAAGTGACAATTCTGTCAACCAATCAACGTTCTGCAGTGAGTCTAGCTCCACCCTTTAGGTACCGGACTACTGTGCTAGGTACCCCAACAGAAGGGTCCCAAAAAAGTGGTACGGTACGATCATAGACTGAGACGGTGCCGCTGCATGTCATGCCAAACCTCTTACAGCAGGCGCGTCATCAGCTTGAGATCGGTTTATGAGATCGGCCTTTTTAGAGACCGCTGATCAAACATCCCAAAGCGATTATTGGCCGATAGTGATCGGTTGCCGATCAATCGGAGCACCTTCGCTATTTTGGTACCATTCACAACTTCTGACAATGGAAATGGAAGTAATTGCGTACCGTACTGTACTGTACTGTACTGAACCATACCACTCAGTGGAAACGAGGCTTAAGTTTATATGCTAAGCCCTTAGTTTGAGCATTAGCAGCTTTGGTAATGTAACTGATATTTTTAACAATGGTACTTCAGTTAGCATGCTTTAGCTGTTAGCACAGTAAATACTTCCTGGGAAAGTGGTCTCCAAGTCAAAACTCTCTTTTTACATTTATTTTTGGCATTTTCACCTTTATTATGATAGGACAGATCAGAGCTGACAGGAAGCAAAGTGGGAGAGAGATGGGGGGCAGGATCGGGAATGGTTCTCGAGTCGGGATTCAAACTCAGGATGCCTGTAGCACAATGGCGCTGTATGCCGACACATTGCCCACAAGGATGTCTGTGCCAACATAAGTCAAATATCTTTAAAATACTGTTGCTATGTTAAAGAGCTAGGCTATCAAAACTTTTTCTATTCTAAGGCATAGAAAATTTGACGTAGCACTGCTAGCCGCTCTTACCTGATCAAAGACATAGCTTGTTATTGCGAAATCTTGTTCAAGCAAATTAAAAGAGCCATTCTTAACCAGTTAACACTATGCTAAGCCAGTAGCTTGCTACTGAGAAAAAACTTGGGGAAAAAAAGTGTGCATTAGCAGTTTCAGTAATACAACTAATAATTTTTTTTAATTAGCATGCGGCATTAACTGTTGGCACAGTGACTCTCTCTTGTGAATGTATATTTAAATCATCCTATTAAAACCACTGCTACTACAACCATTCAGATGCACATTTAAAAATGTTTCTCAAGGCCCCTACTTTTATTCCTATGCTAAGTCTAGAGGTTTTTGAATGCACAAACACAACCATGTAAATCCCCCCTAACAATATCTCCAATCTAGGACAAAATGAAACCAAAACCAGGCAAACTGTACAAGGCTTCCTTAAGACCAAGTAGTCGATTTTAAAAATAGGCAGTTTTGCACATCCCTACTCTCAACACACTGAATTAATGGCTTGCTATCAGCAAGTGGGTCTTAAGACTGCAGCTAGCTGCAAGAGAAATGCGAGCAGTCACCGTGCATTGTGTGTGTGTGGGGAGGGGGGTCTCCCTGCTGTCGGCTGCGTCTGCCTTTGTTTGTATCTTTGGGTTGGCCTGTTTGCCTCTGGGAATGTAATGAGCAATTCAGAACACAGCCAAGCATTATGCCACGCGATACATGCCAGAGTAACGCTGGGAGAGTCGCCAGAGAAAACGAAGTCATTACTATTACAGAATCCAGACTACGGCAACAGGGTGCCATCGGCCAAAAGCGCCGTGTGTTTCCACAAGGGGCCGTCTGTCTGCTTCATAACTGGCTCATATTCTGTGATCAAGCTTTCGGGATGCTCTCGGTCCAACGTGATAACACAAAATCCAGCTGTCTCATAAAAACGTCCCTTGGGCATGAGGAAATTGCAGTCTGCGTTGCACTGCGAGTACCTTGACTGTGCTTTTTTGTGCTGTTTTCTTCATAGAGCATCTAACAAGGAAACTAATTTCTTAATCATGTTCCCAGTGGCACCGTGAGTGGTGTCGCATCGGTTCAAATGAAGACATATTGTGCAATATTTACAGAGGAGCTCAACGCTATCAGGACAGGGAGGAATTGCCTGGCAAAAGCAAACATTATGAAAGAGGCCCCATTTCTTACCATTTTTCCCCCTCAACATGATGGCGGAATGAGTCAGCACTGATGTCAATGGTTTTGTTGAACCTTTCGAAATATGAGTTACAAGCACTTTCAGATGAGGCCTAGAGATTGTAAACGGGGTCAAAACAGTGTCACTGCATTTACAAAGAACTTGATTACGCACAGTCGGAGTAACAGCAAAAGCCTGGTTAGACGGGAGTCTATACCAGTTACGGTCATGGACCCCAATTTCCAAGCTGTCGCAAATAAATAAATGCCCCTCTGGTAAAAAGCAGAAAAGGCAGATGTGGTGCACTGAACAGGAACACTGGGAAACGAGATGAAACCAGTGGCACAAAAGGAGACTTTAACTTACCTTGGAAACACACTTTTTAACAAGAGGATCACCCCAGCCACCTAATAAACTGCTGGACATGGAATGGAAAAAGCAGCTAAGCATGTTTAATAAGTAGGCGAACAATATACGGATGACCTACCACGTCTGCTGAGACTCAAGTGTGCAACCAGCGGACACTTTGCTATCCCTTAAGGCCACAGGAGCTAAGTAGATGGCCGATTCTGTTGTGAATCTAAGGAGATAACAAAAATGCTGTTGGGCGAGAGCCAATCCCCCATTCTCAATGCAAGATCAAAAACATAGCGTGCTATTGTAATATCTTGTTCTAGTTAACCAAGAGTTTATTTGTATACCCAATTATGTATTATATACTATGTACTCTGCCATGTCATCTATGAATTTTAGAAGGTTAGTGTTGTCTCAAAACACTTAAGGGCCATTCACACCAAAGAATATAAATATGATTTCATTGGAATAACTTTCTTTTTTTTCCAGCTGATGAACAATAAAAACAATGACAGCCAATCAGAATTCATCTCATTGTACAGAGCTTGAGCATTTAAACACTTATAATAAAATGGCATTGTGCGTCTGTTTGGATGCTAGTATAGTTATTACATTACAGGGGCAGTCGTGGCCTAATGGCTAAAGAGTCGGATTTGTAACCCGAAGGTCGCGAGTTTGAGTCTCAGGTCTGGCAGGGATTGTAGGTGGGGGGAGTGAATAACCAGCATTCTCTCCACCTTCAATACCACGACTGAAGTGAGACCCTTGAGCAAGGCACCGAACCCCCAACTGCTCCCTGGGTGCCGCCGCAGCATTGGCTGCCCACTGCTCCGGGTGTGTGTGCGTGTTTGTTCACTACTCACTGCTGTGTGTAATTAAGATATTTTTGATGAAATCCGAGAGCTTTCTGACCCTGCATAGAAAGCAAGGGAACTACCACGATCAAGAAGAAATTGTTGAATAAAGTTCTTATTGTTGTTTTCTTTGCGCACAAATATTGTTTGTACTGCAAATAATGTACAAATATTGCGCACAAGTATTCTTGTAGCTTTATAAAATTACAGTGGAACCATTGATGTCACATGCTTTATTTTAACAATGTCCTTACTATCTTTCTGGGCCTTGAACGTGTCAGTTGCGTTGCAGTCTATGCAGGGCCAGAAATTTCTCGGATTTCAAAATTCACACTACACGACTTTAAACGTCGGCAGATCGCTGTGCTGTTCAGACTACATCACTTGATTGTATGTCTTTAAGTCATTGTGGTGTTCACATGTAAATGATCCACAACCAGGGGTTACACACTACATGAGCTGACAACAACTCTGTCACCCAACGACTCTACAAACCACGTTTTGTCACGAAAACACACGCGAGAATTAGTTCACACCTGTTGGCGAGCTCGTTTAACTTGCAAATCGGGCTTAAAATCCTGTAGTGTGAACTAGGCATAACTGAGAACAAAGACTAAGAAATCTGCAGCTTGACCATTTTAGCTTCAGTAATATGTGTTATATAGAAGACGAACATTCTCACGATTAAGCATAAATACAGCTTAAAACATTTTTCTTTCAGGTGTAAAAGTTACAGCTACCAAGAAAGTTGTTCCACAACTGCACTCAAGTAAATTGTCAACTTAAAAGTTAAACAAGGGAGACTGAATAGAACGTTGTTAAGTTTGCTGCAAAAATATTGTCCATCGTCATTGTTAGCTAGCAGGCCAAGCTAACATAGGATGAAATTAGTCAACACGGTACTAAAACTATTACCATTATTTGAACTTTGAGGCTCTGGGTTGTTTTTCGCGGCTGCTGTTAGTACGTCAAAGGTTAAAAAACAATGTCAAGATGGTGGATGTAGTACAGCCAAGAATGCTGCAAAAAGACTATTATTATTGCTAGCTAGTAGGCAGAAATAATGATGCATACTACACACCTGTATACTTACCAAATTCAGCACATACTATGAAAGACCTATGAAAGTCCATGTGTGAAAAATTAAGGCCAAGCCTAGCCCAGAAAGTTATTGGATCTTACAAACAAATCCATCAAAAAAATGGCAGTGTGAAATTTACCATTCTAGAGTCAATAAGCAACACATTTATTTGGCTGTTGGAGCCCAGCAGGAACGTAATGAGATGGGAGGTTTTTGAAAAAGGACCTAAGCAATTTCCTTTGCCTCCGTCCCTCATGATACAGCAACATCGCCAGGCCATCTCCCAATGTTTACTTACGGAATGATAGGATGATACACAATTGTGGAGAGCGCTGAAAGCAATCAGAGGGAACAATTGCCGTGGAGGAGTGGTATAATATCAGCTTATAAAGAATGATACACCACAGCCTGTCCAAGAATAGCAATGGATTTATTGTTCTCCATATACTCATATCAGCACAGGCTTTGGGCACTAGCCTCCTGAATGCTCAGACACAAAAAACAAGATGTTCAATACTATACAGTATATCTGGGAAAACGAAACGATTGAAAATTGCAATCTTTACATTTACATGTACAGCCTATATATAGTGGTGTGCAGTGGTGTTCTGAAATGAGGAGACAAAGTCCCATGTTTTTTTTTTTGTTTTGTTTTTTTTAAATCAAATGTATGTCCCAGTCACATATTCTTTGCTAAATAAACATTACTAATATAATATAAGAAAATTTCTATTTTATATTTTTACATTAATAATGTAATCAATATTCTATTTATTAAAGTCATGTATGAATCTCATCAAGTTAGTGTTTTTAAGCATTTTACATTTATTCCAAAATAATAACTCAAGGCAGTAACAATTTAAACAATATAATTTATTTGTGAACGTATGTTCAGCTATTCTTTTTAATAGTTAACTTTTAACTATTTTTAAATTTTTCCTTTTGATCAAAGCTCGGTAAATATTTACTTCAAATTTCACCAAGCTGATTACTCACTAAAAACTCCCACAGACCATGTTTTTCAGGGCATTTCAAGTCTTATTTTTGATGTAACAAAGTGGTAACATCTAAGTGTGTGAGGTGTTTACTTGCTTTTTAAAATTAGTCTTCCCATTAACGGCATTATATTGTTCATTCAGACTGATTTGCGAATGTGGAACATGCATAAACACAAGAGACAGGATTTATTGCATGAACCAATCACAGCCGAACATAACCAGTCATGTCCAGTCATATCGCGATGGAGGCATGTCCTACTCTCACGTGACTTTCTCCTATTTATTCTCAATTCCCCCCCAACAAACTCAACGCACACTTCTGTTAAAACTCAATGGGCTCAGGGGAGACGATTTTTTAATGCATTTTGCTTGATGATACTTCCAATATTTAAGTTATACACAGGAGATTTACACCGTCCTTTTGGACAATGGGCAAGAATAAAAGCTTTTTAAAAAGCTAGTACATTTGAGTCACTCACAGTGTCAAGATGTCCTGATTTCATTGACATAAACAAGACAGTGTAGCTGTAAACATTTCACGTTGAAAGCTTTGCTGCATATGCCATACAACGGTGCGTTTTTATGCAGATGGAAGGGGCAACGGTGAGTCTAATGTGGCTATTTACGTGGACTGAACAGAGGCCACACAATAGCCTCCCACGCCGTATGCAGATTCAGACAGTGAAGAGCCTGCCGTGGGTGGCTTAATGGCATGAGCATCTTCAGAACGATTGAAATGCATGGTTAGGCTTTCCCAACCAATATTGTTCAGACTGACACTAAATCTCCTGTAGACTTACTTTCAAGTAAACACACTACATAAAAAATAAATAAAACGAAAAAGAAGTAAAAAGTTACAAAAATAAGCTATTTCATGAAGCCTCCAGCCTACGCAATTGGATTTATTTTATTTTATTATTTTACCTCAAGCTCATGTACTTCTCCCGCCGTCCTGCTGGGAGGGTCCAGCCCACGGCACTTACATAAGGCAGTCGCTGGAGTCTGGACACGGCATGATTCTTTCATAATTATACATTGTCCATCACATCTAACATAGTTATACTTATATTAAACTGCACACTTTGTAAATAACATATCTGCACACTAATAAACATATCTGTACATTTATCTAAATAATTACATTTTTTCCTATACTTCTATTTCTGTATATAGTACATTATTCAATTTTTCTTTTTTATTATATTAGTGTTATATTACATCCCTACTGTGTTATTCCTATGTATGTCTGCACTATCATGTATGTCTGCACTATGTTTGTACTTTCTTCTACACTGGAAGCTCCTGTCGTCAAGTCAAATTCCTTGTGTGTGTAAACATACTTGGTAATAAAGCTCTTCTGATTCTGATTCTGATTCTGATTCATGAACACAATGTGACTGGAGGAACCATAACCTGACTGCAGACACAATGGGTTATTTTGATTTAATTTAAAGGGATAGTTCATCCAAAAATGAAAATTTGATGTTTATCTGCTTACCCCCAGGGCATCCAAGATGTAGGTGACTTTGTTTCTTCAGTAGAACACATATGATGATTTTTAAGTCCAACCGTTGCAGTCTATCAGTCTTATAATGCATGGCAATGGTAACAAAATCTATGAGAGTAAAAAAAACATGCACAGACAAATCCAAATTAAACCCTGCGGCTCGTGACGACACATTGATGTCCTAAGACACGAAACGATCGGTTTGTGCCAGAAACCAAACAGTATTGATATAATTTTTTACCTCTAATACACCACTATGTCCAACTGTCTTTGGGCGCGCGCTGTGTTCTACTGAAGAAACAAAGTCACCTACATCTTGGATGCCCTGGGGGTAAGCAAATAAACATCAAATTTGCATTTTTGGATGAACTATCCCTTTAAGGAACAGTTCATCCAAAAATTAAAATGTTACCATTTACTCACCCTCATGTTGTTCCAAACCTCAAAGGCTTCCTTATATCTGTAAAATACACAAGGAGAATTTCAGCAAAATGTCCAGGCTGCTCCTGTCCAGGCTTTTAAGCTTCAAAAAGGATACAAAAGTAAACTTCCAGGTGAGTTATTTATTAAAGGGACAGTTCACCCAAAAAAAATGAATATTCTGTCATTGTACTCGCCCTCATGTTTACTCGACTTTATTCATTCTACGGAACATCAACGAAGATATTTTGAAGAATGTTTCAGATGTTTTTGTCCATTTAATAAAAATCATTGACCTTCACTGTATGGACGAAATTATCAAGGCACTTTTGGGGGTGAACTATGGCTTTAATTAAGGCTTTATAGCATTACATGTAAATATTTATTTTATTTAATCAAAAAGCTTTAATTCCTCATTTGAATGCAAATCAGATTGTTTCAGTCTTGTTATTTTTCTTTAAAGAACAGTTATTTACTCACCCTCATGTAATTTCAACACTCTATGACTTTCTTGCAAAGGAGCATTTTAGCAAAATGTCCAGGTTGCTCCTTTCCAGGCTTTTACGCTTCAAAAAAGACCCAAAAGTAAACTTCTAGGTGAGATATTCATTAAAGGAACAGTAAACAAAAAACCTTCATGTTGTACCAAAACTGCATGACTATTAATTTTGTTTTTGACCAGTCAATTAAAGTCAGTGGAGTTTAAGGCTAATTAAGGCAATGATGCTTTTATTTAAACAAAAAAGCGAGAATTCTTCATCTGAATCGGATTGTTCCAATCTTGTTAAAAACGTTCACCCTGTTATACGTGCTTACCCTTGGGTTAAGAGTCCAGAGTGGTTTCAGATATAACTGTAATTAGTTTCTAAAACAAATTTCAACTTTGCATCCACAAGGGATACAGACACTCCTAATTAAGAAGTGCGCTAAAAACTCACTGTGATTCTGTCAAAAAATCTTGGCCTCCAGCAAGTCACTTAGGGAGCCAACCGTGCTTTTATTAATTTGTCAAAACATTGTCAGCATGAAAGGAACTGGGTAGAGAACGCTATGGTCTCTTGATGGGAACGCAGAGGGAGTCTATTTCAGCTGAACACTATATCAGGGGTTCGGGTAGTACAACAAAAATAGGGCTTATTTGGGAATTATATTATTTTTGGGAATAAAATATTATTATATTTTTTCTTTGACAAGTGCATCTTGAGCGTGCTGAATTACTACTTCAACTTGAACTCTTCAACTTGGTTATGAAACTAACACTGCATGTGCAAGCAATTTTATGCTCTAATAAAGCGAGATAAATAATATAGTCAGTTAGACTGCTGCATGTTTTGAGAAACCAGAAAATGTGGCCTAAAATGAACCAATCTGACTGAAAACTACAGCGCATTTAGGCTATGAAGTTTTAAATTTTCCAAGTTATCACAGCATGATTAACTGAAATCTGAGTCAGTCAAAAAAATGTTGTTACCTCAAAAGGAAAATACACTGCAGAGATATTTGATGTAAACAAATATAATTCACAGTAAACTAAAATCCATTTATCAATAACATCTGTTTCGACAGATAACGGTTCAGGATATTTCCATCACAATTCTTAAAGACAGTTGAAGGGTCTTGGATGCTTTTAGAAGAGAAGCCAACTGTCAGTTTTAAAACACTGAAAGTTTTGTGATCAAAGAGACATTAAACACTTATTTGATTAGAAATGCCTTGTGGCGAATGGACACTAATTTGAAGTGACAGCTTTGTGCTGTTTTGATTAACAAATCTTGAAGATTGACAGGTCTGATTATGACAAGCACACGCAGTAGAGGGACAAGACAGAAATTAATTAGTGATTACTTTGAAGAAATTAAATGCTATGGGGGGGGGAGCCCAAAAGATAGCTCTTGGACAAAAAAAAAAGCCAAAAAAGCCAATATTTTTTTGAGGGTAGGCATGGTTCATCATCTAGTATAATTGCAAAAAAAAAAAAAAAACTTGAGCGAGAGAATGCATCACAGTGATTTTAAAACATTCTTAGACAAAAGACCCTAAAATGGCCTTAAACATTTTAAAATCTGTAGCTCACAGCCTTAAAGGAATAGTTCACCCAAGACATATAATTTGCTGAAAATGTACTCACCCTTAGGCCATGCAAGATGTAGATGAGTTTTTCATCTGAACAGATTTGGTAAAATGTATCATTACATCACTTGCTCACCAGTGGATGCTCTGCAGTGAATGGGTGCCGTCAGAATGTGAGTCCAAACAGATAAAAACATCACAATAATCCACAAGTAATCAGTTCATAACGTGAACTTGTGAAGTGAAAACAAAACCACGCAATAAAAAAATTCCAAAATAATTTTGGCAGCTGTGGTTGTTAGAATAATTTTGGAAAAAATACAGAAAAACTGTTAAGACATTTACAGAACAAACTGTTAATGCTACAGTATAAAACTAATTTACAAACAAGAAAATCTGAATGTAAACATGTAAATTCAAACAACACACAATGCTATTATAATGTTATGTACTGTACATTTAACATATACTGACAACCACCATAATAATGCATGTGGTAAAAGAAAAACACACATGAAGAATCAAAGTTCACCACAAGTAGCTTTTCCACAAGTATATACTAATATACAGAAGGTCATTCACGCAAACACAAAACACCATCATGGTAACACACGACAGCTGAATAATGTAAGAAACATTCAACAAACAACAGAAGATAACAAAACCCAAATGTGCATAACTGATAACAAAAACTAGTAAGAAACATGATTATTTAAACAAATTACTTTCAAATGTGGAGTGTCATGCAGGGAATTCTGGGAATATCAGTTTACAGGTTTGATTTGTACTTTTTTTTTTACTTCTAAGAACTGTACAATTAATAGCATTTTACTGTAAACTTGTCTGTGAAATGTCTGGTTAGATCAAAGACTAAAGAATACCCAAGATGTGTCACTCGTATAGTTTTGAATGGGGAAAAATGCAAGGCTTAATATGGCTGCTCAATTGCAGGAAACCCCGCCTTCTGAGTAAAAGAGCCAATCGCTAATCAGTAAAGTCATCGCGTCACTGCAGCTGCCGTTAGAAGTCCCGGTTGCTATAGACCAATTTCAGTGTTTGCAAACAGTGATGACGTTTTTGTGGGCGGAGTCTATCTGGTGGCAGAAAATGCCCGTTTTAACGTGGCAGTCTATGCAAGCCATGGAATAAAAGAATAAAAAAAGTACATTTTGAGTTTTTATTTCAAAATTCTGACTTTTTTTCTTGCAATTCTGAGATTATATCTCACAATTTTGATAAGAAAAAAATCAACTCGTCATTCTCTCTTTTCCCCTTGGCTCAGAATCATGAGTTTATATCCCACACTTCTGGCTTTTTTCCCCTCAGAACTGGCAAACTCGCAATTGTTGAGGTAAATCAAGTTATAAAGTCCGAACTAGGAGATTTAAACTTGCATTTGCGAGAAAAAAAAAAAAGAGTCAATTTTGAGATAAAATAGGTAGGCTAAATGTAATGTAAAATGTTTAAACAGTATTTCATGCTTTAACAGTAGGGCTAATACAATATGTCCCCTATGTGAATATTATATAGACCTATTGTTTCAATCAAATTTATACTTTAAAAGTAGGGTAATCGTAGCAGGTTTCGTCCATAGTTTGTCCATTTAAACGTCTTGCGTTTAGCTTCAAATGGCGTCTTTGATGACATTATGCTGTACTTGAGTAAAAGATACCTTACAGTGAAAATTACTCTATTACAAGTTACAAGTCACCAATTCCAAAGCAACTTGAGTAAAAGTCTTAGAGTATCTGATTTTAACAGTACTTTGGCTAAGTAGCCTACTAATTATGGACTCAGAGATGCACTAATCAAAGGGGATGCTAGTGAAAAACAGGAAAGAGTTGATTTGTGAGGAGAGCAATCACGTTTATTTTCTAAAACCAAAATAAAACTGAACACCTCAAATTACAAAACAAAACAAACAAACAAAAAACAATATCTTTCAAAAAGGTATAATGTTAAGTAAAGTAATCCACTTGCAGTGGATGTGCTGGTTTCGGCCTCATTGCCGGCTGCAGTCATGTCCTCATCTCATATATAAAACACTTGTGATTCACAAATGCTTGCTAAGGAACTCGCATTCACATAAAGTAGCCTTGTTGACAAGTTTGGGTGAGTAAGGGCAAAACGCGCAAGATGCAGTACTTTCAGTGACCTGTAATAGGCAGTATCATGTTTTTTGTAGCAGAAATAAACTGCTGCAGAAAAATGAACAGTTTGGGAGAATTTGATGTTTCCCCATACAAAGAGATAGGAGCTGCACTTGCATGCCTGAGGGGCGTTTCAAAGATGGCCGCCGAGTGACATGACTTGCCTTAAAGGGACTTTATTTAGATCTTTTACACTTTTTCTCTGTATATAGTATAGGAACTTACTGTTAACAATTTTTTTTTCTGTAGCATTTTTACAATATTTTACAGTTAAAATTTAACTAGTTTTTTTACATTGCGATCAAGACGTTTTCATTTTTAACAGTTGCTTCAAGCCGAAATACGAATCCATAATCAACAACATTGTCTTCTCCAGTGAAAAAGTTGTTCCTCTGATGTCCTCTCACATTTAAACCGCTGACACATTTAGAACTGCTTTGGACTGTTTTCACTTGTGCTCGAACTGTGCATATTTCTCTCCTAATTCAGATGAGACGACTTTTTACTGCAGAAATCAATATACTGCACTGCAGAGGATCCATTGGTGAGCAAGTGCAGTAAAGCTACATTTCTCCAAATCTGTTCAGATGAAGAATCTTAAATGACCTGACGGTGAGTAAACGTTCAGCAAATTTTCATTTTATACAACGACTGTAAACGCAACCCTGAAAAAAAACGATGCTCAATTAAACACATTAATTATTGAAGTAAACAGTTCTTTCACTAAGTACTATAGTTCATTCGCCTAATTATAGGCTGTTGCCAAGCAACACATAAGCAGCAAATTTAAATGTGCTCAACTGCGCAGTCACGAAATGTAGGCCAAACACTCACAAAGCAGCTGTTTAGTCCATCGCTAAATATCTTTGTTTTGTAGTATCTTTGTTCAACAGAAAGCTCCTTTCATGTAGTGCGGTAGCAATGAGAGGCTTTTTAATTAATGCTTCAGTCTGAATACTAAACATTCTGGCACGGCGTCTTCTCTCCCTGAGCTCAAACCTATCGATTGAACAATTTGCAGTAGAATTGCAGAGTACTCTCTGTGGTGCTCATGTAAGGTAATTACCTCTGGGATACGAGGGGAAAAACAGCTGCTGAGAGTGATGCTGGAAAACTGTAGCGTTAAAGAAGAATGATGTGACAGCCGTGTCATCTGCAGCTAAATCTTTCTGCGGCTATACGTTAAACAGTGCAGCAGTTTAGAAGCCCTTTGTGAATGTGTACAAATCAGCTGGAGAAACCCTTTACTGGATGTGAAGTAACAGCTGTAATGCTCGAGGGAGAGTTAAGCTAAAGACGCATCTGATCTGCCAAGAAAAACTACAAACGCATGCATCTGATTTGAACAACTTAGAGCAAACAGCAAAATAAAATGCATTTTCTTCCTGCTGGATGGCACACAAGAGGACAGAGGAATATCAAGACTTCTTGTTCACTCTTTAAAACTTGTTTGTGGCCCAAGACGCTGATAAAAAGCTATACTGAATGCAGTGGTGAAAGATGTCAGGCTGCATGCGCACATGAGAGATGAACTGATATTAAAACTCTGTATCATACTTTTTTTTTATAAATATGGCTGTATAAATGTATAGTGTTAAATGTGATTAAAAAACAGAAAAAAACAATCGTTTAAAATACTATACATTTAGACACACATACATAAAATGTAGCAGATATTTTGAGTATAAATTAAAAGCATCTGTTACAAAAGTATTTTTTATAAGTAATATTTTTACAGTTATACATAAACAGTTTTACACTTATACAGAAATGTTAACTTTTTAGGTGTTTAATCGTCAATAGTTTTTAATAATAGGAATTTCATAGTTATAATATAAACATAATATAAAATTATAAAATACATTCATATAGGCTACATTTATATATATATATATATATATATAAAT
>NW_015557082.1:875999-878295 GCF_001515605.1 Sinocyclocheilus anshuiensis | reverse complement strand
AATATACACAAAATTATTACAATATTTGTATTAGTAGTTACAAAAATTTGTATAATGTATCTATACATAATCCAAATTTTATTCAATATTAAATATTCAAGATTTATATACAAACTAATTAGCTGATAAGATATATACTGCATATACCTACTTTAAGAAGTACAAAACAAAATAAATAATAAAATAAAATAGTAAAATAAAATAAAATAAATGGGTGCTGTAAGAACATTCTCTAAATCTACCTCAGACATGCTAACATCAGCCTACATGATAACAAACAAATACAAAATGGATTTCTCTGGACAGTATGCTAATGCTCAAATGAAAATAAAATTAACAATATATTGACTCCTGAAGCCGCTTTTTATAATGTCTACTCAATGTTTTTGTCTGCCACAATAAAATGTCTTCATTTGGGGGCTTTTCTCAACAAATACTACAATATGCCATTAACTAAGCTAATTAAACCACATACCATGTAATTAATTCAATTAAATATGCACTGATAGCCCTACATTAAACAAATGGAATCATATTGCAAGCACAGGGGGTATGAGATAACCTAGCTGTTAAATAGCATTCAGGTCAGACAACGCACTCTTGCCGACACCGTTGTCATTCAATGAAGGTGACAATGAGCCGGTGTCAGAATGTGCTGAGGGAAGTGGTTTTGTGTGCCAAATCTCGACACCTCGCCTGAGGTTACCCCGAGGACAAGAATGAAAACCGAAGGCATGAAAGGGACACAATATCACCATAAAATTGCATCTAGTCAATAAGACAGCATCTAAGCATAGCTTAAGGAAATGGAGCCTGTGAACCATTGCACCACGAAAAAAAAAAACATATCGTATCAGCCCCAAACTTACACACAGCCAAATCTTTCAAAGCAACATCTACATTAAAGGAAAAATCGAGAAATGGGGATAAGGATCTCCTGGTGCATAAGCGCTATTTCAGGCACACTAAAAACACGGCTCTCCCAAGACTCAACCGTCTTCTCTTCAAAAAACGCCCGGCAGCTAAGAAATCCCAGCAGGCTGTAGATCTGATATATACTTTGAAGGCTTTCCCCCGTTCTTACCCCCCTCAGCATCTCTGTTCTTCTCAAAGCCTCCAAGAACAATCACATTTCACTAGGATTTTCCCTCACCGCTTGTTTATAGTTGTCAAAAAACATCTGGGGAAAAAAACCCTCCCAGCTAGGTCAACAAACAAGAACCGTTTTGATGGCCGGCCCGATTCGCTCTGTTCCTTCACACAGACATGTGCGCACTTCCGCAACGCCTTACAACTGAATTTAATGTGCTTGTTTCATTTGCGAACTTGAGACTGTTCTCAAGGGCATGTTTTTTTCTTACATGTAACCGGGAAATGATTTCTTGTGGCGCAAAGGGCCGTTAAGAGAGTCCTTGGCAGCAACCCTCCCCCTCTTCTTCTCATGAGGAGCATGAACGCCGCTCACCTTCGGCTAAAGCGCTCTGGCCGGAGCCAGTGTAGGTGGTAGTGTCTTGAGGAGCAAACACCCAAGAGGTTGTATGTTGTTTTCTACCTCACCAATGACGAAAGGTTAATAAATGGTAGGTGGAGTCTGGAGCAAACAATGAAGTTTAATATATTTTAAAAACATCTCATATCTATGCAGAACCACCTTTTTTCTGGGAAAGCTAGTGCGTTTCAATTAACGCTTGAAAGTTTGAGGACATTTTTAAAACGGCAAAATAGAATGAAACCCACTCATCATATCGCACATTTAATTCAACAAGTGTTGTCCGGTTATCTTTGAAAATATTTAATTAGCTTTTTAAAACCCAATTATATGTAAAAGAGAGAAAAAAAAAAATGTAATATTCAGTGTAATGAGTCCAAAACTTTCAAATAGCCCATATCCCGGCTATGCACACAACGTATAATTAATTTTAAATTAAATATACATAATTCTGTAATTTTATATATAATGTATATATACACACATACATACATAGATGAAGATATTTTTGCATTTTAAGTAGATACACAGGTTATTTGTGCATATAATTTAACACATTCATTTATTTTTATGTGGAACATAAAAACTGCATTACATTATATGCTAAATATATAATTTTGTGCACAAATATTCAAATTTTATGCATGGAATATAAACATTTATGCATTATATGTAAAAACAGATGTATAATATTTATACATGTAGACATTAGGTGCACGTTTAAATCTTTGTACGGAACAATTTTTTGCATTATAAATTAATATGCAAAACAGATGTAAAATATTTATGTGCACACGTGTATATATA
>NW_015557082.1:864048-875786 GCF_001515605.1 Sinocyclocheilus anshuiensis | reverse complement strand
TATATTTGTTTTTATACAGTCTATGATATATATGGTGTTAATATTTTACTTTTTTGTACACCGTAAAATGCAAAAAAAAAAATTTGCATGCAAAAATAGATGTACACATTGTGCAAACAAATGTTAATTTTAAAGATTTTTGTATGGAAATATAAATACATATATATTTATTTATGGTGCATCAAAATTGTCCACCTATCAATCAAATACTAAGTGATCATCTGCCACCTATTGGCCAAACTGCAAAGGAGACTTTAAATCGAACTAGATGTACTACAAATCCTTTTATTTGGCAGTTTAACATTGAAAAACACACACAAAAGATACAAAATTAACTGAAGACAAGCAGCAATTTGCCATCAAATGAGCCTGTCAGAAAAAAACAAAGCCAGAGAACGAACATGAACATTCTGCAACTGTTGCATTATTCTTGATTTGAATCCTAATATTAGTACACACTGCCATCATTAGGCCTCAGGAGGAACTACCTGAAAAAAAGAAACGGGTGACTTGGAATATAGAGCCCAGATGAATGAAAAACAGCAAAAAGGTGGTGGGTGAGCGAGGAGAACTGTACCGTCTTCAAGTCTTTGATCACCACGGCACCCTTTTCTACTTCCAAGTCACTCTCAGTGTCATTGTGCGACCGGTATTCCTCACTGTCCGTCTCAACTGCGCTGGGCTGCAGGAGAAAAGGAGCATCCCCAAATTTGGCACAAACAAGTGATGCATACCAATGGGATTTTGGAAAAGCAAACCTCATAGTCCGGATCAGCTGCGTGGTCTTCCTCAGCCAGCTCCTGATTGAGCGCCTCCACCCAGGAATGCTGCTCTACCTCCTCTTCCTCATCCAAGTCATCCTGTTTTCTCTTGCTGCCTTTGCCACAAGGCTTGGTAGGGGAATAACGCACCTCTAGAGCAGAAACAAACACACAGCTGCTGCATTTTTTTCATCTCAAAATGGATTTTAACCTGAAGTAAAGGGATAATCATACCAGGAGACACAGCACAGCCAATGCTGGTGCAGACCGGATAACCCAGAGCGCTCTGGATACGCCTGGGAAGGATGGCCAACAGCAGCCGTGTGACCCTGTGGAGACGCTTCCGGACTGTTCTGCACTGCCTTTCTTTCGGGGAGCCACTTTTGTCCTCCCGAGCCGGAGAGATGGCCTTCACTGGCACGGAGAACCCAAATAGCCACCACAAGCCACGGAGACCCCGCATCTGAAGAAAAGGTGTATGAGATCAAACAAAAATATAGATGTGTGTGTGTGTATATAAAATAGAGATCATATATAGATCAGTGATATCTACTCAAGATACAGTATCCACCTTTTTTTAAAGGGATAATTCACCCAAAAATTTTAATTCTGTCATTTACTCACCCTCAGGTTATTCCAAACCTATAGGAGTTTTTTTTTTCTGTTGAGCACAAAAGATATTTTAAAGAATATGGATAAACAAACAGTTGATGGTCCCCAATGACTTCCATATGGAAAAAATATGAGGGCCATCAACTTTTTCCCCCAAAAATATCTTCCTTTGTGCTCAACAGGAGAAATAAACTTACACACTGATGAAACAACTTGAGGATGAGCAAATGACAGTTTTCATTTTTGGGTGAACTCCTTTAAATGCAAGATTGGCCATGGACATTTGTAACTTGAATGTGCAAGGCTTTCTGTGCCATGTGCTGCCAGTTATTTTGTCTGTACAAAAATAGTCCATCATGCAGCTTGATAATGCAAAAATTGTTATTAAAATAGGGGTAAACAAATTAAAAACAAACATTTTCTCGTTACTGAAAAAGGAAATGTTAACATTTTAATTTAGTTTAACTTGATAAAATAACTAACATTTTAATTCAAATTATAACTAGATAAAAGCTACTAAAATAAGATTTAAAAAAAATTTACTTTAAAATTAAAAAAAGACAAAATATAAAAACAAACTGATTTAAAAATGTTAAACTATAACAGTATCTTAATGTAACTAAAATAACACTGATTGCAAACTGGTATTTGTTACAATATAATTTTAATTTATCGACACTGGTTGGTGGCACAACAGCTTTCTTCTGGGTTGCAAAATAAGGCAGATTAAGTTAAACAAACTTACCAAAACAAACAATTTTTTTCAGAGGATTAACTTGGATGGATTAATTGTTCACCGTAAAACTAACAATGTGCACCAACAAAATAAATATTGTAAATTTTGATTTCATGGGGACTTTAATAATCTAACATTTTAAATGAGTACACTGAGTACTAACCTAACAAGTACCAGCATGCAGCTTTTAACCTACACACAAAAAGCAAAAACAAAGTGCACAAGTAAGTAAAAGTAAAGAAATAAATCCAGTTGAATCTGGTTCGTTGGAACTAGCTGGGTTATGCTGTTCTCTGCCAGCTTGGTGCTTTAGCCTATATTTTAGCTGGTTTCCCAGTATGCATAGATTAAGTGTGTGTGTCCATTGAGACCAGCAGACCACCTTAGGCTAGTTTTATTTTCAATGTAATTTTTATTTAAATAACATATCAAGTTAATACAAAAATTATAATGCCAAAATGTTGTTTACACTGTTAATACTAGTCTGTTTTGCTCATTTAAAATGTCTTTAAAATGCGCAAACAGACTAGTATTAACCAACCCAAACAAGTACTCCGACCCGGGGTGCATCGCTTATTTAGTTCACTAGCGATTAAGAACTACTCACAGTAAACCTGACTGGCCAAAACTGTGAAATTCGACAGAAGATGGCTGATACGACCCCACCTCGCTTCGCCACAGCTTTCTTCTGTTGAGAACAAAAGTTTTGTCTTTATAAACGCTCATTTTGTCCTGAACGTCTCGTAGGAACAAAATTAACACTGTTTTATCTTGGTGAAATAAACGTAATCAAATAAACTTGCCTCTTGGCCCTCAGTGTTCTCAGACTCAACGGTGTAGTTGCTGTGGCTAGTCATCTCGGTGCTCTCTAAACTAATCCACCGATTCACCGCCAATTTACCAGGCAGCCATGCACGTGCTGATTAAAACAGGTGCATTTTTCCAGCCCACTGCGGTTTGCGCGCGTGTCCGCATGCGTGGAGACACGGCTGTGTACTGCACACTGCGCACTACATATTAAAAATAAAGTATTTATTTATTTAGTCATTTAGCAGACGCTTTTATCCAACGCGACGGTCCAAGAACTGAGCCCTGAGGCACCCTAGTAGTTAGTTGTTGCGACTTGGACACCTCACCTCTCCAAGATACCTTGAAGGACCTATCTGAGAGGTAAGACTCAAACCACTGCCATGCGGTTCCTGAAATGCGCGAAAAATACACAAATACTCTTATGTGCGCGTTCGGTAAACCATACAAAGCAACAGTTACTAGAACTTGTTACATAAAAATAAATTCATGTTTAAAACTTGGTAAAAACAAACATGAAAATTTAAATAATATAAATCCATATAAGTAGGCTATATTTCAAATAATATTTTAATATTTGGTACATTTACCGTTTCGTTTAAATTAATTACAGTGTAACTTATCTTAAATAAATTACCTCATAATAAATCAATTACAACAATAAAAAGCTAAATATTCCTCAAATATAACTTATGCATTCATACAAATTTTAACCTAAAACTAAAACCTTGTGCACACTATAGGCTACCATTGCATTATTTTAATTACCTTAGAGTACAAATGCGTATGGTAATTATTTGTAACTAGGATATTTATGAACGTACCATGCTATAAGTAAACATTTAAATGTTATGTTAAATGTTTAAATGTTAAAATAGACTTAAAATTAATACATCATAGGATATCTCTTCAAAGAGTTTTCATAATCTTTATGCCATTTTGTTTGGTCTTGTTTTCCGGTTTATTCTATTAACAGTAGTTGCAGTAACTATGGTTACCAAACTACAATTTCGTGAGGGTGTCGTCTCTGTTATCACCGACAGCCACGGAGGAGACCCGTCAGGCGGGAGAGAGCCACATTTGGGCATGTTTCCGCCGCTCACGGCACCCTCCTCACATTTACGCACATCTGAAACAAACAGAGAGGGGCAGATTTGAAGGGTCTGGAGGACTATAAATCTCTGAGGCTGCTCTTTCAGTCACAACTTTATACGAGCAGGTAATAAACAACACTCTTTCTATATTGTATATAGTAAGACAGAGCAAAGAATGGCAGCATTGCACAAGAACATGACGGTTTCACGCACAATCAGTGCTGGAAACTGCACGGCGACGAGCGCCGAAAGCCAGTCAGAAAGAGCGGGATTCCCGTTCCCGCGCAGACACAGTTCCGCGGGAATACTCGCGCTCAAATGGGCCACCGCGAGAAGTAATTCGTTCGGAAGTTCACTGGCGTCAGAAAACCGCGGGAGTAAAGACAGCATACGCAATATCGTCGTGACACCGGACAGCATCCCACAATTCACCATTCCTAAACTCGCCCTGGAGGATGGGTATAGATCCAGAGTGAAAGAACGGCAAGGTGAAGAAGATGAGGACTGGGGGAGCTTTGATGACATTAGTGGATCCTATCATCCTCTTTCATCTTCAGTTTCATCGTCATCATCATCCTCAGGTTTCAGTGTATCTCCTGTACCTGGAAGAAAAGCCATCTCAGATGTCAAACGGGCTCAAACTCAGAGCAACTGTTCTCTGGTGGAAGCTGAACATTGCTCTGACCCTGCCAGCCGAGCGGCTCTTTCTTTACCTCACCTTCGAAAAGTCACCACCCCATACGGCTTTGTAACTTTGAGCAAAAGCCCACAAATGGCCAACGAAGAGGCACTCTTCTTCCAGGGCCATAGACGTTGGGGTCATGATGAAGAGATAAACCCGTCCAGACACCCTAAGCTGGAAATGAAAAGAAGCATCACTGTCAGAACATCACCCATCCAGACACATGCCAGCACCCCTCCACATCAGTCTCCCGTCGCTCATCGTTTCTTTAGAAGCCACAGCGTTACTGGAATCGAGATAGAGAAGCAACTGGCTCAGAGCAATGAGTCAGTGAAACAGGTCAGCAAAAGCAAGCGAAGCCTTTGGGGAATTCTTCGCAAAGCAGACAGAAAGTCTTTCGATTTCAATTCAAACCTCAAATGAACAAACCCAGAGCAGTGCTGCTCAATAACATGACAATCAAGCACCTTGTAAATGAACTAGTTTTTGATGCTGTCTGTTTTGTTGTGTGAGAATTGATTTATTTTATGCATTCATGTCCAAATGTTCAGATTAGTCATTATAGATGTTATCCATGACTTCATGAAGAAAATAAATTTTTTGAACATACAAATTGTTTCAAAAGCCTCAGTCTTCTGATTTACAATGACTCCAAAAGCCCTGGAAAGCCAATTAAAATGTAGAAATGTCATTAGATCAAATGTAAATTCAACTGACTTTTTACAAAGAAATATAGCACAAACACACATTTTAAACAAAACATTTTATGGAAATATGTTTCTTTGGTTTTAAATTATACTATAAAACGATTAAATCCGCTTGGGTCAAGACAGTTTGAAGTTTGTCAGTATTGACGTGACTACGTTACAAGGCTGCTGACGTAAATCTGTGGTAAAAATGTGTGCGTAAGGAACCGTCAGCACTCAGGACCACAGCATGTGAAGAGTCTCTTTACTGAGAGAAGCATATGAGCTTAATGAGGGTCCTCTTCAGGGTCTCTTCAATGCTTGCTTTGTTATTGTCCCCTCCTCACCCTTGCACTCTTTCCTTGTTTCTTTTCATTTTGATGAGGGCTTCTTCCTTGCACTCGTGTCTTAAATTAGAACGGCATGGGCAGTTCATCTTTTGATCTACACTTAATGAACACAATGGACTTGTAAGAAATGCACTCATTTTGTGCATCAGAACATAAAAATCTAATTTGGATTTTATTAGACTTTATGACAGCATAAGTAGAGTAGGCTAATGTGCATTAGTTGTCTCGTCGAAAATAAAATGCAAAAGACAACAAGAGTTCTGGATGAATAATTGTTTTGAAGTTTCAATAGGCCTACATAAATTACACTGCACCCAAGATTATGCTATTGCATGATAAAGTTGAGTGTTTTGTCATTTATATTTTCTATGCGTTCATAGTATGGAATGATTACTATTATGGAGAAATATGCCCATTTTGTGGGAGCAAAAAATGTTAGAAAAAAATACTGGATTCTGGAAGAAACAAGAAAATTTCACCTTTTTACTTTACAAATTGCTGTTTGCACCTTAGGTTTAATCCTTTCATCAGCTGTTTGTTGTCTTATTGCAGCTAGTATTTCATAAACCGTGTTCACCTTTTAAGGAAATGTATGAAATCTGTTTAGTCATAGGTCTTCTATGGGTGTTTTCAAGCACTCTGAAGCAGACTGAGCTATACATAATGACGACAAAAGACCCAAACAATAAGCTCTCTCTGACTCACTCTCACCATCCAGCCGAAAGAGCTACATCCAGAGCCATCTGAAGACACTACAGATTGTTCACAGAGCTGTTTGAATGGAGGCTTTATATATGGAGCTTTTTAAATTCAGTCTGACACCACTTTTTGTATTTGTTATTTTTGCTGAATGATCTAGGTCCACCTACAGATGTATTTAATACAATGTTTTTACTATGCTGTATTTTGAAATGTAGAAGTATCACATCTGAACACAAACAGTTGGATGCAATCCCAATATTTAATAATAATAACATTAATACTAAAGGTCAGTATACTTGCAATTAGTGGACAGGATAAGCCCTTAAACAGTGCATATGGTGTAATTACATAATCTACCAACAGGGGGTAACAAGGGCCAGCCTGTACAAAATATGAAATTGCATATGACCCAAACACAGGTCACACGTCATCATTATTCACCATTCCAAACTGAAAGAAAAAATGGACTAATAGGCACTTAAATTGGTATACATCTTGGTTCTACCTTTTGTGTCGATTTTTGGTTCCTCCTAATGTTTTATTCTTAGACGTGGGGAGGTTTTTGTTCCTGCTAGTGCCACTCTGTAAGGCTCAAATGGGATATTGTGCATTGTTAAAAGTCCCGTGTAAATGGTGCAGTCAAATTAAACTGAATAATCGGAAACTCACCTGAATCAACTCTTAATTGGGCCCATTTGAGCCACAACAAGGTCTCAAGTCGAGGTTGCTCATTGTGTATAAAGAGACAACAGCATCCCCTAGTGACTTGATAACGACAATGCTGGAAAAAAATTCACATATCTATTCTTGTCACTGGTATCTTGCAAAGTGGACGGTTATCTCCGTTCAAGCACTTTTCAAATCAGTTTGGCAAAGAGTGACTGGTTTGTGACTGGTGTAATTTAAGTTGCTTAATTTTATGTTCTGTAGAAAATATAGATATATAATATAAAAATTATAAAATGTTTCCCAAATTTATAGAAATGCTCAGTGCCCAACTCTTCACCTTGGTGACCTAGGTCGTACCACCTTAGTGAGAAAAAACACTTAGATTCGTCTCTCAACACAAATTTTTCTCAGTACATGAGCACAATGTAGCTACATTAGCATGTCATCCAATGACAGTAAGAACTAGTTCCTTATTTCATAGTTTCCTTATTTGAAAGTACAGTGAACAGATGTGCACAAAATGCACTCTGCTTTTCCGCTTCCAACCTCAGATGCTAGATATGCTGTGGCAATGTCTCAGACAGCCACAGAGAAAGAGTGTGAGGTAACTGCGTGCTAATGAACTAGAAGAAAAGTACAGGAACTGACAGTTTGAGGTGGGTGAACCATATTCACGAACGCTCACGCTGTCACACGCTAAACTACAATGCATCAAGCAACAGACTACACTCTCCTGGGAGCATCAGGAGGGACATCGCCACCTGCACTGCCCATCAAACAGCGCAGGTAAGAGATGCTAGTGTTATGACTTGACACACATGTGAGCTGTGTTACAGGAAACCTCATGCCACGAAAGCTACTCGTCGCTCAGCATAGTGAAATATCACATAAGCGAAGCAGGTCTGGCCTAGTAACTTCATAATGTTCTAATGTTTCTGGATTTTTGTAAATATGAATGTGTACATGTTAAGGAGCAGGTCTTCTTCAAGCTCCATCCAGGATCTAGAGCTGAAGGTGGGAGATCTACACTTGCCTGGACCACAGACCCCCATGTCTCCATTTACTGAAGTGTTTACTCCTACTTACTGTAGTGCAGTCCACTGTCCAATACATCATCGCTATGGTGAGCACTGACAACATGTTTACAAGTATACTTTAATACAAAAAGGTTCTGAGGCAAGTAATAAAGAACTAAAATAAGAACTGGTTTCTGTAACTTTTCACATGCGTAGCCTTCCCCATTTCTGTTTATGTTCTTTTACACTTTATTTCTTGAATACAAAAGTATTATTGAGGGAAGTAACACCTGAAACCAATACAGTAAGCCACTAGACAAACAACTAAACCACATGTAGTCTGTGTTTCAGACAGTTTGAGACAGTTTCCACTGAATTTCATTTCATGGTTCCATAATACATGACATGAAACAACATCTGAGCATGCATGTGTGCATGCATTATGTGTATTTGTTGTGTCTTCCATTGCTAAATGTATTACCTATATCTTGTCACTCAGAAAATCACCAGATGAGATTCTTCTCAGACGAAACTCCACCTCCAGTACCTAAAAAGAGTCTGACGAGAACCCTATCCCTCCCAGAGGAGACTCTGGACCCACCTTACCACGATCATACAAGAACCTGCAACTATGAAAATCCCCTATATATGATAACACCATTCCACGACACACTTACACTACAAGAGGAAGAGGTACAAGAGGAGAAATATCAGGGTCTGTCCTTGCACAAGATGACCTTTGATACACCAGATGAGCAACTTCAAAGTGTCTTCAGAAGCTTCCAGAGCCATGAGCAAGTTTCCATGGGCATCCAAGAGTGTTATCTTCAGTTTCTCAAGAACACGTTGCAGAACATTGAATTGAGCGTCTTCCTAAATGAACAGGAAATGGAGATGGCAAAGACTTCTCAGCCTAATGACTTTATTTTGTGTGAGCAGCAGTGGACTGAGAGAGATGGTTTCTACTTGGTGCGTTGTCTAAAGGTTCCTGGGAGACTGTTTTCAGCGAAGGTAAGAACATCAACAGTATAATAACATAAGAGACCATCAATCTAAACTAGATGCACAAGGAATCTAGTTAGTAACTGTAGCCATCTGAATTTGTTTGTGTATATGTGGGCGATAATGCACAATGGTTTTCAATCCAAAGCTGTAAGTAGGCCATCAGTGCTTCCCAGGCAGAGCCCCTGAACCACAAGCAGAATGCACACCCTTATAAGGCAGCCCTTGCTTGCAGTAGAAAACCCTCAAAAAAACAAAAAAAACACACACTTCCTTCATCATACCAGGTGTTGAGCAACAGCATCAACAGTTTGACATGTGCTACCAAGATTTTAGAGCATGTTTTTAGTCACAGTGCAGCAGTTTTCTGGTAAAGGACTTGGATAACTTATATGTTGCATGTTACTTATGTGTGAAAACTCAAAATGACTCCTAAATATTTTGTCAGGTTCACAGAGGGGATTCAGTATTAGACTGCACCATGTCCATGCCACATCCTAACACTGAGCAAGGGTTGGTCCATTTTCCACAGTGCACAGCTACGGATCAAACTTCCACCTCACAGCATGCTCAGACAACTCCAGAGCCTTTACATGGGGACACCACTGAAGTATGCCAACAGCAAACAGTTTCTGATCTTCTGGAGAAAGGTGTTAGTGTGACCGTGGTAAGAGACTTTCCATTGGGAACACTGGAGGACTTTGTTGAGGAAGGACACTCTTTGCACTCCACCCTTCCTGAGGTCTATGAGAGGAGGCTTTGTCTTCTTGCCCTCCAGTTGGTGCTAGGACTACAGCAACTGGGACATTTTAAAGTCATTCACAGGGAATTGAAACCACAGAGTGTGACATTAGTGTGGCCTAGTATCACGCGCAAAGAGGCTGACTCTAATGATTACCCTAGTGAGATGAAAAGGGGAAGCATGAATACAGAAACTTTTACAGGTATACCCATGATCACAGTATCCAAAGAGCACACAGACTACGAAAGGATGAAAAGTGAGATTTGTCAAACCTTATGGGAGAAGTGGGGCACACCTCGTTTGGTCCTGAAGAGTCATTTTGAGGATGAGGTTTTGCAAGAAGCAAAATCCCAAGAGTTCCAGTTGGGGACTTTGCTGGGGTACTGCCTACATCTCAATGACAGTTGCTCATCTGTGTGGAAGGTGCCTCAAGGCACTCCATACACTCCATGCTTGCTGTGGCTGGTCACCCAGCTTACATCTGAGAAATCTGGGCTACTATTAGCCGATGTGGTGGGTGTCCTTCAGGCCCTTCTTTGGGGTCCTCGACAGGGACTCTTTCAGCAGAATCAAATGGAGATCTCTGTGCTTTCTAATTGGCTACTACTTAAGAGTTCTCTTTTGGTTCTCAAGCTTGCCGAAAAAGGACTCTTTCAGGATCAGACTGTCTTGGACTGGGAAGACTATCTCTGTCTGCAATATCTATCCCTTACTGACCCAGAGACTATGCGTAGCATAACTGAACGTATGGGCCTTCATGATTTCATTACAACTGCTTAAAAGATAAAAATGTAAATAGTAATGACAGCAATTGTGAGCCTCAAGATATAACTAATCTATACTTCGTAATGTCACTGATATGATGTAAAAGAACAGTTTTAAAATCCTAAGAACAGATCACCTTGTCCCATATTTGTAATTCATATTCATGAGCTGCTGTATACTTCAGGAGCCCTGCACAACACACAGAAAAATCGAGATATCGTGGCAACAAATGAAGAATTTGTCCCTTATTTTAATTAAATCGGGGCCAAGTTTGACTATTTTGTTCACTCGTTTTTTTTGGTAAATTGTTGCAATGTTGTACTAATTTGTTTTAATTTAGGCAGATCATTGCCACAATTTAAAGGCACAAATTATTTTTTTGTCGTGTACGAGGCTCATACATATGCATCACTACTCTTTCCATTTTTTTCCACAATTCTTCTTGCTACAAAATTAACGTGTAAAACACGTTACATTTATACTGCTTTATCATATTCAGAGGGGTCAGGCTACTCCCATTTACAGTAAAGGCCTAAGCAATATAAATGATGTATTGTTGCAAAATCAGCTTATTGTTGGAGTTTGACCTTGTGGCATTTACTTATTAACAATACCTGGAAAAATTAGCATTATGAAACATTCAACAGGGTTAAAAGAGCAATAAAGCCTTCTAAACCTAGTAAGACATGGTCTAATAATTTACATTATGCTTATGGAAATGAATAAAGGTAGCAAAACGAAGGTAGTGGTGTAAGGTGAGCATTTTTATTCTGCACACTGTCAAACATGCAGACAGATCCTATTGAAGTCATAACTAAACTCCAATTCATGCACACATTAAGAAACACAACAACTTGAAGACACTGGTAAAAAGAAAATCAACATCAGCAATGAAAACCATGATTCTACAAACATTGTTGATTGAGGGATCTTAACCATAAATATTATGCACTAAAATGGATCTGTGGTAATGGGTGAAGGGAAATCAGCAAAGAATCCAATTACATTGGAAGTTAAGCCCAGTGGTAATGGCTTAAAAACTAATGGTCACTGCGGAAATTGGGTTTACACTAGCACAAATACGACTGGGGGGGGGGGGAAAAAAAAAAAAAAA
>NW_015557082.1:862015-863782 GCF_001515605.1 Sinocyclocheilus anshuiensis | reverse complement strand
GGGGGGAAAAAAAAACAAAAAAAAAACAGCACAACCCTTACAAAAACTACAGCGTAGTAATTAACAGGAAAAACAAAACTTCAAATTTGACATTCATACTACGTTTCTTTTAATGGTGACCATGTTGAGTGAGATACAGCATAGTAATTAGAAGCAAGATGTGATTGATAAGCTTTATTCGTCACTATCGGAGTCTCTTTCGATGCTGTAAGCCATGAAGAAAGCGTCGGGGCGGGTTGGGACGAGGGGATGACCCGGTCTCACAATCTCAAAGCCCATGAAACTGAACGTCCTCAGCAGCGATGCTGGAGACAGAAGTGCAAAGGAAGTTAAAAATAGGGTTAATAAAAAAAAAAAAAGAAAAAAAAAAAGGCAAGAACACAGGAAGAGAAAAGGCGGCTTACCTCGGTCATCTCGGCTCTTATGGAAGCAGATGAAAACGTGATCAACCTGTAACTTCTCCTCTGCAAACTCCAGCAAGAGTGAAAAACTGTTGGCAAAAAATAAAAATAAAAATTGGAACAATCAGTTTAAGCCACACAACTTTTTCCTGTAGGTATAAAAGAAAAAATGAAAAGAAATGTTAATTTGACTAACCTATCTTTGCTCCCTTCTGGGAGGACATCAGTGGGGATTTCGATGTAAAGGTTTGCCCCCTTCAGTGCTCCTCTCCAGACTAAGTGCTTGCTCACAGAGCAGCGCCGCTCAAAGAGCAAAAAACGTACACGGCTGTTCAACTGAGGGGCTTCCTCAAGAACCAGTAACTGAGCATCCTACAAAAACAACAAATAGTTATATGCATATATGCAGTCAAGGACAATTACTACAGCACAGCCATTTAACAAACTGTACCATTTAAATCATTAACAGGCGAGGTGAAATGTCCAACGTCAATTCCCACAGGTGATGTGATTAATATGCAGATAAGATATGACCCTTGCACAGTGAGATAACTAAAAGCATACATCATGCACACATTCTCTTTGAGGAATTAAGTTAAAAGACACTTAGTATAAAAAAAAAATCTAAATTCTAAAATCTAAATTAATATTATCATTTATTCACACAAACACATTTTCATGTGATGTGAAACGTGAACCAAACCCTCTGTACTCACAGAATAGAATAGCTTAGCTGAAAGACTGTGATCCCGCTGATCATTCCCTCGCCCACCTGGGATCTTCAGGGGTGGGAGAGGGACATCAGGAACACCACAGAGGCCCCGGACACGGGTTACTGCAGCAAAGGGAACTGCAACCATAACACAACAATATACTTAATACTCAGACAGTATTACATCAACATATAATGTTTGGCTAAAATTTTTAATGAATCACTGAATGACTGAGTCCTAGTAACTCAACTGGTAGAGTATGACACCAATGCTAAAGGTTTAGCACATTGGGAACGCAAAAATGCAAGAATTTTAAATTCTTTGGTATACATAAATGCATAAAAGGAAGATGACAGGAATACACCGATAAAACCTGGTTTAGTCTTTTCATCAGTATGATTTAAATTGCCACAGATTTTATGTTTCTTTTTGTAACGAATTAGTCGAATCCGAGATGTGAGTGAAAAACCACTGTCTGTGGATAATTTTGGCAATGTTCACAATCACTCAAAAACATGTACTAATTGAAAAAACAAAACGCATTTACTGATTATGCTTTTATTCCTAGTCACGTATACACACACACACACACACACACACACACACACATATACAGTGGGTACGGAAAGTATTCAGACCCCCTTCAATTTTTC
>NW_015557082.1:846626-861877 GCF_001515605.1 Sinocyclocheilus anshuiensis | reverse complement strand
ATATATATATATATATATACATACATACATACATACATACATACATACATACATACATACATATACACACATATCTCTCTATTAGTGGGTAGGAATAAATTCAACTTGAATAAAAGCTAAATAAGCTTTAAACTAATAATTCTACAAGAAAATACATACACACGCATGTCCTTGGCATTAAAAAAAAGTTAAAGAAAATATCCTGGTCTAAGCAAGATCATGACAGTTTGAATTATAAATGGTGCATCTGCTGACCATACTTGTAAAGAAAGAATAAAAACAGCAACATATTGAGACCTTTGTAAAATAATACAGCACAGGCCAAATTGTGCATATGCAAATCTTTAACCTGAACAAAAACGAATGAATGCATCCGAATGTATCTTGCAAACCAGCGCAACCTCATTTCACTTCAGCACAGCAATGTGAGGGCAGCGACAAGAACCTTTGTTTGTCCCACTGAAAACAGCCTAATCCCTGAAGTCAGACTACTTTGACTATTCACAAGGGACACCTGAGCCTGTTACAGAGGCTGGGGTCACGTGGGAGGAGATGAACGGTAGTTACACAACACCCTGCAGCAGGTGAATAAACACCGACATCATTCAAACCCAATGAGTACAAGGGGTTACTGCAAGACCAGAAAGCCTCAGATGAAAGCGTAGGCAAAATAAAGGAAGCTAAAACATCCGCCCATATTTTTAAACCTGGATTTGTGATGCATCACTGCATGAAAGACATACATGAATAATCTGGTGGGCAACTTCCTTCCAAAAAGGAGACAAGAGGTAACTGGTGTTACAAACAACCCACATACAAGTTGAGACATGACTACATTTAAAAAAACACATGTACTAACCGAAATTTCCCTTTTAAACCTGCTATTCTTTGAGGAGAATGCATCAAAATAAACAGCACCAAAACAGACTTCTCTCAGATTATATTTTGAGAACGTTTGGATTTGAGTAGTTAACTTTTCATTCTTCGATACAGACAAAATGGTTTAAGAAATTAATTAAATTAATTAAAACCAACACAAATGTTTTTGTGTTTTGCTTTGGTATCGAAATTGGTACCGAGAACCGTGGATTTTCACTGGTATCGGTACCGAATACTGGAATTTTGGTACCGTGACAACACTACAATCATGGTACTCCATACAGTACAGCACTGACGCACGCTTGAGGAACAAACAATGGGGGGATGGGCGAGGCGACGTTTAGCCATTAGCGCATTACAATTCTTCACATTAACTTCATACCGGTTTTAACAGCCATTTAGAGGGGAATTACTCATTTATATGACGGTTAATTATTCATACTCAAGGTATCATTAATAACACAATCTTAACAGTGACACAAAAGCAATATAGCCAACTGTTCTGGCTTTATCCAGTTAGCATTAAACGTTAGCCACTTCTCAAACACGAACGTCAATCACTTGTTGAGCTGTGCAACACCTGAATAAACCCTTTAAGCATTTGTAAAACTATAAAATAATATAATATAATGAATAACACCATGTTATGATGCTACATAATGAAGTTTTTCAATCATCTCATATTAGCTCAAAAGACAAAAAGAGACTACATAGACTTCTAAATACATTTAAACAGACGTTGGCAATAATGACAGTTTGAATTGATTATTTTTCCAAGTTTCTAGAACGATAAGCGAACTCGACAAAACCTGTTACCTGGCAACAGGCCTGTCAATCATTCTAATCCGCGACTGATTGACAACACGATCCCACCTGAACAGACAGCGGCTTTCTCGCGTGAGATTTAGCATAATTCATTCAGAAATATCTTTATTTAAGGAACTCTGACAGATGGATAGATTTAAATCTCATTTCGCAAGCTAGAAACATTAAATCGAATATACATCACGTTGTATTTCGTCATAAAATGTATAGCTCGCTAGGCTGTACAAGGCCGCGCGCGAGCAATCTACATAAAAGTCCCACATTACCTTTCACTCTCGGGTTTATTACGGGTCATTTCGATCACTGGCATCTTGCATATATTACTCTCTTTTTCTCTGACAAAACAGTGGCTATTCAGGATCGTCTGGAGGTTGGATTTAACCATCCGGCCAACGTCAAAGCCCGATTCTTCTCTGTCCGTGCGCCGACTGAAAGTGTTAACGGCTGTAGGCCCGCAGTAATTATACTCCGAAGCACGAGTGGGCGTGGCTTCGGCGTTACGTCACGCGCTTCAGCAAACAAATAAGCCCTGAGTGGAAATAATCGAATTAAAATTGATCGTAGTCACAAAATTCGTAATGATAAGACTAACGTTTGGTTTATTTATGAATGCTTATTTGTGCAGCACGCAAAAACTAAAACAGGATGGATTATCATTTATATCTAATAGAGTTACAAAATCTGTTAATAATTAATTATACTTCTCATTGTTACAGTATTCAACATGATAAGCAGTGCAAGATGTAGACTACTATATCTAAGATTCATTATAATTAATGTATTTACATTATTAACTTAAAAATAACAATATTAACTGGAAAACATCTAAAAAATTACATAAACATAAATAGGCTAATACCAACATTCAATTCAAGACTGTAAATCGGCCATGTAAAATCACCAGTGCTTGTATTTTTAATAATAAAGTCGCAGCTGTTCCTGTCCATCAGGGCTCTGAAGAACTTGAGACTCCTCCTTGCACACAGTTTTTGCCTGACCACTCCGGCTTTGCCTGGTAAGAAATGCTCGTTTAACTACTAACTACCACTAATGAAGTTGTTTTTGTTTGTTTATACTCAGAATTATATGCATTACATTTATCAGCCCTATTACTCAGTAGCCAGCTCTCGTAATTTTGTACTGTTGGCAGCTGTAAAAAGACTGTAGATGTTTTCTGTTATATTTTTAGGAATTTTTGACACAAGTTTAAATAGGTTTAAGTTAGCATTTCAACGTTAGCCACCTCGAGAACATCACTTGTTGAACTGTGCGACACCTACATAAATGCAACAGACTCGTGTGAATCTATAAAATAAGATCATATAATAAATAACAACATGTTATAAGGGTATATTTCAGTTGAAAATGCCCTTTAATATACAAGTTTAAGTGTAAGATATTTACAAGTAAGATATTTACTTTGTTTTAATCTTCAATTCCACAGAAACTTCCAGAAAGGATCATCAGAACAAGTATGTATCTCTGACTCGTGATCTACATATGTAACACTTAAATATTTTAACATAATTCACTGTATATTTGTCATCATTACAATTAATTTCTAACTGTATCACACTTAATTTCTGAGTTACTCAACTATCTTCATGCAACAGTGAAGTATCGGCGCATATTTCCGGTGGAATCCTTGACTAAGGTGGAAAATCCATGGAAGGGCATCACTCTGAACCGCTGTATATTAGTGGCCATGGTCATTGTGGTGGTCAGCTCAACGGTTGAGATAGTACAAGGTGAATTCTTGAATGTGAGTTATGCAGTAAATATTTGTGCATGCAGACTTAGCCAGTCAATTATTGCAAATTAAACCCTGACATTGTAGGGGCCTGAGGTGTCTTGTATCTCCATGTAGGGATTTACTTTGCTTACCAAATACACTATTGATCAGGGCCCGTATTCACAAAACATTTTATCTTACCACTAAGAGTTCTCCTAAATAGCAGTAAAAGTTTTTAGCTAAGAGTTTTCTCTTAAAACCTATTCACAAAGCTGCTGAGACAAAATTTGACTTGGGAATAGAGAGAAGTCTTAAGCTAAGAGTAAGGGCGGGGTTATGGATGATGTCAGCATGCTTATTAACTATGCACACAGTGATTGGCTGATAGTCTCTGTCAGAAATGTATTAATGGAAATATTGTAGAGCACAAATAAATAAAGGTTTAAAAATAAAAATACAATTAATTGCCACATTCAAATAAAGATTTTAAGATGCAAGCTAAATGTCACTAATTAAACAAGTATATGTTCAGCTAATTGTCAGCCTCTTACATATGAGATTCTCAAAAACAATTAGCAGATATGCATATAAACAGCCTTTTAATTAACAGAGTAGAATAATCATGGCTGATAGTAATGCATGCAAACGTAAAAAACAAAAAACAAACTGGACGCAAGAACAGCTGTTACTTCTTGCCCAACTGGTTAATGGAAACAAGGATATAATCAAAGGAAAATTTGGAGTTCGGATAACCTCCAAAACCAAAGGCGATACCTTTTTAAAAGGTCATTATCAAATGTTTCTAAAATGTTTACGTTCAGAAGCAGATTGCCGGCAACAGCCATTTTAGGAATAGTTTGTGGTTCGGTCTTAGTGACTTAGAAGTCCTCTTCACCACTCCTAACTTTTCACAGATTTAGGAGCTAGTTTTAGCGCTAAAACGCTTTGTGAAATACTCTTAGAGCAAAAATTTAGGAGTCCTAAATTTAGGATTGACACGTCCATTATTTTTAAGATTTTCTCCTAAATCGGCGAGTTATAAGCTATACTTTTAGCCTTAAGATTTTTTGCGAATAAGGGCCCAGACGTCTTGGGTCATTTAATACATTTATTTAGCAAGGACACATTAAATTGATCAAAATTGCCACAACTGTGTAACAGAGACAATAGAGCCATACTTTGAAGCAACAGAAGAAGAACCTGGATCAGAGCTTCAGGCTGGTGAAGCAGAGGTAAGGCTCATTTGAATCTGCTTGAACAGTTTTTAGCTAGTTCATTGTTTCTGAATTGTCTGTCTTTGCTGTAGTCTGATTCATGGTGGGACACCTTTGCATTTTGGAACTGGGGATCTGAGGATAAACTGGAAGAGTTTAAAAAGAAAAGAGCAGCAAGGCCTAAGCAGGATGGAGAGAAGGTTGGACCACGGAAGATCCGTAACAAAGAAATGGCTAAAGGATTTCTCAAGGAGAAGGAATAGTCTGGGAGGGAATATTCCTAAAACAGTTATGAAGATGAAATAAATAAATATTATATATAAGTATACACTACCAGTCAAAAATGACAGTAAAATCAGTAATATTCTGAAATATTTTTTACAATTTTACATATTTGCTTTTTTTATTTTAATGTTTTAAAATGTACTTTATTCCTGTGATTGCAGCTGAACTTTCAGTCTTCAGTATCACATGATCTTTCAGAAATCATTCTAATATGCTAATTTGCTGCTCAAGAAACATTTCTTATTATTGTCCGTGTTGAAAACAGTTGAGCTGTTCAGTATTTTTGTGGAAACTGTGATATACTACCATTTAAATGTAAAAAGTAAGATTTAAAATAAATTATTGCTATTATTCAGCAAGGAAACATTAAATCAATCACAATTGATAGTAAAGGAATTTATAATGTTACTAAAGATTTTTGTCAAATAAATACTGTTCATTGACTTTGATATTTATCAAAGAATCCTGAATAAAATGTATCACTGTTTCTACAAAAATATTAAGCAGCCAAAACTCTTTTCCGCATTTTCAATAATGAGAACCATTAATAACAATTGAGCACCAAATCAGCATATTGGAATGAATTCTGAAGGATCATAAGACTTCAAAAACGTTTTAAAAATCTTAATTATTCCAAACTCTTGACTGGTAGCATATATATATATATATATACAGTATATACTTACATAAAAATCTTCATCTGAAATGTTTCATATAAACCTAAAACCACCTGTAACATTTTGAGAGAATTTTGCAGGAATCATAGTGAATAGACAGAGAAAACATGCTTTTTGAATATTTACTTTATTCTAACACAGCCAAATATTTTAATGCACTCAGCACTGATGCAAATCTATGTTAACAGGACAGCTAATTATTTCATACAGCTAAAGTGGTCTAAAATATTGTTTATATCATTGAATATGCAAAATATCCCCCTAATTACCTAATTTACACTTCAAATGACATTTTATGTTGCATGTTTGCATAATGTACCAGGTCAGTTTGAGAAAACCTAGAGCTTTGTGTATTTACAAGCAAAAATAAATGCAGATGTATGAGATTTTATTCATATGTTGCTGTATACGCATGCATAAGCGCATTTCAAAGAGCAAAAGGAGGGCGTCAGCGACATTCACACTTGGTCGCTACCACATTGGTCTTGAAGGAGATGTTGGTGCCCTCGCTCTCCAGCTCGATCACACACAAGTCATCAAATTCCACCGGTACGCAGCAGAGAGAGCGATTGACGGGCTGGCCGCTCTGAATATGGCTGTTCAGGAGGATGGCGTGGTTGTTGCCACTGGTCAGGGGGAATCCACACTCTCCCTCACAGTTGTTGATGTTGACTTTAGAGGGCTCAAGAAAGAATTTCCTCAAGGACACGGACAAGCTCTGAAGCCGACACTGACTGGGCACTGATGGGCCATCTTCATCCGCTCTGGCTGCTCTCTGAGCTCTTTCCATCTCCCAGGTACTGAGTACCACCTGCAGGGCCTTCAGCAGCAAAACGGAGCGGTACTGGGCCCGTTTATGTTCCTTAGCGACTATAAATGAATCATAGTTTAAATGAATTATAGTATTTTAGATGCAATTCAATGGGAACATATAGAGCTGGCTTTTATTTTGAATATTGGTGCTTAAAAATCTTTTGACAGGTAGTATATATGGAAATATATTTAATGCTCACCTGCTTCATCGTCCTCTCCTTCTGGAGAAAGGGCACTTAGTTTACTCAGTTTCTGAAGCCTGTCAATCACATTTTGCCCCGCCTCCTGCTGTTTCACCTGAGCCATGGCTTCATCCAGTCTCATTCTGAGCACAGACAGCAGAGAAGAATCTAGTGTCACCTCCACTCTGTGAATCTGCAGGCCTTGCTGCCTCTCAGGGAAGACAAATACAGTCGGCGTGGAGGAATTCACCAGTCCTGATAGCAGGGACTCTGTGGATGACACTCCAAGGCTGAGAGGTGGAAGGGAATGCAGTGCATCCAAAGAGACCGTGTTTGCGCCTTCCTGAGATGTCGGTCCCTCTTTCTGAGGAAGGACGTCACTCAAGAACTTGTGCAGCTCGCAGAGGAAAAGATAAGTCCTGGATGGGAGTTTCTCATCCAGTGGATTTCTGAAGAAAAAGAAAAACATTGGCAATGTTCTGAATGGAATATTAGCTTAAGGAATACTGTGTAGCATATGTATCAGCATTGTGGGATATAGAACTCCATACAATTTGCTTATGTATGTAGTAGGTTGCGTATTCTATTCACATACTTATGAGTTGTATTGCAGTATGCTATCCCATTTTCATTTTTATTGTACAGATTTAAATTGGTCATGGCTTAATAGCTTGGTTATTATCTAATCACATAATGCAGGATTAAATTGAGCAGTTTAAACCTTTAGCAAGTGAATAATTTACCTGTGATATTTTAAGTGCGGTGTCCCTTGCTCATCACGGTCAGAGAGGAAAATTAAGATCGGCTTCATTGACATATTGCTGCCATCTACCTTTCTCATCAACACGTCCCGAAGCTCAGACACACTGGGTTTCGGTTCTGAGATGTAACAGAAAGAGTTAAAATTTACAGTGTGAAAGGCTTCTTAAGAGAAGTCTGTTTTTGAAGGGAAAAGGGTCTCACGGTTTTCATCTTTCCATGTCTCAATTGTTACACTTAGCTTAAGGTGAATGTGGGCATGACTTTGTCCTGCTTTAAGGACCAGGAAACGTGTAGTTTCAGAAATGCAAACCATCTGAAAGGCAAATAGCATAGGAATGAATATTAATTAGGGAAGATAATGTTTACCCAGTTGAGGAAGAAAGACTATGCAATGTAGGTGGTTGCTACACGCCTGCTTTGATATGCCAGCAATATGACATTTCACATTCCTGTTGCCCCATTTTCACCCCATCATTTCATGTTCTTTCTCTACCATAACAGTCAAAAATATGAAATCATTATCATGAGGTTAACCTGTGTATGTGGATGGATGGAATGACTGTTGAATTTCACTCTCAAACCATCTCCTTTAACGGAATCGACACTGAACAGGAGCGTCACAGAGGCTGGGCTGGTCGGCTGAGCATGCCTTGGGAATGTGAGGGTTAAAGTCATCTCTCCTTCCTTCTCAGCATCCCAAATATCTACTAAAAAAATAACCACATCTCATTTAATGGTGTTAACTGGTCGACAAGAATGAACATCCAACTTAAACCAGGGTTTTAGCTGGAAATCAAATTACGAATCCAAGAAAAATGGATTTACCTTTTGTGGCATGTAGACCCTTGAGGCCACTTCGTTTTTGGTCCAAACTCTGTACTAGATGTGAAATCTGCAAACCTGAAGTTCCAGATGAACATATTCCGAACTGCTGGTAATCCATCCTCCCCAGTTCACTCTCCCTGTTCAGGGCTGACAGGAAGTCATCCATGGCACGACTGTGAGCTAGTTGCTCTTCATCACATGGCACGTCTTCAGTGGAATGTGTTGAATGGGCAGATGGACCAATCGGCTGTTCACTGGCACTGTGGGGTACGCGTACCATATCTGCAACTTCCTGCTCATTTCCATTCCATCCTGTTGGTCAGTCAGATAACCATTCAAGGGCAGAACACGTCACCTAAAGCAGTGGTTCTCAACCCTGTCCTAGGGACCCCTCATCACTGCACATTTTGGATGTCTTCCTCATTGGTCACACCCAATTCAAATCTTGCAGATGAGTTACTCCTCCACTTGAAGGGCCACCTTCCCTGCAGAGTTTAGCTCTAGCCCTAGTTAAACACACCTGAACCAGCTAATCAAGGACTTCCAGTCAAATGTGTTGGATCTAATCTCTGCAGGAAAGTGGCCGTCCAAGACCAGTATTGGACACCCCTGCCTTAACCTGTTCCCAAAATTTTTCAAATGGTTCCTACACCCCTGCAACCACTTCAGGGAACTATTTTCAAAAAGTATAATCAAGAAAACAAACTTGCACACTGCAATCACACTGCAAGTTAAAAGCTATTGCTTTAGCATGTTAATTGGTTTGTGAGATGTAAAAATGCATTAAGTTCAATTAAAGGGATAGTTCACCTAAAATTTAAAATTCTGTCATTAATTACTCACCCTTATGTTGATCCAAACCCGTAAGACCTTCGTTCATTTTCGGAACACAAATTAAGATATTTTTGATAAAATCTTAAGTGTTTTCTGACCCTCCGTAGACAGCAATGTAACTACCATGTTCAATGCCCAGAAAGGTAGTAAAGACATCGTTAAAATAGTCCATGTGACATCAGTGGTTCAACCTTAATTTTATGAAACTACAGCAAAAATAACGACTTTATTCAACAATTTCTTCTCTTTTGTGTCAGACTTCAATGCACATTCACAACAGTACCAGGATGCGTGCATGCGCATTCATCTGCTTGCAAACAATGTGCAGCGCATCCGGGTTCTACGTGAGAATAGGGCTGCATGATTAATCGAATGCGATTGTCATGCGCATTTTGCTTTGGATGGAGATTTACTGCTGATCACAGAACCGTGCTTCACTGAAAGATACGCATGACAATCGCAGCTTCTGTCGAATCGCGATCTCGATTCCATTTCGATTTATCGTGCAGCCCTACGTGAGAACACCAGCTCCTGCATCAGCAGCATCACATGCATGCATCGTGGTACTATCGTGAACTCGTGTCGAAGTCGGACACAGAAGAGAAGATTTATTGATTAAAGTCATTGTTTTTGTTTTCTTTGCGCACAAAGTATTCTCATAGCTTCATAAAATTACGATTGAACCACTGATGTCACATGGACTATTTTAAGGCTTTCTGGGCCTTGAACGTGTCTGTTGTGTTGCTGTCTATGAAGGGTCAGAAAGCTCTCGGATTTCATCAAAAATATATTAATTTATGTTCAGAAGATGAACAAAGGTCTTACAGGTTTGGAACGACATGAGGGTGAATAATTAATGAGAATTTTCATTTTGGTGTGAACTAACCTTTTAATGCATCAACGTACCTCAAGACACAGATTCGGGACAAATGGAAGAGACTGACCGGATAGTTGGGTGACCCTCGGGCTGTTATCCTGCTCTTTGTGTCCTACGCTGGCACCATATGACCCAGTCGCCACAGTCAGCAACTGCATCAGCCAAAATCTTGCGTGGAAGAGCATCTTCTCTGATTCAATCGCAGAGAAATCCAGCACTTGTTTGAGGGTGGGTCAACAGCGGGGATGTGTTTTATATACACCCCCTCCTGTGCTCCTGAGTGGAGCCAGCCTGCCAAGAAAGCTCGTCCTTGGAGTAACAGTGGGTATTCGAGGCATGTGGTGGATGTGTGAATTTCGAGAGATAGTGAATGAACATCACATGCCTTTGAGCTTTGATAAGGTGAGGAGGAACACTTACGGACAATGGATTACTTTGTAGACCCCAGACACACTGCTGTAGTAGCGGATAATAGTTTGATCCTCCTTGCTGGCAAATTGCAACAAAGTTCTATTTTTAAACGTGTACACAATTTCTTCATTTCATTCCCATGGGATGCAGTTAGACTTCTGAGAGTGCCCTCATCTCTTGGGGTACATTTTTGTTATCCCCATTGTAAATTACTATATTTTGCTCTCGACTTCATTAAGCATTGCATGGTAAAAGGGCATATCTGGGTCAGTAACTGAAAGGGTGTAGGTTCAAACCCTGCAAGGAGTTGATCAAAAAACAATGAACAGGGGCCCTGTTGTGTCTATATGGCAAACCTTGTACTGAAAAACTATTTTAAGAGAATCTCAATGGCTTTTCAAAGCTGCAAGATTTTCTACAAAACATGGGTTACCATTTAGACAAGACGGCGCCATGACACCTGCAGCTTGTAGTTTTCTTATTGCTAGCAACCCGAGTTTATGTGCCTTGCTGGGCATGATATTTACCGATCACTAATATAAATATGCAAGTGTGATTACAACACATAAGAGCCGTAGTGCTCAAGGGGACCTAGGTTGAAATACGCCTGCACCATTTCCCTATCTACAGTATCTTTTATGACAAAGGCAAAAAGCCCTGAAACTAAAAGTGCTAAAGGTTGACTTTGGTGAATTGCTGACTGTCAAAGGAACAGCAACAATAATCCTTTCATTAGTCCTAGCCCTGATCTCTGGAAGACCTACAGCTGCACTTGTTTTCCAGACTTTCAAGGTCCTTCTAGCGCTGGGGTGCTAGATGTTTGACCAGTCCCAAAAGATAAGGCAGGTATCTTTTAGCCAAAAGAACAGGAATAAATCACAGAGGACAAAATGCTAGATTGTTTGCCATATGTGGGATTCCTGGTGAAAGGGGTATTTCTTGAATGCTTACTCTAGTTTTATGATTTGTAGTATAATGTGATGCATTTCTACAAAAACGTAAACACTTTTATACTTTAAAAGTTGTTGATTAAGGCAAGTATATATTGGTACATCAAACTGCAAGTGCTCTCTTATAAGATAAGTATTTCTCAAAAAGATTAGTCTATTTTAGGTCTGCTTGGCAAGCACACAGAAGAGCTTAAAGTGTTTTCTTTTTTTGATGTTGCTGCAAGGGAATGATCTTCATTGTATATCAAAAACATTACATTCTTTTCAAATTTCATTCAGCAAGTGTTATCGTGATTTACCAGCAGGCCCCAGGGAATATTGGTCACAGTATAGTGACCTTCACAAAAGGTCACCTGCATTGCCTCCGATTATTTTTAAATTGGGTTGCAATTGTTTTATTTCTAAATGGTTGTGTTATTACATTTCCCAGCTGGACATTAATCTTTGTGTATTATACTGTTAAGGCAGTACAAAAAAAAAATTAACGGATCAAACTGAGCTTTCATTAGAAACACTTTATTACCTTTGTTAACAAAAAGCTGAGATTTAAAAACTTGTCAACTGAATTAGGCTGTCATACTTATAAAGCACCAAACAGTGTCACAAATATGACAACTCTTAGGAGTTTGCTGTTGTTGCACAATTATCCTGTGATATTTCTGCTGAACCATGAAAAAGCATAAGAATGTGATTAATTGAAAATAGGAATGCATGTATTCCAAATAATAACTTAAAGGGGGCAAATTACAACAGACAAACTTTGAGTTGGTGACTACAAAATAGTATATGCCGTTCAGTGGAAATTTCTATCACAGGTAAATAATGCACAGTAAAGCAATCTCATTCTCATTTATATCGGTCATCTAGGAAGACAGACAATATTTTCAACATTCCCTTTCAATAAGCAAAACTATGAACAAAAAGCCAGAACTGACGCTCCTGAGACACTAGACAAAGCCTATATGAATTTACATGTTTAGACATATTCTTTATTCTATTTATAACATGCGAAAGGATTAGAGTTGCCTTTTGCAATGCAACCTCATACATGTACCTGAGAAAACGCAACATCAAGAATTATGATCCGTTTACATGTTAAATAGTTTAACATCAATTTCAAGAATTGCCACCCCAACAGGAAACCGCGTCGATGGACAAAAGAGTTCAAATGAGACATCACAATGAAGTAAAACAAGCAAAGCTTGCATTGACGTTTATTAAATGTTTACCCCTTGTAATGCAAGAGGTGCATGAATCTTATAGCTGCATTTTCCTTGTTTAAAGTGTAGGAGAGCATCTTGCTGTTCTATAGAGTATCCAAATGGTCAGGATTACGAAATCATAAAACCACCATTGATAAACAGTCGCAAAGATATCAAAACACAAATTGGCCATTAAAACAGGTAACATTAACAATGACTATTAATTACCATCAAAAAAAACTTCAGTGCTGGTAACAATGTACTAGTCAATATTTTTTCATCAAAATATCCTCATGTTAATTGGACAGAAAGACCATTTACACATTGTTTTTATTTTGTTTTTTTTAATATTATTATACACCATAGTCTATTACACAGCATTCTGACTAAAGCTTAGGTGAGGTTGATTTTTCCTTGAGCACACACTTAAGCGACAAAAACACAATAAAAGGAAACAAGGAAGCAAAACAATGAGGACGTCCACTCCTGCTTTGTCTTCAAGTTGGCGATGTTGTACGCCAATTTTTTTTTAACGCTGTACCAGTTAGTGATAGACCGATATATCAGGCAGTCAATGCGGGTTTTCCACATTTTTCAAAATATTTTCTTTTGTGTTCCACAGAATAAAGCAAGTCGTACAGGTTTGGAACGACATGAGGGTGAATAAACAATGACAAAATCTTTTTTTTTTTTGGTGAACTACCCATTTTATTGTCCAGATTTTTCATATACGTCATTACATTAGCCTATTCTCTAGATATGATAACAGTCATTGGAAAACCCATATCGGTCAACCACTAGTACTAGCCAACTGACAACACACTAGCCAAATCTACGACCGGTCACATCAGAACAACTTCACATCACGATACGCAATAGGCTCAAACTCTAGGTTACACGACGCACTCTAGGACAGGCTTTGATAGTGGATTGTAGGTTTTGGTACGGGCGCTCTGGTATTTTCGACATCTGTGTGAACAGCAGCACCAGTTTGTGTAAGATGAAGCTGTTTGCTTTACACTTGCGAAGAAAACAACGATTTTAAGAAACAGCACCGAGCCGTACGGGCCCAAGACGGTAGGCAAACAGGCTTAGCACATGTTCTCCTTACGAGAAATCAAAACTGTTACGAAACGCCACATGACACCAGTTTCAACAGTGTGCCGTGCGTGTAATTCAAAGCATTCACTACCTGTCTCACAGGTCGATTTCGGAGCACCACTGAAGTAAATACTTCAAAAGAAAAAGTTATATCATCCTATAAAGTTCTGCAATGTACTTTCATGCTGCTTTAAGTTCGATTAAGACCAAAAGGTGTTTCTTCTAGATAAAAACGGCACTGATCCAAACAGGCAGGGGCTGCTTCATGCTGGGCGCCAAATAATACATTATAAATATTCAAAAAATAAATGCCGCAAGACTTGAAAACATCCCTGTGTAAAAGAAGCACCAAAAAATCTTTATTCATTTCTTTTTTTGTTGTTGTTGTTGATGATCTTAATATAAATAAGCACAGTCTAAAGTTGTACAGATTGTAGCACCATTTGTTTTAGACTGCGAGTCAAGTACATACACTTTCCACATGTTGTGCTCTGCTGCAATACAAAATAAGAGCAATAACAAACCAAAAGAAATAACAAAAAGGCAGAACATTAAAATGATAAATAACCCAAATTATATACACAATTATACAGTCCGAGAGAGACTACCATTCACAGTACAGAGAAAAAACATACACAAAGGAATAAAAGAGAAACAAAAGGATGAGTTGAAGTTGCCCAGTAGTTTTTTGTCGTTTTGTGATCTTGCATTTTCCCCAGTGTGTGTACATTTTTTAATCAGTGTGTTTGTATGTACAAGCGTGCGCTGGCTTTCCAGGTTGCGAAGAGCACCACGACAACATCGGATTTGGGAATCCGAAGGAAAACACCTATGAAATCTGCGAGGAATATGGTTCAGCACCAGATTCACCTGAATAAGCCTGTACCGTGTAAGACACCGCGATTGAACAAATTATGTGCATTGTATTAAAGGTTCAGCAGTAACTGTTAGGAACATGGAAGCTTGAGTACTAAAACGGGGCCCTAAACCAAACGGTAAGCGTAGTGATTCAATAAGATCTGGTAGTTAAAGTAACTAACCTGATTAAATAGCTCCTTACCGGCCTGTCGCTCATTCTCTGGCTCTAACTGCTTCTCTCCCTGCAGATTGTGTTTTAATCGTGTATTCCTGGAAGGTGCATTTGTTTAATTTTTTTTTTTATTATTGTTTATTTTACATGCATGTAAAATTACCATTTTTCCCTTTGATTAATAAAAGCTTACATTTTAAAAATGACATGCTGTTTTAATATGTTTGTCATTAACAGCTCCACAGGTAAATTATCCAGTGTAAAAATAAAATGAAATTATTTTAATTATTGGTGCATCTCATGAAGCCCATCAAGAACATGCCTGGTCATATTTCACTCCAAAAAGGAACGTAAAATAATAATACAAATAAAATACTAATAATAAAAATAGAAGCTTATTTTTTTTGTAGTGACTTGATTTTCATGACAATCAGTTTCACCTCCCAATACTGTAATGCAAGAAAAAATGTTATAGATGTACTGCAAAACATATTCTCACAAACAATAAGCATGTGTAGTACTGCAATGCAAAATAGTATTGCAATTTAACTAAATTATGTGTAATTGCCAAGCACACACATATACATATATATATATATACATACATACATACATACACATACATATATATATATACACACATATATATATA
>NW_015557082.1:838365-846530 GCF_001515605.1 Sinocyclocheilus anshuiensis | reverse complement strand
ATGTATTACAGTACATGACAAATGTTTTTTTTTTTTTTGCATTATAGTAATGAGAATTTAGGGAAAATGTGCTTAACAGTCATGAAAAATTTCACAATTACCCAAAAAATCTTGGTTTTAATATTAAGCAATAATTTCAAATTGCCGTCATTTTGAGGTAAAATAACACTTGCAGATTCACCCTTATACAGCTGGAGCTTGTGGTTTCCTACAGATTTCACCTTACAAGGCAAATAATTAATATGATGAGAAGTTAAAATGCCCAAGCCAAGGTGACTACTAAACTATCGGACAGATTTGTTAACATCAATTTCACTAAAATAGTGAGTTCACAGCACAAGCTCCGGCTGTAAGGGTGATGTCCCAGCACCGGAACGGTATCAGGCTACAGGGGCTTCATGGAGTCCATCCAAATAGGAGTTGTCAATCACAAAAAGCCACATTTCTCTCCACTGATAACAGTAGCAAGGTTACAGAGATTCACAAGTCTTTTTTGTGTGTGTGTGTGTGTGTGTGTGTGTACGGCCCATTGAAACCGGACTGACTGTAATTATATTCCTGACATTTAAAACGCTTCCCGTGTCATTGATTGTGAATCCACCAGAAGATGGCTGCAAATTTAGAAAACCATCCATCAGTAAGGCCATGTTAAACTCACAATTATTGATAATAAGCTGCATACTGTGTCAATCTGAATGTGATTCAGGGGCTGTGTGTGTGTTAAGCTGCACCTGTGATAAGTTCTGATACCCATGCCAGTTTTACAGTGGCGTCTTTTAGCAAAAGTTTGAGCACCGGTGAGCGAGTCGAGCCCATTGGTCCACACCTGTCCATTGCATAGGTTATGTTGGGTTGAGGTAGATTTCTTCAGTTACCTGTAACCAGTCGGGGGTAAAATCCAGGAATTACACAAGATGTGGATATATTTCATCAACATCAGGGCTCAACAATTTACATGCCTGACAAACTTATGTATTTGGACTGCAATGTTTAAAACTTTGTTTGTTTGTTTTTCAAATTCTGCAAGACGACATCATTTACAATGGGCTAAAAATTGCATGAATTTTATATTATTTTTATACAAGTAATAATATTACATACAACAAAATAATAAACTATTTTATAACCATTTTTCCTGGATGATTATTATGGCTTACTGTGCAAAACATGATTTCTTTATGTACAAATACAAATATAATTTTTTTTGTTAATTAAATGTTTAAGTTGTTTGATAATTAGTAGATATTTTGCATTATACGTTATAATATGAATCATAAAAAATATTCAATTTAACTATTAATAAATTGGTTTTATTTTAGAATTACAGAAGAAAACGTATATATCCTGCACACTACTCAAATGTGCACCATCACAAATATGTTTATTAGCAAAATTTCAGACAATTGACCTTCCTTATGGTTTTATTTAATTCATAATTGATTCATATTCTATGAAATAAAATATGAATAAAAAAATAAATAATTAAATCAAGTTAAATAAGCTATTAAAATGATTCACACACATTCATAAATCAATTAATAATAAAATAATATGATAGAAATTTTTTAAACATTGTATCTCAATTAGATTTTGCACAATAAACCATCATAATCAAACCAGCAAAAAAAGTTTATGAAATTTAGTTACATTATAAAATTACAAAAATATTCTTTAATTGGAACATAGTAAAATATCCAAATTAGCCTTTTTAAATGTCCTTTTTCGACAGAGGAAAAACATTTAATGAAAAAAATTAATATTTTTCAAACACTTACAAAAATACATTACTAATACGTTTTGTGTATTCTTGCTACGTAAAATAAAATAGCATTTTTGTGGGCTAGTAAAAGTAGAAATCACTCCGATTCACTCCTCACATTGTTGAGCCCTGAACATGTAATGATATTTTCAAACAAAACGGCAATTCTGACATTAATAGTCTAACAGCTGGTTTTTGAAACCCAAAGAACTCGCAGGAAATGCAGCTACGAAAAAAAAAAAAGAAAAGCAGCAAAGCATGTAGCCCATTTCCATGCCAACACCACATACCTTGTTGGGACTCATAACATTATAGCTGGCAGAGCGCAGTAGCTTCCCTGTGTCCGTCTAGCAATAGTCTATTTTCCACGTCAAACCGCCCCCTCCCCCCACCCTCCTACACCTGGACGTGTCCTATCTGGGGCGATTGCTGGGGATCTGCGAGGCTGTGTAGGATGCCTGCATACCCAGAGTCCTCCAGGACGTCCCAGCCCCACCTGAACCTGCGCTGCCGGGAGGGTGTGGAGGTGGCAGGTGCGGGGGATAGTGCACAGTGAAGGGCCGGGAGGAAGCGGAGGAGGTGGAGGAAGCAGATGTGGCGGACAGAGACGGGGAGGAGGTGAAGGCGGGGAGGGCCGACTGCGGCCTTGAGGACTGGTGGCGCTCGGGACGTGGGGAGGAAGGTTGGGATGGGGCGGCGGAGGACGCGTTCAGGAGGGGAGGGGGCGGAGCGAGGGCGGGTGGGGAGGGAGCATGTAGGACTGTCTGTGTGCGGCTGTGCTGCGAGGGGCCAGAGGCCAAGAACGAGGCCCCCGCTTTGGGGTTGGTGTCCATAAGCCTCTGCTGGGAACTGAGGGCCCCGGGGCCCGGGAGATTGGCCCCAGACTGCTGGGAGGAGACTGAAGGCACCATGTGGTGAAAAATCCCTACAGACATACAGCACAGAGAGGGAGCAAAAGACAGAGAGACAGAAGATGGGGGCTGAGCCAGATTGTGCACAGCAGCAAGCCAGTCCAACAAACAAGCACAGATTAAAGCGACGAGGCACTGCGCTGATGGACCAGAAGCACCTCACACCAAACCTGAGCGCTGCACACCTCTTCTATACGGTACATAAAGGATAATTAAAGATTTGCAATTAATGTTTGGGTTTTACAAGTGTGTGCATAAATTTAAAGCTTTTATGGAGATTCTAACTATATATATATATATATATATATATATACACACACATCTACATATAGAATACATCAGTCTATATCCATCTATCCTTATCTCTACTCATATATATCCACCAGTCTATAACTAATATTTATATCCATTTACATCTACATATCTATATCTTTAAATACAACTCTCTATCCATCTACATGCGTCTACCTATATCTATATCTATATCAATTTATATCCGTTTATCCATCCATTCATCCATCTACATGCGTCTACCTATATCTATATCTATATCAATTTATATCCGTTTATCCATCCATTCAACTATATCCATCTTTCAATCCATGTATCTATCATCCATCTCTATCCATCTAAATCAAACTATCTTTATCCATCCATCTCTCTATTCATCACCTCTCTATCCATCCATTTATATCCAACTATCTCTACCCATCCATCCATCCATATCCAACTACCTATCTCCATATCTACCTATCCACGTCTATCTATCCACCATTTCTCTCTAGCCATCTATCAATATCTATATGCAAATATCTCTATCTACATATCTATCCATCTATCTCCATATTTCTATGTCCGTTTATAAATGTCTCTATTTAGATTTATCTAAATCAATCAATCAATCAATCTCTCTATCTCTCTCTCTCCATCCATCCATCCATCAGATTATTCAAGTAACTAATTAATCTCTGTGGACTGCGAGGTGCTGGTACACAGTGAAATGCCTCAACACCCAAAAACAAGACCTGCAATTAAGTCAAACACCCAGAGAAAATGTGAAGGCCTGAAATACAGCCATAAAAGCCAAGGAGTTTCTCACCAATCTCATAAGCAACAGAGAGCTTAACAGTTCTGACATTTTCACAGGCCTTTAAATCATCAGTTTACACCATCAAGGCCAGTGAAAATTATTTAAAAGGCCTGAGCTTTGTAAGTTTTGTATTCAAATAGTACATTTCATTGGGTGAATCCCACAAAGCATGTCAAGAACATGTTATATTTCACAGCAAAATCAAAAGAAGAAAAAAGTCAGCAAAAAAAAAAAAAAAAACTAAGTGGAAAAAAAATTTTAATTATACATATACTTTTTCCTTTCGACTCTGGGGTGAAATATATGTCGGACATGTTTCTGTGAAATTCACCTTACTACAACCTGCTGTCATTTCCTCTAGGTGTGTAGCTGTAGCCTTTGCACAGTCAGCACAGCAAGCAGTGTGGGAGAGCCAGGCAAGGTGGCAGCGCTGGGCCTTAACTTACCTTTTTTCTACACCCAAGCGACTGTTCTGACCATGAGCTCAATATTCACCGGAAAACAGAAAGAGAGACAGAAGATATCCAACTCACCTCCTGCAGCGCCCCCTGCCAGCCCGGCGCTGGAGAAACTGCTGAGCGCCGAATGTCCGTTGACCAACCGGGGGGCTCCGCCGGTGGCGGGTCCGGGCGTCTGAGCTCCAAATAAGGACTGGAGGACTGAAGCCCCGCCCAGGGGGAAGTACTGTCCCACTGGAGAGGCAGAGGAAACTGTGACGGCCCCGCCCACTTTCCCACTCAAAATGCCTCCACTGGCCGCAGCGGATATAAAGAGGTTCTGGCTGGCCAATCCGCTTATGGATTTCAGGTCCCACTCCCGCGATTTCTGTCTCTGCAGGGGCCGCTCTGATGCACTGACGACTGAGCGACCGCCACCATCCTGACTGAGGAAGAGGTTCGAGTTCCCGTAAGGCTCCCGCTCACGTTCCCCTCTCCTCTGCGGTTTCTGGTCCGAGTCGGAGTCCGTACCGCCTCGGGAAGCCCCCACACCGAATGGCGAGCCACCCTGGTGGTGATCCGGAGGAGTTGGCTTGGGGTCAGAGATTGGGGAGAAGGTGGATTTCCACTTGCTGGATCCAGACGAAGATGATACCTCACTGCTCACACTACTGGCACCTGATTTACGTCCTTGCAAGCCTGTAAAATGCCACATTGCATGAGAAATAGCTAGTGGAGTCAGAACGTGAAATGTCCATAAGCCAAAATGCACCGCACTTACTCCTTTCCACATCTCTCATGGGTCCGTCTCGATCTAAGGAAATGGTGGCGATTTTCCGTTCAATTCTGAAAGAGAAAACAGTTCTCCATCAACCATCTTTTCGATGATCTACAAAGTTTAAACACCAATGAACCAGATTTGAAAGAAAAGAGCAATTACCGGCTTGAACTAGAGGTGTCCGGGGCATAATTGGTGCCCTCTTCATCTGAACTAGGGGTTGAGGAATAACGGCCTGTGTTGTTGAGCTCCAGGGGACGCTCTCTTTTGAGCACAGGAGGCTGATCTAGATCTGTCCTGCACGGGCTTCGTCCTGACTGCTCCGGGGAAGAAATGGCGGAGATCTCCAAAGGCTGGTTTATGTTGTTCACCTGGTAAAAGAACAAACATTTCGGGTCTGATTTCAGGACAATCGTAAGTTTGAGCAATACAAACAGATGCCATTTTTGGTCAGCTCACCATTGAATTGATATTAAGCGGTGATCCAGAAGAATGGCTTGAGCAGCCAAGTCCTGGAAATGCCCTTCTTTTGGGGGATCCGCTAATGGGAATGGCCCCAGAGGAGCTGCGCTTCCGCCGCCCTCGTTTCCGCCCCTCTTGGCTGTGGGAGCTCGGAGAGTGATGATGATGGTGGTGATGGTGCTTACTGTGATGATGGTGACCCTGCTTTACCGACCCATGGTGGAGCCTTGAGCCTCCTGTGGAGGACGAAGACGAGGAGGAAGAGGAGGACGAGGAGAAAAAGATACGGCGACGAGCCTCGCTGTCCAAGGGCTCCGTGTCGGATTCGGGGCCCTGCCGGTTATGGCCGTCCTCAGGAAGCCTCGGTGGGCCGTCAGCGTACTGCAGCACGCCTCCGGTGCCCAGCGCAGGACTGAGGCCAGAGCCACGAGGCTGGAGGCCCATGATGGGAGTGCTGTGGGGGGGAGGGGACGCAGCGTCACAGTCTTGGTCCTCGGTCAGCATGGCGGAGTGAGAGCCATTCACCAACCCTGAGCTGGAGGAATACCCTAAGAGGAAACGGATTTTGGATTTAGTACAGTACTAAAGTATGTAAACTACATGGATGGATGATGTTAGATTAGATTGGACGTTCTCAACTCTTTCTGAATACAGGCCCGCCCAATGTCTATGACAGTATGCAAAAGTTACATTTACACCCTTGTTGGTTCTTGGGGTTCGTTGGTTCTGTATGGACCCTTGTTGGTTCTTTGAATTAAATATCAGAATTCCAGACGTTTTAAGAGTTGAATGTTCTTCTTTTTATATTTATGGGGTTTTTATGCCTGGGACAAGACAGTAGCGAGATGACAGGAAAGCGGGAGAGAGGGGAGCGGGATCGACAAAGGACCTCGAGATGGGAATCGAACTCGAGTTGCAGCGAGTGCAGTATGTCGATGCGCTAACCACGAGGCTATTGGCGCCAAAATTTTTTTTTTTTTTTTTTTAACCAATGAATTTACAAGCCTTTTGCAGTCACTTGTGATTTACTGGATAAGAATTTTTTTTTAAGATTTATTTTTGTTGTTTTTGCCTTCATTTTGATAGGCCAGTTTAGAGTTGACATGAAGCGAAGTGGGAGAGAGAGAGAGAGGGGTGGGATCGGCAAAGGTCGTCAAGCAGGGATTCAAATTCGGGACGCTCGTAGCGCAGCGGCACTGTATGTCGGCACGCTGCCCATGAGGCTATCGGCGCCGACTGGATAAGGTTTTTTTTTTAATAATTTTTTGCTCACAATTTTTAACTGATAAAATATATAATTATATAATATATAATTATAAAATATATAATAGTTTGGAATAACTAGAAAAAAAGTTTATTATAAAAATTAAGATTTTATTAATTTACATGACTTATCTAGGTCTAGAAATCACACTTGTAAAATGAGGCTTCCTCATACAGGTTTTCCAAGACTGCGGGAATCCTTGTCCTATTATGTCTGGTTATGTGGTTCCAGGGTGGAGGTGGTCAAAAAAAGCAGACCTTTGGCCATTTTGCCAATTCAGTTGATTACAAAAATGAAGAAAGCACAGGAAATGATGGGGAAAATTGGATCAGGAATGGTCACAAGTCGGAATTAAACACACACTACCCATGTGAGCACCACAGGCCACATTCAAAAACCACTTTTCAGGATTTTTAAAAAGGCTTAATTAAATTGTGGTCTTTTTAAAGCAGTATTATTTATTTATTTCTAAAAAGGAATATACATTTTAATAACATGCAATTTTATTTCATGCTGACTTCCAAAACGTGGCAAAAGTCAAGTTTCCTAGTGCAATGGTTTGAATTACATGCACTAACTAACTGCTAAGCTTCATCTATGACAAACAAAGCAGGCCAAAGTAGGCAGCGGGACTGTACCTGAGGTAGGCGTGAGAGGCGGCTTGCCATTGCTCTGTCCCGCAGGATTCGAAACTGGACTAGGTGTGTTCCTCTGCCAAAAGAATACCACAGCTTGAATAATTGCTAAAATGTTTGCAGAAAACACCCACAAGTCTGTATATCATGACTTCCTCCCACACAGATCCATACCAATCTTTCTGCACGGTTCGGCAGCACCACGCTGGCCAGTGGGATGCTGACAGGAAGTTTGCTGGGATGCACAGTGCTGAGGGGGATGCTGATTGGTAGACTGGTTATGGTGTCGCTGGGGGCAGCTGGGCTCTTTTCTTTATCTGTGCTCTTGGGTGTGATGGTCGCTTGAATATCAGCTGAACTGGGTGAGGAGCAAGAATGTTTTAATCCCAGCACTGGAGATGAAACAGCACTGGTGTCACCCCTGAAAAGAGCTGTGAGTGATCAGTGACCAATCAACAAGTACTTAGTCAACTCAACGTTAATTTTACTCACCGGTGGATGTTGCCTAGGGCTCTAAACTGATTGGCAGCCGAATCTTGGTTGAGGTGCCTGCGGAGGGCAATCTTAGCTGGAGAAAAGCGGGTGTAGTCGGGCAGGGGTTGCCCTAGCTGCCTGGTTCTTGAGTCTGGGGTGGGCGGCACAATTTCGTGGTCAGGGGAAACAGGCAGGTAGCGGGTGAGGAGCTCGTTTTTGCCCATTCCGCTGCCACTGCCCCTCTCGTAACCCGGCGAGGCTGTGCCGTTAATGGATAGTTCGGGGCTGAGGCCGTTGAGCCCCGCAGAGGCGTGTGGGGTGAGTTTGGGGGTGACGAAATCCAGTGTGGGCCGGG
>NW_015557082.1:836376-838343 GCF_001515605.1 Sinocyclocheilus anshuiensis | reverse complement strand
ATGTATGTATATATATATATATATATATATATATATATATATATATATATAAATATATATATAAAGCAATTACACATTTAACTATATAAAAATACTTTGCATATTATAGCTATTATTATTATTATTATTATATAATTACATATAAAATTATACACACATTTTGCTGGGATGAAGGACTGTATATATTTTAGATATTGATTATTTAAAAATAAAGAGATATGTAATTATGTAATTAACTATTAATAATACATTCATATCAAAAAAATCAGAATTTTTTTTTTTAATGAGAGGTTCCATTAATACATTTACACAGTAAAATTCCAAATGCATAAATAATGTTTTAAGATAAACGTTTGACATTTTTTTAACATACAAATATGAAATGTTGGGAAAAAAAATGTAATGATACTTTTAAATATGAAACCAATCCACTAGTAGGTTGCGGCAAGTTTTTTTTTAGATGACCCAAACAACTGAAATCTACTTAAATCTTGAAAATGGTACATACACATGCAAGTTGTCATAACCATTCATGTAAAACAACAAAAAAATCTGTGTGGTTGTCATCCTAGTGCATCTTTATGAGACCGAAATAGTGGGGAAACAGGAAATTACTAAAGTCCAGAGAGGGAAAATGAGATTGTACCATGTTGCAGGCCAGGTCTGAACCAGTGCAAACCGCACAAGCACCAAGATCAGCATGCCACAGCATCAACTGTACCAATGGTAAAGAAGCAATGGCCTATTATCTCTGAGCTGACTGAGAAAAATGTGCATGTGAGTACCTGGAGCTCCAGACAGTGGCGCTGTTTCTCCGAGATTTGTCTTCGCAGAGCCGCTTTCTCTTTCAACAGAGTCTCCAAACACAGAGATCCCCAGTCCAGCTTGAGCTCCTCACACCGAGCCTTCAGCTGACAAACACACAAACATACGAGCAATGGGCGTTCAGTTCCACTTCTGCCAGAAACTTTCATTTCTGAATCATAAGTATCCTTCTGCTCCATCAAGGCAGGCCATGAGGGTTTATTGCGGATCACTCACCAGCACCAGGCTCTGATCGCGGAGCTCCGCCATGTCCTTCTCCAGCTGTTTGGTCTGCTCCCTCAGCTGCATGTTGTGGGATGTGATCTCCTTCTGAGCTTGTACCAGGTCCTCCACGGTCACCGCCTTCACACCCAGCTGTGAGAGGGGCAGCAGAGGGGTTACATTTAGCACAGATGCCTACATATCACCGATCTGAAAGTGTTGACTAGGTAGTCTCTGGACCAGGAAGGGCCTTTTGGTAGGGGGACTCCTCACACGGGTTGTAAGACTTGAGCTGCAGGAGCTCTTGCTGCCTCTGGCTCTTCTCTAGTTCAACGATGCTGATCTGCAAAGAAACACCAGGGGGAGTCGTTGATGTAAACACAGACACAGCCAACCCACACTGCTCATGGTAAAAATATCCTTGTGCAGAGGGGTTACATTTAGCACAGATGCCTACATATCACCGATCTGAAAGTGTTGACTAGGTAGTCAGCTCACTAGGTTGTGAAACAAGTCTTACCTCCTCCAGTTTGGACTGGAAAAGGTCTCTGATCCTCTCCTTATGAGTGTGACAAGTGTTGAGCAGCTGCTGGGCTTGACCGGACAGTTCTGTGTGTCTCAGCTGTGACAAGACACGGGGAGGGAAAAGTTAAACAATAATGTTATGACAAAACCATAAAGTCCATATATTTTCTGAGCTCACAAATTCACAAAACTGGGGAAAACATACTGCTAATTAGTTAATAAATTATAATATATTTGACATTTATATTTATAAAATTCTGAAATTTTTGTTAGTGTTTATAAAGCAAAACAAACAAACAAAGTAAAATATAATTTTCACACTAATTTATAAAATAACAAAAATAATTATATTTAAATATATAAAAATATTTTGTTTTCTTATTAATGTATTATTATTTCTATTACTTATAGTATTG
>NW_015557082.1:829129-834591 GCF_001515605.1 Sinocyclocheilus anshuiensis | reverse complement strand
TGTGTGTGTGTGTGTGTGTGTGTGTGTGTGAATTAATAAAATGAATTAATTAAAATAAATAAACGATTAACTCCCGTAGGTCTACCTTGTGCTCCTTGGGCTTGGTCGGGGTGGTGGTGTTGCTCTTATTCTCCTTACTGTCCTTCTGCTGGCGCCTTCTGGCTGCCTCCTGCTCCTCCTGGAACCAAAAACAAGCCACATGTGTTGTGGGAAGAGATCTAGCTTGATATTTTGTCCAAAAACCCATAAACAACATGAGAACCAAACAAGTCTTACCCTGAGTTTAGGATTTTTTAGACTAGAAAAATAGTTTTCAAGCTGCAAGAAAAAAAATAAAAGGTTGGTTAGATATCAGTACATGTGATGCTCACAAAGCCACACTCAACGTCATTTGCCTAACAATAATGGCTAATGCAAATAAGAGACCCATTGTACACCAAGAGGAACAACGAAACCCATGTGACACAAATGAAAGGGCACTTACTATGGTGCGGTCTATCGTATGCAGATAGTACGACACTGGCTTCCCCGTCCACGAAACCGATCCCCTCAGAGGAGACAGCTCAACTACTCTCATTATTGTGCCAATATCTAAAAACAAACGCAATAAAGACCATTAAACATTGGAAAGGTGCAGTCATATTTACATTGCTCTGCAAAATTTGTATAATTCTGTACATCTGTACAACTGGGAATTTCACGTAAAGGTGAAACTCTTTCCTATGCAGATTTTTCACGCGAATTTGCCACGTTGGCTAACAGAAAGCTGCTTGGTTTGGCTTCTAAGTGAGTGTTGCTTCATACATTACTACACTATTGACACTGTAAAATTTTTGTTGCTAAATTTTTGCGTATTAGTGAATTTTTGCACGAAAAAACATCAGTTGCATTAAGACATATGACCAACTTTTCCACACTCAAGATCGTGGAGATTCCTTTCAGAATGACTGGATTTAACCTGTGAAATTTCGCCAAACAACGTTAACTGTGACCGCATCTTAATGCTTACTTTTACCATGGTATTACCATGGTACTAAAGAAATACATCTTTAAAGTTAATGGCAGTTATTGTATAGTACCATCTTTTGTAAGAGAAACCTGATGTACAAAGTTTTATACTTACCACTCAAGTTTCGACAGTTTATTCTGAAGTTAAGAGGTGCAAAAGGTTTTGAGGATACAATTTTTCCACCTACAAGAGACGAAATTGAGTCAAAACACTCCCAAGTAACATAGAGAGGCGAAAACCTAAACACATATCATCCCCTCAACATCTGCAGATCAATGCGAACCAAAAAAACAAGCCTGACTGAGGTCAAAGGTCAGGAACGACATGTTGACACAGGTGCCTTTGAGCTACACTGACACAGACCCCCTTCTTTTTCAAATGTTAGCAGCCAAGTGCTATTTACTTCATGTTAGGGCTGCACAAAATGGTCAAATGCGATTAATATTGCGATTTGAATTGATTAAAAACATTTTACACAAATAGAATTACACCTTCTCTCATGCTTTTCAATTTGACTGATTGACTGTGCAGCCCTACTTATTATTTAGTTATCTTTTTTAAAATCACATGACAACACGTACCTTCCTTCATGTTGGCGAATCGTTCCTTCAGCTGGTGGTCCACCTCAGGACCAAAGGCAAAGTTATTCACAAAAATAACACTGTAAAAGAGCACATCAGACTATAGACTTATACAAGATGAATAAGCAACACGCAAACGGTTGAAGAAATTATGACAAATCAAAAAAATCTGAAAAATGTTAACTGGTTATAAGCATCTAACTAGTCTGTATGTGATCATACCTTGTGTTGGCTATTCGTTCCCTCCATTCTTCTGAAAGGAAATCTCCCCTTTCCAGCTGCCGCACAAGACCAAACAACATCAGTATGTATAGACTTCATCCCTTCAGTCACAATAATGAAGTAATAACATCTGTTATAATAAACGAACACACACTTACCGTGTACTCGCCATGTTTTTTGCCATACCACTTCATCCATCTCTTAAACTCCTTGTCCATTGACTGTAAACACATTCAGACATAAATATTAGTGCAAAACATACACTTTGAGGCAGACTCAAGAAGTCGGAGTGTATATGGAGTGTTTAGTGTTGGCTTCCTGTTGGTACCTCTGCATAGGTTGCTGGAGTGTCTGCTTTCTCCACGCCATAGTAGTGTTTACAGTTGGTGGCTGCAGCGACTTGCAGGACTACCTGACCAACTCCTGCAAATCAAGCCAAGACGACACTGTATGTCACATAAAATGAGCTTTCAATCTTAAACTGGTAATCAATATCTGTTTACATGGCAGTGAATTTTGAGTTGTGTTTTCTGATTCCCAGTTGCATTTTCCAATGCGCTCTTCTATTTTTATTATCTTAAAGGTAGGCTTCCAAATTGCTGTGGTGTTTTATTGGAAATTCACTCTTAACCTGCTAGTAAAAATCCGTTTATATCAATTATGGTCATGAATTTTCTCGAGTTTTCCAAATAGCTGTGCATTTTTGATGAACTTTCAAACTTATATCTCTAATCAAGACTCAATTATACCAATAATGTTAGCGAATTCGCTGTTGCGTTTTCCAAATAGCTGTGCATTTTTGATGAACTTTCAATCTTAGGGTGTATTCAAACCAGGAAAGTCCGCTAGTTCACTTGCTTTGTTCCGGACCAAATACAATGTTAATTTTTTTTGTTTGGTGCTGTTCGCTTTCACACTGCCCTTTTTGCAAGTGAACCAGAAACTGTAAACAAAACCACACGTGTGCTTAAGGTCATCCATTCATTGGTTTATCCATTCAACCGTACCAGAGTTCGTTTGGAAGCGGACCGAGACCACCTCTTCAGCTGGGTCTCGGTACGCTTGTTTGGCCCACACCCAAGTGCGATTGCTGTATTCACACCTGCCCAAAAGATCCGCACCAAGGGGGGAAACAAACTTGAGTTCGATTCAATCGAACCAAACAAGACAGGTGTGAATACACCCTGAAACTGCTAATCAAGACTTGTTTAAACCAATTATGGTAGCGAATTTGCAGTGTTTTTCAATTCACCGTTGAGTTTTCTGATTTGTGAATTTTATTTGCACTTCAGGACCACCATAGAATAGGCCTTCAATAACAGATGTTACTAACCACTGCCCAGATCCACGAAGGTGTCCTCTTCCATCATCTCCATCTCATCAATGATCTGAGCTACCAGGTCGAAGGAGGTCTCTCCGTACACCTCGGGAGAGAACGGCTCGTAGTTGTTGAGTTTCTCTGGGTCGGTGATGGAGTGGTTGTAGACCTGCTGTAGGATGTGACGCAGCAGGCCGTTGGAAGGCCGCTTGTTGAGTTTCATGGGTTGGGTGGTCCCTTTCCACTGCAACACACAAACACAGAGTTTTACACGTTTGAAAAATAAAAATCTGTTTTTCGCAAAAAAAGACTTGACGTACCAGTTGGTGAATGCTGTCAATGGCTCTGTTGTACTTATCACATAGTCTCTGCATACTCTCAAAGCTGCAAAAAAATAAAAACACAAAAATAAAAATTATCTATGAAATCTATTATCATCTCATAATAAACCACGAGGCTGTGCTCAGATACAAGAAAAGCAAAAGAGTAGCAATATATTCCAGCTAATATATCCTATTTGGACTGTATATAATAAAATCAATGATTCATCACACTTTCATTAAATATTTAATATATTTAAAATGAAGTAGAAATAAGTTAAAAATATTTAATTGGTAATATTTTGTGACTCTTTTGTCAATTCATATCAACTTTTACAAAATTACTAAAAGTATAAATAAATAAAAGATTCATGATAATTCTATTAAATAGTACATAATAAATAATTATAATTTAATTAGTAATATTCCGTGAAGCTTGTTATTTCATAATATCAACTTTCATATAACTAGCATTCGTAGTACAACTAATAAATTGATGCATGATATTTCAGTTAAATATTCTAAATTAAAAATTAAGCGTGTAATTACAAGTATTTAATTTGTAAAATCTTTCACAAAACTTGTATTTACTTGTTTCATTAGCATGTACAAATGCCATTTTTAATAATAATAATAATGATAATAAATTAATACTTTAAATAAAAACAATAACTATTAACAAATATTATTATTAATAATAATTAAACAATTTTTATAAATAAATATATGTAATATAATTAAATAAAATATTATTATTATTACATTTTGTTATTATTATTATTATTTTTATTACTTATTTTTAGGCGTCATTTTCCAATGATACCTAATCGACCCAATCTTATGAGACCAATTTGTGACAATTTCCTCACCTCTTGGTGTCGTAGTCGATAAGAACATAGTTCTCCATGGCCAGCTTAAGATCTGGGATCTCTTCACACACCCAGCTGGACAAAGAGAAGAGTCATGTTTTAATTATGCATATAAAACTTGAAGAGCAGACAAACATAACAGCAAAATCAAACCAAACTTACCGAATAGTTTCGATGATTTCATGTGCAGCATCATGATGTTTATCCTGTGGAGTTATAAGCAAAGTCCAAAATGAATGTTTTACTTACTCGCCAGACTACTCATTCAGCGTGTGGCATGTAGTTATCCATCTACAAGAAACAAGCTTCTACAACTACAACAGAATCTTGACCTTTCCAGTTTGTGACGGGTCACAGATCACAACTGTAGCACATTCCTGCACACGCAGCAGCCAGTGTGCCTTCAAGCAGGTGAACAAGTTCATTGGGCACACATGGCTGGATAAGCACATTATGTCACTATAAGCTGACACTGATCCTGTGTATTACAGTATATGAATGCACAGCATAATCTACAGCATCTTAGCACAAACGTTGTGCGTGCAAAAGAAAATGGGCCCTATTTACAAAAAAGCAAAAACAAGTGAGTCACAATAAAAAGAAATGAGAAAACAATAACAATTTATTCAGCAATTCTTCTAAATTATGTTATTATTGTTTTCTTTGCGCACAAAAAGTATTCTCGCAGTCACATGGACTATTTTACCGATCTCCTTGATACGTTTCTGGACCTTGATCGTGGTAATATCCTTGCTGTCAATGGAGGGTCAGAGAGCTCTCGGATTCCATCAAAAATATCTTAATTTGTGTTCCGAAGATGAACGAAGGTCTTACAGGTTTGGAACGACATGAGGGTGAGTAATTAATGACAGAATTTTCATTTTTGGGTGAACTTTCCCTTTAAGCTCATGTATTTTATCTCATATTTATATATTATTTTATTTCAGCTTGTCAATTACCAAACTTGGTGTTAAACATTAACAAGGATTTTTTTCTTCTTAAATAAATTTTATGTTTATTTCAGTTTTAGTAACATTTCAGTTAGAAGCAATGTTTCTTTCTTTTTTTTAAGACTTATTTTTGCCGTTTTATGCCTTTATTTAGACAGGACAGTAGGTGGTTAGGAAGAGAGAGAGAGAGAGA
>NW_015557082.1:819371-829119 GCF_001515605.1 Sinocyclocheilus anshuiensis | reverse complement strand
GAGAGAGAGAGAGAGAGAGAGAGAGAGAGAGAGAGAGAGAGAGAGAGAGAGAGAGAGAGAGAGAGGACTCAAACTTGGGACGCCCGAAGCACAAAGCCCCACGAGGCCATCAGCGCCAACAGCAGCAACATTTCTAATTTCTGTCTAATATTTATATATTTTTTTAATTTCAACTATCAAAAATGTTGCTTTACACATAAAAAAGCCCGAAAGCCATCACACATGACTGTGCTGCACTTAAAAATTTGTAACTCTGGCCCTTTAAGAGCTCTGAGGTCAATATGAATAATTATCAAGGCTAATTAACCCCGGATTGCATCTAACATGTGGATGTGACCCTCCGACCTACCGCTGGAGCTCTGCTGCTGCCTGACCCAGTGACCCACTTTCCGTCAACAGAGTCCTGAGAAGCCCTCTGCCTGCCTGAGTGTGCCGCTGCTGGGCTCCTCTGCCTCGCTAAGCTCCTCCTAGCCGTTTTCCCGCTCAGCTGCATGTACGGCGGGTCTCGTGCTCTTCTGCCCACCCCTGCAGCTCCGAGGCGGCGTCACAGGGACTGGGAAATAATGCAGTCATAGTCCGAGGCCAAACGAGGGCACTTATTTAAAGCAGGGATGCGCCGTTATTTCAATATTGCGTTATATGCAAACGCTAAGACAGATGGCGGAGTGTGTACGTGCACAAGCAGACACTTCAGCGCATTGAGAGGAGGGGGGCAGCGCGCGTGTACGGGGTGTTCTGGCGCACAGCAACACCAGCGCCACAGCTAAATATATCCATAGGAAAGGAGGGGAGGATGACGGAGAGCAAAAAATAAAGCACGACAGCCCTCGGTCACGAGCAGGCTTGACTCACGAGCACAAAAACAGGCTCTTCGTTCACCTCACGCACCCTTGACGTGACTCACGGAGGGAGGTGGAGAAAAAAATAAAATCACGCCTTGTGAACACTCATCCTCACTGCACAACTGTTCGTTTTGGCCGGGGTGGCAAAATGCCACACCTTTGTGTATTGACGGGTTTAACGGTCGAACTGTGAGGTGTGTGCGACTGGAATTCCTCATACTCCGAATGAATCATTTTGTAGCCAAGTTTGAGGAATTGACGCTTTCATATGGAAGCAATTACAGGCCAGTTTCCAGATATGGGATGTAAATGTGGCCGGATACGTAGGTTATAGGAGCGTAGGTTAGACAGAAAACAGTGAAGCTCAGTGTTCGATAAAAACCCTCTCCTTCCTCCCACCCCAGGTGAGTGGGATGCTTTTGTTTGGAGCACAATGTGAAGCCCTGAGGCAAAATGGCACGCTAGTGGACAAGGATCCGGCAACAGCGGGAGACGAAAAATCACTCGGTTGAGTCTCTGAAAAACAAGATTCGAATGAATGGAGGGCTTTTGGTCCTTTGTATAAAACACCGTAACCTCGAATAGAAGTAAGAAATATTTTAAAGCAGGGAGAGGAAAACGCAGCACTTCAGTTTCTCACCTTTCCTCATTTTTTTCCCCACATGTGTTTAAAGGGTTAATTCGCCCAAGAATGAGGATTTTGTCATCATTTATTCACTTGTGTAATGTTTCTAACCTGTATGACTTTATTTGTTCTGAGCAGCACAAAAGGAGAGGTTTTGTAGAATGTGCACGCTGCTCTTTTCCATACAATGAATGTGAATGGAGACTAGGGTAAGGTATTCACAAGCTCTTGATTCAGTTTGGTACAGTTCAGCTAAAATGTCAATTTTTATAACACAAAAGAAATTCTCTTTCTTCAAATGCTGTAAATTATATAGAGTAGATTCAGATCAACTTCTTGAACTGTTCATTAATTGAACCTTGGCTGTATGTTCTTGATTCACTAAAAATAAATATCAATTCTTTTCTTTTATGTTTGAATTAGTAAAAAGAAATGGCTCGTATGAATAATTTGTTTTTGGGAATCAGGCTACACTGGTCACTCTGTATATTTATGATTCACTAAAAAGAATCAGCTCAAAAGAGTCATTTGTTTAAGAATCAGGATACACTGGTCACTCTGTATATTTATGATTCACTAAAAAGAATCAGCTCAAAAGAGTCATTTGTTTAAGAATCAGGATACACTGGTCACTCTGTATATTTATGATTCACTAAAAAGAATCAGCTCAAAAGAGTCATTTGTTTAGGAATCAGGATACACTGGTCATTCTGTATATTTATGATTCACTAAAAAGATTCAGCTCAAAAGAGTCATTTGTTTGGGAATCAGGCTACACTGGTCATTCTGAATATTTATGATTCACTAAAAAGAATCAGCTCAAAAGAGTAATTTGTTTAGGAATCAGGATACACTGGTCATTCTGAATATTTATGATTCACTAAAAAGATTCAGCTCAAAAGAGTAATTTGTTTAGGAATCAGGATACACTGGTCATTCTGAATATTTATGATTCACTAATAAGAATCAGCTCAAAATAGTCATTTGTTTGTGAATCAGGCTACACTGGTAGTGCTGTATATTTTTGATTCACTAAAAAGAATCAGCTCAAAAGAGTCATTTGATTGGGAATCAGGATGTATATATACACTGATCGTGCTGTATATTTTTGATTCACTAAAAATAACTGGCTCATTAGAGTCATCTCCATTCACTTTCACTGTACAGAAAAAAAGCAGCGTGAACATTCTGCCAAACATCTCTTTTTGTGATCCTCAAAAGAAAGCTAGTCATATGGGCTTGGAACAACAAGAAGGTGACCAAATGAACTTATCCTGTAAGGGAAGTCTAAATCACCAGTGCATGTGGATAACCACCGCCCAGATTCCCTAATTAACAGAATCCACCCCTCCCTAAACAAAAATTTGCAAGGCACGTCTACAGCTCGCCAAACGCGGGTGCTCTGTAACTCTGTTTACCCAACAGCAGGTCAGAAATATGGCTCTCAGTAGGAGGGGCATCCATCCCTTATCAGCCAAAGTCAAAAACGGAAGTCATCTGAGGCCAAGTGAGACAGTAAAATGGCTGAGGTCATGACTACTACACTACTAGCTGAATGACAAACGAAAGAGACTGGAGTTTTCAGTGATGCAGCAGCTCTGAAAATAACCTACGCTTCTGAGAAACCCACATTCTCGGTTTGTGTAAAAGAGCATGAATCGTAGTATATTAAACATCGTGAGGGACAAATGAGACAGCCGTTTCTGTGGAAACCACAGGCTTTGATCTGCACCCCCCATTTCCGTCTACGACTGAAACAGCGTTGGCAACTTTGGTGGCGTGAGAAATGTGAACTTTCGGATGACGTGAGGACTTTCCGAACACATTCTCGTAATAAAATATTGAAATAAATAACCCCGTCTTGTTTTTTCTTTAGTTACTCTGAACATGAAGACATTTCCTCATCTCTTAGGTCCTAAATATTACTCAAACTGCCTGCTATAACAGGGTAAATAGCAGTGCATGTGTGTGTTTTATGGGGGGTCTCGTCCCACTGTCAACCGATTCAGCAGCTCAGCATCACTGGAGTTAATCACAGTGTGGAATCTGTGTGTTATGATTACTGCACATGTGCAATGACTGTATGATGTCAGAAACAACACAGACAGAGGAACAGTGTCTGACTCAGAATGGATGATACGACTCCAAACAAGCCTTTTTGACACCATTTAGGGCACAATAATCGTAGAAACTAGATGAATACATTTTCAAAAGAAAAAGTCAATGGAAAACAGCTTGTCGCCAAAATGCTAGGGCGTTTTGGGTGGTTGCCAGGGCATTGCTACAGTGTTTAAGAGCCCCCACCATCAAGTCTCCATGATATTCGCAACTCTACATTTCCGAATCTGTGTTTCAATACTAATATACAATGTTTTTTTTCCCAGTTTTATCTTCTACCAAACCACAAGCCTGATCATAAAAGTCCAAGGTTTTCACATGTACCGTAATTTCGCCATCAGCATAGTATGCAATTTTTGAGAAGTTGCTCACAAGGAAGCCAATGACCGGGGCTTGATGTACAGCTCCACCTCTCTGGACATAACGAGTGGAGCTTAAAGGTCCAATTAATACACTGTAGCCCTAAACATATCGCAATCACTAAACATAACTAGGTAAATCTGCACCCATTAGGTCCACAGAGGCGGGGCTAGACTAGGTCAAGCTCCACCCATTCATCTCTGCAGTGAGCACGTAGGAATTTTTCGGGCTTCCCATATTGATTTTTCTGCACTGATTAGCTATTCAACATGGTGGCAACACTGACGTTGAATGTTCTTTCACTTTCAAAAAAGAAACAGAACAACAACAGACTCCCGCGCTTGTATGAGGGGTTCAGAAATAGGTCATGTCATAGGATGAAATTATGAACCTTTATAGCGAACATGTAAAAAAACAAGGTATACTTTGGCCTTTAGAAAAAGAAGGTGGTGTCATTCATAGAAAAAGAGGCGTCATTCTTGTTTTTAGTACAATAGTACAGGATAAATAATGCACTAAATATTTAATACTAAGAGCTGGGAGTACATTCAATGTGTAATAATCTTCAATAATAATGTATATGCTAGAAAGCAACTTTAAAAAGCCAATATTCAAGTCCAGCAGGCTTTACAACCCCCTAGTAACCACTAAAAAGTCAGTTATTGCCAAACTTCCTAGAGAATCCTGCATACTAGCTTGTTTTTCAAGAAATGTCAGCCATACAGGCTACATTATGACACTGTCCCTTTCAGGATGTATCCAAATGGTAACCAAAACACAACACTATCCCAATGCAAGGGCTGCCAAACGAGCAACCCCGGTTTTAGACACAAGTGACAAATTTGACACTTCCAGAACAGTACACAATACTTCAAAAGATCCCAAATGTTATATGCGGTCCATCCTAGAAAGATACAACCGCGAAACAGTGTAAAGGAAACATCAAAACTGTGAAAAACGGTAAGATACCCATTACGGGACACAAATAAAATATGTCAATAAAACACACTAACAATATGGAGATACCGTCCTCTCGCCTAGTGCACTACTCGCCTTTTGTTTAACACCCTCCGTGTGATATTTAGCCGGCACGAAGCTTATTTCACCCTAATATATCCACTACAGTTCTGCACACACACTTATGGCAGATATTTACAATGTTTAAGTTATCTAGAGTTTGACGACAGTTAGTGTTGGGTAAAAAGCGATAAAGTTAGCTAGCCCTGCTATCTGACTGTTAGCATGACGCCTAACGTGAATTTCAGCCTCCAGAAACATTAATTAAATGCAGAGTCATACAAACTATCGTTTCAGGCTGAATAAGTGCATTAATGGACGTTTAAACAGTTTGTTCGTCAACAACCGTATCCAAATGGTAACCAAAACACAACACTATCCCAATGCAAGGGCTGCCAAACGAGCAACCCCGGTTTTAGACACAAGTGACAAATTTGACACTTCCAGAACAGTACACAATACTTCAAAAGATCCCAAATGTTATATGCGGTCCATCCTAGAAAGATACAACCGCGAAACAGTGTAAAGGAAACATCAAAACTGTGAAAAACGGTAAGATACCCATTACGGGACACAAATAAAAGATGTCAATAAAACACACTAACAATATGGAGATACCGTCCTCTCGCCTAGTGCACTACTCGCCTTTTGTTTAACACCCTCCGTGTGATATTTAGCCGGCACGAAGCTTATTTCACCCTAATATATCCACTACAGTTCTGCACACACACTTATGGCAGATATTTACAATGTTTAAGTTATCTAGAGTTTGACGACAGTTAGTGTTGGGTAAAAAGCGATAAAGTTAGCTAGCCCTGCTATCTGACTGTTAGCATGACGGCTAACGTGAATTTCAGCCTCCAGAAACATTCATTAAATGCAGAGTCATACAAACTATCGTTTCAGGCTGAATAAGTGCATTAATGGACGTTTAAGCAGTTTGTTCGTCAACAACCTTGCGTTTCTGAGGTAAATTAATAAGTGTTATACACACTCTCTCTGCTATAGCAGGTTTTGGTTTGCGGCGGTGTCTCAAACTCTCGTCAGCTGCCTACCTAGTAAGCGAAATATTTCGGTCGTGTTTAAGTTAACTCAAGCGTATGATAAATAAAAATATTTTAATAAATGACGCAAGACTTGTTTCGGTATCTGTATAAAGAATCTATAAAGATATATAATATAAGAATTATAAAGTGAATAATTTTATGACTTGCTTATAACATCCAAGAATAAACTCACTTGTAAACTAATTGGCATAATAAATATAACCTCCAAAAAGGGTCATTGACAAATGAAAATAATTCAAATTCAAAAGATTTGAATCACAGCAAAGACCCATTTTCTTTTTATTTACGCGTTTAATCGCATTAGAACTGCTTAGCCAGTATAAACATGTTGCCTAGGCAGACAGCTTACGAGGATTTGAAACACTGTACGAGCTGGCCAACTGGGTCACAGCAGGCTACACACAGTGTGTATTTCCTGCGATTCAAATATTAATATTAGCTGAGGTGATAACAGATTTCTTTTTCTTTTTTATTTTTTTTAAACAAAACGATTATGTCATTTCAAGTCTAATGTTTAGTGGTCTTCCGAACACCTTTATGAACAGATAACGTTACACGTTTAGGATATATTCAACATTTAGGATATATTCAACACTTTTAGGATGTACTGGCACTCTCATGTCCCAATTTTAAGCGGTTCTTGGTTCTTATAACACCAATATTGAAACAAGCACATTAAAAAAAAAAAAAAACAAGACATTCACACACTATGCACACCATGTACTCGTTCAGATAACGTTAACGTTACACGTTATTCTCTGCCTACATGACCCACTTCGCTTTATCGCAAGGGAATCCCAGTGTTTGTTTCGGTTTGTATTAAAACAATAATACTGATAGTACTTACATATACAGGTAAGGGCCACGGATAGCCTGCCGCTTCGGCTCCGACCGGCGACTTCAGTTTTAACTCCAGCTTTTCTCCCATTCTCCCCAAAACAGCTAATGGACGAGACACAAACTAGAGTAAGAGCATTTCCGTGAAAAAAACACCGGGTTTAACGCGACAGGATCTCACGTTGGATATCGCAGGCTGCGGGTGATTTAACACAGTTGTGCCGAGCGATTTGGTCGGTTTGAATCCGATGTGCCCCCCTGATTTAGAGAAAATGATCGATTAAGCCGAGCGGCTGCTCCGTCTTGGCAGTACCGCCGCCATCTTGACCGGCTCACGATGAGAAAAAAAAATGCGCCCGAGTGTGTGTATATGTGTGTTGGTGGTGGGAGGCCCGATTCATTTCTTCGAATCGGTTCTTTTGAACAATTCTTGTAAAAACAAAAAAACCCGCTCAAACGAGTCTTTTACGTCACCGAACGCTCACTGGCGTCCATTCGTCCTTTTTCGCATTTGGCTCCCAAACTCTGGAACGAACTGACAAAGGGAATAACACGGTAACGTCTGGATCCAACCCTAACAAAGATCTGAGATGACCGAACACCTGAGAGAGATGATGCCAACCCCTCAGAGGACCTCAGATGATGCCAACCCTGAAACAACATACAGAACTACCACCTTTTTCTACAAGTTTGACTGCATCATATAATATTTGCTGTTAATAGTGTTCATCGTCTGTTTGATTACGTCTTTAATTGATTTTTCCGTACATTTCTGCCATATGTAGACTACATCAATTTGACAGTCACTGATGAGCTACTACTAAATATATTGTAGAAACTTAATTTTCTGTAAAGCTGCTTTGCAACGATTTGTATCGTGAAAAGCGCTGTACAAATAAACTTGAATTGATTTGAATGGTTGCAACCACAGCCGTTTCTGAGGAACTACATTGCTCGGCGGAAGAATAATATTTTTATTTATATCATTACATTTTATTTGCTTTGTTTTATTTTGTGGTGAGTTTTATTTTTCAAATTTTATTAAGGGGTGAGTAAATGATGACAATTTTCATTTTTTGGTGAACTATCCCTAACGAATTGCTCTCAACTGTTTTGGGAAGCGGTTCCACTGATTCCTTAAAAGATCCGACTCACATGAACGATTCGTTCGTGCTTGTGTAGTGCGCAGGTCGTACCATCAAAACCGAAACGAAAGGGAGAGTGGAAATTGGTATGTATAAAACTAGAGGGGCGAGGCGTCTGTTCTCTGACACACACACGGCGGGGATTTCTCCTCGACAACTCTCTCACATTGGCTGGGTAACGATGACACGGATCGACAATTAACCGGGCGGTTTGAATCAGGACGCCGGTGCCAATAACCGTTGAATGGGCGGGACGTAGGCCTACCATTTTACCCCAGCACATGTGCAGAATGTGAAGGACCCATGTTTACTATCAGGACCAGTTTGCTGGACCTTTACTTTCAACTTAAAATGCAGGGAGAAAACCATAGACTGTATAAAAACGTGAAGTGAAACTAATATATTCGTTTTCTTTTAGATAGTACTTTTATTAATATTCTTGGAAAGATTTGAGAAATTATTCAAAATGATGGTGGCATAAAGGACAATCAACATTCGTATAAACACTTCTATACAGCCGAGGCCAAAAGTTTTGAGAATGACAAATATTAATTTTCACAAAGTCTGCTGCTTCAGTGTTTTTAGATCTTTTGTCAGATGTTACTATGGTATAGGCCTACTGAAGTATAATTACAATAATTTCAGAAGTGTCAAAGGCTTTTATTGACAATTACAATAAGTTTATGCAAAGACTCAGTATTTGCAGTGTTGACCCTTCGTTTTCAGGACCTCTGCAATTTGCCCTGGCATGTTGTCAATCAACTTCTGGGCCACATCCTGATTGATGGCAGCCTCAACGATTTGTATCGTGAAAAGCGCTGTACAAATAAACTTGAATTGATTTGAATGGTTGCAACCACAGCCGTTTCTGAGGAACTACATTGCTCGGCGGAAGAATAATATTTTTATTTATATCATTACATTTTATTTGCTTTGTTTTATTTTGTGGTGAGTTTTATTTTTCAAATTTTATTAAGGGGTGAGTAAATGATGACAATTTTCATTTTTTGGTGAACTATCCCTAACGAATTGCTCTCAACTGTTTTGGGAAGCGGTTCCACTGATTCCTTAAAAGATCCGACTCACATGAACGATTCGTTCGTGCTTGTGTAGTGCGCAGGTCGTACCATCAAAACCGAAACGAAAGGGAGAGTGGAAATTGGTATGTATAAAACTAGAGGGGCGAGGCGTCTGTTCTCTGACACACACACGGCGGGGATTTCTCCTCGACAACTCTCTCACATTGGCTGGGTAACGATGACACGGATCGACAATTAACCGGGCGGTTTGAATCAGGACGCCGGTGCCAATAACCGTTGAATGGGCGGGACGTAGGCCTACCATTTTACCCCAGCACATGTGCAGAATGTGAAGGACCCATGTTTACTATCAGGACCAGTTTGCTGGACCTTTACTTTCAACTTAAAATGCAGGGAGAAAACCATAGACTGTATAAAAACGTGAAGTGAAACTAATATATTCGTTTTCTTTTAGATAGTACGTTTATTAATTTTCTTGGAAAGATTTGAGAAATTATTCAAAATGATGGTGGCATAAAGGACATCAACATTCGTATAAACACTTCTATACAGCCGAGGCCAAAAGTTTTGAGAATGACAAATAATAATTTTCACAAAGTCTGCTGCTTCAGTGTTTTTAGATCTTTTGTCAGATGTTGTATAGACCTACTGAAGTATAATTACAATAATTTCAGAAGTGTCGAAGGCTTTTATTGAC